>NC_139654.1:3275000-3285000 GCF_951799395.1 Argentina silus | reverse complement strand
TGTCTATCTCTCTATCTCTCTCTCTCTCTCTCTCTCTCTCTCTCTCTTATTTTGGTATGAGAAGAAGAAGTTCCAGAAAAACATTCGCGGTTCATTATTTTGGTACTAGAAAAAGAAGTTTAATAAAAAACTATGTCTTTTGTTATTTTGGTAGTAGAGAAAGACGTTTCAGAAGAAACTTTGTTGTTTGTTATTTTGGTACTACAGAAAGAAGTTCCAGAACAAACTTTGCGGTTCATTATTTTGGTACTCTGTCTCTTTCTCTCTCTCTCTCTATCTCTTCATCTCTCTCTCTCCCTCTGTCTCTCTCTCTCTCACGCTGTCTCTCTCTCTCTCTTTTTCTCTGTCTCTCTCTCTTTCTCCATGTCTCTCTCTCTATATATATATGTCCATCTCTCTCTCTCCCTCTCTCTATTTCTCTGTCTCTCTCTCTCTCTCTGTCTCTCTCTCTGTCTCTCTTTCTGTCTGTCTCTTTGTCTATCTCTCTATCTGTCATTCTTTCTCCATCTCTCTCTCTCTCTCTCTTATTTTGGTATGAGAGGAAGAAGTTCCAGAAAAACCTTCGCGGTTTGTTATTTTGGTACGAGAGAAAGAAGTTCCAGTTGAAACTTTGTGGTTGTTTTTTTTGGTACTAGAGAAAGAAGTTCCAGAAGAAACTTTGCGATTCAATATTTTGGTAGGTGAGAAAGGAGTTCCTGTAGAAACTTTGTGGTTGTTTTTTTTGGTACTAGAGAAAGAAGTTTCAGAAGAAACTTTGCGATTCTTTATTTTGGTACTCTATCTCTTTTTCTCTCTCTCTTTCTCTGTTTCTCTCTCTTTCTCTATCTATCTCTCCATCTCTCTCTCTCTATCTCTCTCTCTCTCTCTCTCTCTCCCTCTCTCTATCTATCTCTCTATCTGTCTCTCTCTCTCTCTCTCTCTTATTTTGGTATGAGAGGAAGAAGTTCCAGAAACACCTTCGCGGTTCGTTATTTTGGTACGAGAAAAAGAAGTTCCAGTAGAAACTTTGTGGTTTGTTATTTTGGTACTAGAGAAAGAAGTTTCAGAAGAAACTTTGCGATTCTTTATTTTGGTACTCTGTCTCTTTCTCTCTCTCTCTCTCTGTCTCTCTCTCTGTCTCTCTTTCTGTCTGTCTCTTTGTCTATCTCTCTATCTGTCATTCTTTCTCCATCTCTCTCTCTCTCTCTCTTATTTTGGTATGAGAGGAAGAAGTTCCAGAAAAACCTTCGCGGTTTGTTATTTTGGTACGAGAGAAAGAAGTTCCAGTTGAAACTTTGTGGTTGGTTTTTTTGGTACTAGAGAAAGAAGTTCCAGAAGAAACTTTGCGATTCAATATTTTGGTAGGTGAGAAAGGAGTTCCAGTAGAAACTTTGTGGTTGTTTTTTTTGGTACTAGAGAAAGAAGTTTCAGAAGAAACTTTGCGATTCTTTATTTTGGTACTCTATCTCTTTTTCTCTCTCTCTTTCTCTGTTTCTCTCTCTTTCTCTATCTATCTCTCCATCTCTCTCTCTCTATCTCTCTCTCTCTCTCTCTCCCTCTCTCTATCTATCTCTCTATCTGTCTCTCTCTCTCTCTCTCTCTTATTTTGGTATGAGAGGAAGAAGTTCCAGAAAAACCTTCGCGGTTCGTTATTTTGGTACGAGAAAAAGAAGTTTCAGAAGAAACTTTGCGATTCTTTATTTTGGTACTCTGTCTCTTTCTCTCTCTCTCTTTCTCTGTGTCCCTCTCTTTCTCTATCTCTCCATCTCTCTCTCTCTCCATCTCTCACTCTCCTTCTGTCTCTCTCTCTCCTGAGCCTGAGGGGAGGAGCTACAGGTGGTAGTGGGCCTGAGGGGAGGAGTTACAGGTGGTAGTGGGCCTGAGGAGAGGACTAACAGGTGGGAGTGGGCCTGAGGGAGGGGAGCAATAATGATGGATGCATAACCAGCCCAGCCCAGCCCAGCCCAGCCCAGCCCAGCCCAGCCCAGCCCAGCCCAGCCCAGTACAGCCCTTTACACCTCAGTACATCCCAGCCTAGTACAGCCCAGCCCAGTACAGCCCAGTACAGCCCAGCCCAGTACAGCCCAGTACAGCCCAGTACAGCCCAGCTTAGCCTAGTATAACCCAGCCCAGTACAGCCCAATCAGATCTGGAGTTAGACCCGGTCTGATCTGGTCTGACCTGGTGTTAGAACCGGTCTGATCTGGTCTAGGTCTGGAGTTAGAACCGGTCTGATCTGGTCTAGGTCTGGTGTTAGAACCAGTTTTACCTGGTGTTAGACCCGGTCTGACCTGGTCTGATCTAGTGTTAGAACCGGTCTGATCTAGTGTGCACCTGCTGTGAGAACCTGTCTGATCTGGTCCACCGTCTGGTCTGGACTGTGTGTGTCTATATGTGCATGGCTGTGTGTGTGTGTGTGTGTGTCTGGTTGTACATTATCTTAAGACATTCTGCAAGTACGTTGGGGGGTGAGTCTGTGTGCAGGCTATGGGAGTATGTGTTTACACCGTGAGTGGTGGTGTTTCTAAGAAAGAGAGACATACCTATCAACAGAAATACGAGGCTGAAGCCACATTTCTTTCCATACCTGAATAAAGCATTCATCCAATAAGACCAGTTAAGGTTGATAATGTTTGTAGAGAACACACACATATATGACACAAGACTGCCAGGCGTGTGTGTCCTTTAAATGGTTGGCAGAAATGTGACAACAAAGCACCCTAAAGTCATTTTATAATTCTGGAACTTTCCCTTCCATCTGTAGAAAGATCTGTATATTGACCAGTGAAAATTAAATTATATCATCACATACAATTTTAAAGGAATCTATGTTGCCTCATTTAAATCAACAAAAACAAAACCCTTCCCTGCTTTTTCTGTCTTCAGTTTCTCCACCTGACTCTCAGTGTCTGTCACTCTGAGCTCGTCCACCTGGATCTCACTGGCACAGTCTGGCCTTCAAAGCTGAAACAACATCAAATGAAATGTCTGTTAGTCTGAGCACTGAGAGAACATGATTGAATTAGTTGAGGTGGGGGAGAGCAGAGCTACAACACATCACTGGATGTGAAACGGCCAGTCCCATAGGAAAGAGGGAAACGCTGCCCTGTTACATGGATGGTCTCTCTTTGTTACCTGCATCATCACTCTTCATGGCTGTCATTCTGAAAGAGGGAAACGCTGCCCTGTTACATGGATGGTCTCTCTTTGTTACCTGCATCATCACTCTTCATGGCTGTCATTCTGAAAGAGGGAAACGCTGCCCTGTTACATGGATGGTCTCTCTTTGTTACCTGCATCATCACTCTTCATGGCTGTCATTCTGAAAGAGGGAAACGCTGCCCTGTTACATGGATGGTCTCTCTTTGTTACCTGCATCATCACTCTTCATGGCTGTCATTCTGAAAGAGGGAAACGCTGCCCTGTTACATGGATGGTCTCTCTTTGTTACCTGCATCATCACTCTTCATGGCTGTCATTCTGAAAGAGGGAAACGCTGCCCTGTTACATGGATGGTCTCTCTTTGTTACCTGCATCATCACTCTTCATGGCTGTCATTCTGAAAGAGGGAAACGCTGCCCTGTTACATGATGGTCTCTCTTTGTTACCTGCATCATCACTCTTCATGGCTGTCATTCTGAAAGAGGGAAACGCTGCCCTGTTACATGGATGGTCTCTCTTTGTTACCTGCATCATCACTCTTCATGGCTGTCATTCTGAAAGAGGGAAACGCTGCCCTGTTACATGGATGGTCTCTCTTTGTTACCTGCATCATCACTCTTCATGGCTGTCATTCTGAAAGAGGGAAACGCTGCCCTGTTACATGGATGGTCTCTCTCTGTTACCTGCATCATCACTCTTCATGGCTGTCATTCTGGACCGCAAGGCAGACAGTTCTGCAGCCTGAACTATATTTATGAGGGACAGACCTCTGTTAATACTTCTAGACACCTGTTCTGTCCTCATTATACGTAGCTGAACACCTTTAAACACCTCCCATCATCAAGAGTCTGGAGACAGAATGTCAGTCTGACTTCAGGTTTATTGACTTAGAAAGGGTGAAACTGAGAAAGAGAAACAATAATCAATGATATGGTTTCACATCCACACATCGCCACATATAGCTACAATGTGTTGTATTAATATTGAAATAAAGTATCCCCTGTCAGTTAACATAACCAAGAATGCCCAATGTGTAAAGTATTGCTCCACTATTTATTTTTTTATATAATAGGCCATATAATGCGAGTTCATATGAAGAAATAAAATGTAAGTTTACATAATCACCATGACAACCAATAGTACAAGCTAAACTAGCATCTTCCATTAGGACAATTTGTACCAATATAATCATGAAATGTAACAAAGTTCCCAAAAATAACCATCTATAAATTCAGGAATGGAGTCAATGAATTTGTTACATCCCGACAATGCAACCAAAAGGCGTAAGACGTTTGAAGATTGAACGAGGTTAGAACAGGTCGTTGGAGACAACCAACAACAACATCAACTTCCAGAAGATAGAGGTCACATGACAGCTCATGAATGAAGAGAGGAACAGATACTACAAATCACCACTAGGAGGCACCAAAACCATGTAAAGGGAAGTGTTCATACTTAGTAAACAGAACAACACCTGTGAAAACTCTTCTCCTCAGGACAGTCGTCACACATACAGTATCCATCTTTATGCTCCAGCAGCTTTCTCTCTTCAGTTCATCCACCTCTGTTGCTTGGGCTGGATTTAAAGGGAACAAAACAATATCAACTAGGATGTACTGTTTGATGTTCCATTCAATGGCATGTCTGTTCTGACCACAAATGAGAGAAATCATTCACCCACAATCCTGTTGACTGTGACTTCATTATAGATGATAGATGGGTTATAGATGGATACATTGATTATAGATGATAGATGGGTTATAGATGGATACATTGATTATAGATAATAGATGGGTTATAGATGGATACATTGATTATAGATAATAGATGGGTTATAGATGGATACATTGATTATAGATGATAGATGGGTTATAGATGGATACATTGATTATAGATAATAGATGGGTTATAGATGGATACATTGATTATAGATGATAGATGGGTTATAGATGGATACATTGATTATAGATGATAGATGGGTTATAGATGGATACATTGATTATAGATGATAGATGGGTTATAGATGGATACATTGATTATAGATGATAGATGGGTTATAGATGGATACATTGATTATAGATGATAGATGGGTTATAGATGGATACATTGATTATAGATGATAGATGGGTTATAGATGGATACATTGATTATAGATAATAGATGGGTTATAGATGGATACATTGATTATAGATGATAGATGGGTTATAGATGGATACATTGATTATAGATGATAGATGGGTTATAGAATATATTAAGTGTGTTTATTTAGTCTTTACACAGTGGGATACAGTATTAAGTGTGTTTATCTAATCTTTACACAGTGGGATGCAGTATTAGGGTTAGGGGTAGGGTTAGGATTAGGGTTAGGGTTAGGGTTAGAGTTAGGGTTAGAAATTAGGTTAGAGTTAGGGTTAGGTTTAGGGATAGGGTTAGGGTTAGGGTTAGGGTTAGGGTTAAGAGTAGAAATGAGGTTAGGGTTAGGGTTAGGGTTAGGGATAGGGTTAGGGTTAGGGATAGGGATAGGATTAGAAATGAGGTTAGGGTTAGGATTAGGGTTAGGGTTAGGGTTAGGGATAGGGTTAGGGTTAGGATTAAAAATGAGGTTAGGGTTACGGTTAGGCTTAGGGTTAGGGATAGGAATAGGGTTAGGGTTAGGGTTAGGAGTAGAAATGAGGTTAGGGTTAGGGTTAGGGTTAGGGTTAGGGTTAGGGATAGGGTTAGGGTTAGGGTTAGGGTTAGGAGTAAAAATTAGGTTAGGGTTAGGAGTAGAAATGAGGTTAGGGTTAGGGTTAGGGATAGGGATAGGGATAGGGTTAGGGTTAGGGTTAGTGTTAGGAGTAGAAATGAGGTTAGGGTTAGTGTTAGGGTTAGGTTTAGGACTAAAAATGAGGTTAGGGTTAGGGTTAGGGTTAGGGTTAGGGTTAGGGATAGGGTTAGAGATAGGGTTAGGGTTAGGTTTAGGGTTAGGGTTAGGAGTAGAAATGATGTTAGTGTTAGGGTTAGGGATAGGGGTAGGGTTAGGGTTAGGGTTAGGAGTAGAGATAAGGTTAAGGTTAGGGTTAGGGATAAGGATAGGGTTAGGGTTAGGAGTAGAAATGAGGTTAGGGTTATGGTTAGGGTTAGGGTTAGGAGTAGAAATGAGGTTAGGGTTAGGGTTAGGGTTAGGGGTAGAAATGAGGTTAAGGTTAGGGTTAGGAGTAGAAATGAGGTTAGGGTTAGGATTAGGGTTAGGGTTAGGGTTAGGGATAGGGTTAGGGTTAGGATTAAAAATTAGGTTAGGGTTACGGTTAGGCTTAGGGTTAGGGATAGGAATAGGGTTAGGGTTAGGAGTAGAAATGAGGTTAGGGTTAGGGTTAGGGTTAGGGTTAGGGATAGGGTTAGGGTTAGGGTTAGGGTTAGGAGTAAAAATTAGGTTAGGGTTAGGAGTAGAAATGAGGTTAGGGTTAGGGTTAAGGTCAGGCTTAGGGTTAGGGATAGGAATAGGGTTAGGGTTAGGGTTAGGGTTAGGGTTAGGAGTAGAAATGAGGTTAGGGTTAGGGTTAGGGATAGGGTTAGCTTTCGCCTTGCGAGTAAAAATTAGGTTAGGGTTAGGAGTAGAAATGAGGTTAGGGTTAGGGTTAAGAGTAGAAATGAGGTTAGGGTTAGGGTTAGGGTTAGAGTTAGGGTTAGGGTTAGGGTTAGGGATAGGGTTAGAGTAAGGGTTAGGGTTAGGTTTAGGGTTAGGGTTAGGAGTAGAAATGATGTTAGGGTTAGGGTTAGGGATAGGGTTAGGGTTAGGGTTAGGGTTAGGAGTAGAAATGAGGTTAGGGTTAGTGTTAGGGTTAGGTTTAGGACTAAAAATGAGGTTAGGGTTAGGGTTAGGGTTAGGATTAGAAATTAGGTTAGGGTTAGGGTTAGTGTTAGGGTTAGGGATAGGGGTAGGGTTAGGGTTAGGGTTAGGAGTAGAGATAAGTTTAAGGTTAGGGTTAGGGATAGGGATAGGGTTAGGGTTAGGAGTAGAAATGAGGTTAGGGTTATGGTTAGGGTTAGGGTTAGGAGTAGAAATGAGGTTAGGGTTAGGGTTAGGGTTAGGGTTAGGACTAAAAATGAGGTCAGGGTTAGGGTTAGGGTTAGGGTTAGAATTAGAAATTAGGTTAGGGTTAGGGTTAGTGTTAGGGTTAGGGTTAGGGTTAGGGTTAGGAGTAGAAATGAGGTTAGGGTTAGGGTTAGGGTTAGGGGTAGAAATGAGGTTAAGGTTAGGGTTAGGAGTAGAAATGAGGTTAGGGTTAGGATTAGGGTTAGGGTTAGGGTTAGGGATAGGGGTAGAAATGAGGTTAAGGTTAGGGTTAGGAGTAGAAATGAGGTTAGGGTTAGGATTAGGGTTAGGGTTAGGGTTAGGGATAGGGTTAGGGTTAGGATTAAAAATGAGGTTAGGGTTACGGTTAGGCTTAGGGTTAGGGATAGGAATAGGGTTAGGGTTAGGGTTAGGAGTAGAAATGAGGTTAGGGTTAGGGTTAGGGTTAGGGTTAGGGATAGGGTTAGGGTTAGGGTTAGGGTTAGGAGTAAAAATTAGGTTAGGGTTAGGAGTAGAAATGAGGTTAGGGTTAGGGTTAGGGATAGGGATAGGGATAGGGTTGGGGTTAGGGTTAGTGTTAGGAGTAGAAATGAGGTTAGGGTTAGTGTTAGGGTTAGGTTTAGGACTAAAAATGAGGTTAGGGTTAGGGTTAGGGTTAGGGTTAGGGATAGGGTTAGAGATAGGGTTAGGGTTAGGTTTAGGGTTAGGGTTAGGAGTAGAGATAAGGTTAAGGTTAGGGTTAGGGATAAGGATAGGGTTAGGGTTAGGATTAGAAATGAGGTTAGGGTTATGGTTAGGGTTAGGGTTAGGAGTAGAAATGAGGTTAGGGTTAGGGTTAGGGTTAGGGGTAGAAATGAGGTTAAGGTTAGGGTTAGGAGTAGAAATGAGGTTAGGGTTAGGATTAGGGTTAGGGTTAGGGTTAGGGATAGGGTTAGGGTTAGGATTAAAAATGAGGTTAGTGTTACGGTTAGGCTTAGGGTTAGGGATAGGAATAGGGTTAGGGTTAGGAGTAAAAATGAGGTTAGGGTTAGGGTTAGGGTTAGGGTTAGGGATAGGGTTAGGGTTAGGGTTAGGGTTAGGAGTAAAAATTAGGTTAGGGTTAGGAGTAGAAATGAGGTTAGGGTTAGGGTTAAGGTTAGGCTTAGGGTTAGGGATAGGAGTAGAAATGAGGTTAGGGTTAGGGTTAGGGATAGGGTTAGCTTTCGCCTTGCGAGTAAAAATTAGGTTAGGGTTAGGAGTAGAAATGAGGTTAGGGTTAGGGTTAAGAGTAGAAATGAGGTTAGGGTTAGGGTTAGAGTTAGGGTTAGGGTTAGGGATAGGGTTAGAGTAAGGGTTAGGGTTAGGGTTAGGAGTAGAAATGATGTTAGGGTTAGGGTTAGGGATAGGGTTAGGGTTAGGGTTAGGAGTAGAAATGAGGTTAGGGTTAGTGTTAGGGTTAGGTTTAGGACTAAAAATGAGGTTAGGTTTAGGGTTAGGGTTAGGATTAGAAATTAGGTTAGGGTTAGGGTTAGTGTTAGGGTTAGGGATAGGGGTAGGGTTAGGGTTAGGGTTAGGAGTAGAGATAAGTTTAAGGTTAGGGTTAGGGATAGGGATAGGGTTAGGGTTAGGAGTAGAAATGAGGTTAGGGTTATGGTTAGGGTTAGGGTTAGGAGTAGAAATGAGGTTAGGGTTAGGGTTAGGGTTAGAATTAGAAATTAGGTTAGGGTTAGGGTTAGTGTTAGGGTTAGGGTTAGGGTTAGGGTTAGGGTTAGGAGTAGAAATGAGGTTAGGGTTAGGGTTAGGGTTAGGGGTAGAAATGAGGTTAGGGTTAGGATTAGGGTTAGGGTTAGGGTTAGGGATAGGGGTAGAAATGAGGTTAAGGTTAGGGTTAGGAGTAGAAATGAGGTTAGGGTTAGGATTAGGGTTAGGGTTAGGGTTAGGGATAGGGTTAGGGTTAGGATTAAAAATGAGGTTAGGGTTACGGTTAGGCTTAGGGTTAGGGATAGGAATAGGGTTAGGGTTAGGGTTAGGAGTAGAAATGAGGTTAGGGTTAGGGTTAGGGTTAGGGATAGGGTTAGGGTTAGGGTTAGGGTTAGGAGTAAAAATTAGGTTAGGGTTAGGAGTAGAAATGAGGTTAGGGTTAGGGTTAGGGATAGGGATAGGGATAGGGTTGGGGTTAGGGTTAGTGTTAGGAGTAGAAATGAGGTTAGGGTTAGTGTTAGGGTTAGGTTTAGGACTAAAAATGAGGTTAGGGTTAGGGTTAGGGTTAGGGTTAGGGATAGGGTTAGAGATAGGGTTAGGGTTAGGTTTAGGGTTAGGGTTAGGAGTAGAGATAAGGTTAAGGTTAGGGTTAGGGATAAGGATAGGGTTAGGGTTAGGAGTAGAAATGAGGTTAGGGTTATGGTTAGGGTTAGGGTTAGGAGTAGAAATGAGGTTAGGGTTAGGGTTAGGGTTATGGGTAGAAATGAGGTTAAGGTTAGGGTTAGGAGTAGAAATGAGGTTAGGGTTAGGATTAGGGTTAGGGTTAGGGTTAGGGATAGGGTTAGGGTTAGGATTAAAAATGAGGTTAGTGTTACGGTTAGGCTTAGGGTTAGGGATAGGAATAGGGTTAGGGTTAGGAGTAGAAATGAGGTTAGGGTTAGGGTTAGGGTTAGGGTTAGGGATAGGGTTAGGGTTAGGGTTAGGAGTAAAAATTAGGTTAGGGTTAGGAGTAGAAATGAGGTTAGGGTTAGGGTTAAGGTTAGGCTTAGGGTTAGGGATAGGAATAGGGTTAGGGTTAGGGTTAGGGTTAGGGTTAGGAGTAGAAATGAGGTTAGGGTTAGGGTT
>NC_139654.1:3265000-3272500 GCF_951799395.1 Argentina silus | reverse complement strand
CTTTTATTTAGCCCTGTGGGTTCGATGGTTCGTAATAAATGTATCCATCTCCTTTCATTTGCTCTCCACTGCTCAACGGTCCATAAACTGTTTGATTGCAGTCCCGATATGCTGAGGTGAGTGATGGAGTGCTCTTGGAAGTGTGTGACTATGTGTGTTTGTAGTTGACCTTTTTTAATGTTGTACAGGTGCTGTTTCAATCGTGTTTCTATGGTGTGTGCTGTTTCCCCTATGTAGTGTTTGTGACAAAGTGTGCATGTGATAATATAAATGACGTTGGTGGATGTTAAAGTGAATGAGTCTAAAATAGGGGATGAGGTGCGACTGTGGGGATTACTAATGTACTTTCTCTGTCTAAAGTGAGTGGTATGAGGGTGAAGGGGTTGTGTCAATGTCCTGCTGAATCTTGAGTGAACCAAAATGTTTAGTAGATTTTTATTTTTACGGTAAGCTGAAATGATCTTGTATGATTGTAGAGGTGCAAAGGTTTGTTGGCTGGTGACAAAGTTGTGTTTGAGAGTCTGATGTAAGATTTTTGTTCTATGTGAAAATGTGGTTACTAAGGGAATCAAGATGCTAGGTTGGGTCGGGGGAACCAAAGAGGGGGAAAGAGAGTGGGGAATAGGAGTAGGGTTAAGGTTAGGGGGGGAAAGAGAGTGGGGAATAGAAGTAGAGTTAAGGTTGGAGGGAGGAAGAGAGTGGGGAATAGAAGTGTAGGCTGGGTTGAGGCCAGTGTTAAGATTAGGATCAGGGCATGGGTTGGGGTAGGGGTTAGGGTTAGGGTTAGGGTTGTGGTTAGGGTTGGGGTTAGAGTTGGGGTTAGGGTCAGGGTTATTGTTAGGGTTAGGGTTAGGGTTAGGGTTAAGGATAGGGTTAAGGTAAGGGTTGGGGTTAGGATCAGAAGGGTTAGGATTAGAATCAGGGCCTAGGTTAGGGTTGGGGTTAAGGTTAGGGTTAGAGTTGGGATTAGGAATGGGTTAGGGTTAGGGTTAGGGTTAGGGTTAGAGTTAAGGTTAGGGTTAGGGTTAGGGGTAAGGTTAGGGTTAGGGTTAGGGTTAGGGTTAGGGTTTAGGGTTAGGGTTAGGGTTAGGGTTAGGGGTTAGGGTTAGGGTTAGGGTTAGGGAAGTTTATATCTAGATTTACAATGACTGCTTAGTCTGTATTGCACTGGCCTATAGTATACCCTCCCTTCTATTACAATAAATCAAGGAGAATGTATACATTGTGTTTGTCCTTTTCTTTGTGTCTGAACATCCACACACACACACACACACACACACACACACACACACACACACACACACACATATATATATATATATATATATATATATATATATAAACTTACTATAATAAATAATGACATAATATTTCATACCAAAAGTGCTGATGTAAAAGGAAAAAGTGCTTAAATCCATCCTAAAGACACACTGTAAAACACACAAAATCTCTTATAAGTGCTAATTTTCAAAGTGCTAAAATACACCAATCACACACGTGATAATGAAAAGGAGAAAGAGTAATCTCTTTCTCTATATAGTATAATAAAATAATAAATCATCACATACATTCTGATATAAAAAGTGCTGATGTAAAGGGAGTATAAATAAATAAGGTGTATCACCTCTATAAATTAACACATATATAAATTTACATATACATATACAACAATTGAAACCCACAATCACTCACACTGACACGTGATCTGTTAAAATCTTTTATTTAGCCCTGTGGGTTCAATGGTTCGTAATAAATGTATCCATCTCCTTTCATTTGCTCTCCGCTGCTCAACGGTCCATAAACTGTTTGATTGGAGTCCTGATATGCTGAGGTGAGTGATGGAGTGCTCTTGGAAGTGTGTGACTATGTGTGTTTGTAGTTTACCTTTTTTAATGTTGTACAGGTGCTGTTTTAATCGTGTTTCTATGGTGTGTGCTGTTTCCCCTATGTAGTGTTTGTGACAAAGTGTGCATGTGATAATATAAATGACGTTGGTGGATGTTAAAGTGAATGAGTCTAAAATAGGGGATGAGGTGCGACTGTGGCGATTACTGATGTATTTTCTCTGTCTAAAGTGAGTGGTATGAGGGTGAAGGGGTTGTGTCAATGTCCTGCTGAATCTTGAGTGAACCAAAATGTCTAGTAGATTTTTATTTTTACGGTAAGCTGAAATGATCTTGTATGATTGTAGAGGTGCAAAGGTTTGTTGGCTGGTGACAAAGTTGTGTTTGAGAGTCTGATGTAAGATTTTTGTTCTATGTGAAAATGTGGTTACTAAGGGAATCAAGATGCTAGGTTGGGTCGGGGGAACCAAAGAGGGGGAAAGAGAGTGGGGAATAGGAGTAGGGTTAAGGTTAGGGGGGGAAAGAGAGTGGGGAATAGAAGTAGAGTTAAGGTTGGAGGGAGGAAGAGAGTGGGGAATAGAAGTGTAGGCTGGGTTGAGGCCAGTGTTAAGATTAGGATCAGGGCATGGGTTGGGGTAGGGGTTAGGGTTAGGGTAGTGGTTAGGGTTGGGGTTAGAGTTGGGGTTAGGGTCAGGGTTATTGTTAGGGTTAGGGTTAGGGTTAGGGTTAAGGATAGGGTTAAGGTAAGGGTTGGGGTTAGGATCAGAAGGGTTAGGATTAGAATCAGGGCCTAGGTTAGGGTTGGGGTTAAGGTTAGGGTTAGAGTTGGGATTAGGAATGGGTTAGGGTTAGGGTTAGGGTTAGGGTTAGAGGGTTAGGGTTAGAGGGTTAGAGGGTTAGGGTTAGAGGGTTAGAGGGTTAGGGTTAGGGTTAGGGTTAGGGTTTAGGGTTAGGGTTAGGGTTAGGTAAGGAAAATGAGTTCTGCTACCCAAAGGGGTGAGCAGGAAGCACAGGCACATAAATTCTCCCATACACCTTCTTCCTCAAATAAGTAACTGGAACTTGTGTACTTTAACCAACAATGGCATCAGTGTCACCTTCCACGACATTGGGTCTCTAGGGTGTAGCTAATCTTAGGGAACGGTCTAGAGAAAAGATATCTTTTTCGATTCCGATTCCAAATTCAACGAATTTGTTGGAAGGACCATACGCCCATTATAATTCCATACATGCTAGTCTAAAGTGCTATCAATGGGGAAATACATTTATGCTATATTGACAAACAAGATACCCATATTTACACACATCAATCACAAACACATTCAATAAATAAATTGTTAGTATTAAAGTGCTATCAATGGGGGCATAATTTCATGCAATGTCGACAAACAGAACACCCATATTTACACACACCAATCACATACATACTACCTTGGCGTACGTTCCCAATTTCAGAATCCCTTAAAGATATCTTTTTCTCATGATCTTTATCTCTATTAAAAAGACCAAAACAAAACAAAAACATTTTTAGGTTTCTTTAAAAAAACGTTTTGCTTTTACTCCACTTCATTTAGGCCGCTGGGCAAAATAGTTCTTAATTTTTTAATCCAGCGTCTTTCTGCAGACAGTCTCTGAGCCCTTGACCACCCTACCCCAGACTCAAGTCCCGAAATCACTATGCTCTTTGTGCTATGTTCCCGAAAATGTATGTACAGTTCAGTTGTTTTATCTGTTCGATCAATATAATATATGTGTTGTTTCAGACGTTGTAGCAATTTGTTTTTTGTCTGTCCAATATACAGTTTGTTACAAACTGTACATTCAATCACATAAACCAGATTTGACGATTCCAACCGGAAAATTTGCCAAACTGGAGTGCTCAAACCCGTATGTTTGTTAGTAATATATTTTATCGATCTGAACCGTACATCACTTTTTTGTTGTTTTCCACTATTTAATGAGGCATGAACCAACAAATCTTTTAGATTTTTATTCCTTTTAAAGGCTGAAATAATTTTAAAATTTGACAGAGGCTCAATAACGTCCTGTAGTTTTTTAAAACGACTTTTTACCCCCGAGTTCAGTTTTAAAGAGGCCGATGAGAAAATGGTCACAAAAGGGACAATGTTGTCATTTTTATCCGTACTACCAGGCCTTTGTACCTGGTGAAAGCTTTGTTTTACTTCAGCCTTAATAGAACGGAGGAATGTTCGACTATAACCCCTTGGTCTAAGCGCTTTGAAGAGCACTCTTGTTGCCAACTCGATGTCCTCAGGCCTTGTACATATTCTATTGAACCTTATCAGTTGGGACTTAATTATCCCCTTGAAGGTATGTTTAGGATGGTAGCTTATTTTATGTAGCAAAGCGTGGGTATCGGTGGGTTTAAAGTACACCCTAGTCCCCAGGCCACCCCCCCCCATCGTCCCCTCTCATAATAAAAACCTCGGTGTCCAAAAATTCGATTTTTTCAGATTGTAAATTATACTTTAGAGTAATCGAATCATGGTGTTCGTTCAGGACGCTAATGAACTGCTTAAAATCCGACTCAGAGTAAGACCAGACCCCAAAGATATCATCCAGGTACCGGATGTATAATAATGGAGTTCTGCAGCATTTGGGCAAGACCGTTTGCTCCCAATCCGCCATGTATATATTGGCGTATGCTGGAGCAAACTTCTTCCCCATAGCAGTCCCATGTACCTGGAGATAATATTTGGAGTCAAACTCAAAGTCGTTTCGCGTCAAACCTAACTCTAAAAGAGAAAGAAGGGCCTCATCCGGTCTAGCTGGGTCAGGATATTTTAAAAAAATCTGTCTTACTGCTTTTAGGCCTAATACGGTATCTATATTAGTATACAGAGAATCTATATCGATGGAGAAAAGCATTGCTCCAGGAGGGACATCTATTGTTTTTATTTTATTAACAAACTCGTAGGTGTCTTTCACATAGCTACGGTGTTTTTGTGACAAGGGATTCAAAAAGTAATCTATGTATTCCGCTACTCTATATGATTCGCTCCCACAATCGGAAACGATCGGTCGACCGGGGGGAACTTCGTGCGGGACAGTCCAAGTCCTAGGATCCTTATGGATCTTCGGAAGAAGATAACATTTTCGTGGACGTGGAACATCTGAACCAAACAGGTAATATTTTTGTTTGGAAGAAATATATTTCTTCGCATAGAGCTCCCCCACAATCTCCCTGATCCTACTCTGCGTCTCCGGCTGTAAGGAGCGATCCAGAGGTACATAATGTCTAGTATTATGTAGTTGTCTATTAGCCTCTGTGAGATACTGGGTTTTATCCATAATAACAATTTTAGATCCCTTGTCTGCAGGTTTTATAACTATGTCCTGGTTTCGTTTTAGTTTGTTTAATGCCTGTCGTTGTTCTTCTGACAGATTATTTTCTCCTGTGATTCTGTAGGAAACCTTCTCGAGTCCTCTAATGTCACGCCTGATCACCTGTTTTATTGGTTCAGAAACTGAATCCCACTCAGGTTCCCACTTCGAGGGCTCGACGAACGGTTTCAAAACAGAATCTACATTATAATCAAAATGATCCAATAATTTTAACCGTCTGTGATACCCATATAGATCCCTCCTAAGACAGTCCCTGTCCACCCCCAGTGGCGTTGGAATAAAAGAGAGGCCCTTCTCCAACAACATCTGTTCCGGTTCCGGCAAGCTATAGGTAAGTGAAAGGTTAAGTATATTAGATTGTGTGGGGGTGAGCAATCTCGGTCCCCCAGCTTCTAGTTTAACTGTTTCATCCACTCATCCAGGATGGCCATTGCTGTTCTATTTGTCCAATGCACAGGATCCCGAGGCTGTACAGTAAAGACGTGTCCTTCCACACCCTTAAGCACCCTATAATGTGCTTCCAAGAAGGCATTCGTCTGTTTTATTAAAGGTTGTACTCCCGGTGGGAGCCGCGTTGAGAACTGGATCAAAGGCACAAAAACTTCTGCCTGGGGAAAGACCCTTCCCACCACTGCCACTAGTTGTTGAAATTGCTTTTTGATGGTATTAATCCGATTTTCTCTCAAACAGTTGTTGAGGCCCACCGAGAGCACAACCTTCTGTGTATTGGGGCAGGTGTCTAACTTCTCCAAAATACCTCTAAGATGGTGTATTTGGGCTCCAGGAAAACTATCCACCTGCACCAGTGGGTAATTGTAGTGAGTGATTCCAGACAAATTAGAATCCCCAATCACCACCACCACCTCCCTTACCTCTAAGGACCACTGGACCCCTTTTTGAAAGGTGTTAATATGGCGGGTCGGCCTCTGCCAAGGAGGGTGAGCAACAGCAATAGTAACAGTACCCTGGTTGGCCGGGGGGCTAGATGTAATATCGTACACCGGAGTGGGTTCCTCCACAGCGTCACTCACTCCCTGACCCCTCCCAAACAGTGTCTCCCCAGGGGGCCCAGGCCAAGCCATCGTCCCATCCTCTATCAGCGGAGATGCAGAGATGGAATCTGACACCTCCACTGCCACATTGGTGAGAGGTGCCTCCCTGACCACAGCCACCCCCATTCCAAGGCCAGGAACATTATCAGATGCTAAGCCACTGGTGTCATGAGATGAATCAGATGTAGAGTCCCTCATCAGTCCTAAATCAAACGGACACGGATGTTTCCTGTAGGGATGTTAAGGCAGGTCAACAAACTGACGTCCTTTACAACCTCCGCATGATGGACAGCCTGCAATAATTTGAAGTATTTCTTCTCCTGTCCATGTTTTCCATTAACCCTGGTTTTCCCCACCAGAGAGCCGGGTCTCATCCTCAAATAGATAAAACAATAAAAACCACATAAAGTGACAAAGACAAAGGGGGGGGGGGGGGGGGGGGGGGTTGCCTAACAGAAATCCACTGATTTAATTTCTGATTAATCCTTCCCTTGCACTATTATTAAAAATGTTTTTAAGAAGGAAAAAAAGTTTTTTATCCTTCAAGATCTCTATAAAAAATTGCCACACCTCATCATAATTTTCAACCCTGGTGGGCACAAAGGACTTAGTATATCCCCAGTTCACTCCACAAAACACACTGTGCTCAAGAAAGTCTCAAACCACAAAACACACTGTGCTCAAGAAAGTCTCAAACCACACTTGCAAACTTGTGTCACACCACACCACACACACACTTAAGGGAGCGCTGGCCAAATTCTCAAGGCCTTAGGTTTTCCAACCAAGGGTTTTGGGGGTGAGGGGTTTCAATGTCCAATTGTTTTGTGCAAGGATTTTTATATATATAAAAAAGAAGAAGGATTAAATAATTTTTTTTAAAAAAGAAAATGGACCAAGGTCCGCTTGTTTAAAAAGTCAGTGGGACTGATTATTTAAAAGGCAATAAAAATGAGCTCCTGACGTTTCGCTACCATGTAGCTTCTTCAGAGGAATGGGGGAGACTGACAAACACACACAACATATAGAAAACCAGAAGGGAGGAGCAAAAACCTAGGATCCTGATTCGCTGAAAGTACTCATCACACCTGCCTATAATTAACATGATGAGAATTTCAAAATTGAGGTTCATAGATTGAATTTCAGAATAAAGGTTCATCAAATCCCCAGAAAAAAACCGTCTTTTCAGCTATCATTTCGATATCTTTTTTCGAGTTCAATAAAGAGAGGAGATAGGCATA
>NC_139654.1:3200000-3260000 GCF_951799395.1 Argentina silus | reverse complement strand
GCAGAAGAGGGGCAAGCGCGGAGGTATCCGGGCTAGGCTAGCGGCTAGTCCAACTCGCCCAGCCATACCATCCATCATCCTGGCTAACGTACGATCCTTGGACAACAAAATGGATCATATACGACTGCTGAGGTCAGCTAATCGGACAGTGAGTAACTGCTGTGTACTTGTTTTCACTGAAACATGGCTTAACGACAACATCCCCGACTCCGCTGTACAACTTGAGCAGCTGACATGCTATCGAGCGGACAGAGCCCTCGTCAACGGAGGTAAACAGCGTGGCGGCGGAGTTTGTGTTTACATTCGTGATGCGTGGTGCCGGGACGCTGTGGTAGTATGCAGACACTGTTCACCACTGGCGGAGTTTATGATCATAAAGTGCCGTCCTTTCTATCTGCCGAGGGAGTTTACTGCGGTCTTGCTAGCCGCAGTGTACATCCCTCCAACCTCCAGCAACAGTGACAGGAATGCGGCACTTTGTGAACTGTACCAGGCCATCAGTGAACAACAGACAGCACACCCAGATGGATTTACCATCCTCGCTGGAGATTTTAATCATGCTGACCTTAAGACTGTCCTACCAAAACTCCATCAGCATGTCAATTTCCCAACAAGAGGGGAAAACACCTTGGACTTGGTCTACACTTCCCACAAAGGAGCATACAAGGCCTCCCCCCTCCCCCACATCGGACTCTCTGATCACATCACTGTCATGCTAATGCCAGCATATAGGCCCAGAGTGAAAGTCGGAAAACCGGTCCGGAAAGAGATAACTGTGTGGCCGGAGGGGTCCAGGTCTGCTCTCAAGGACTGTCTTGCAACAACAGACTGGGACATGTTCAAGCAAGCAGCCACACAGAACAACAATACGGACAATGAGGAGCTTACAGACACTGTCCTCTCCTACATCCGTAAGTGCTCTGATGATGTGACCCACAAAAAGACCATCATCACTCGGGCTAACCAGAAGCCATGGCTGACAGGGGCTGTCCATCAGCTGCTGAGGGCCAGAGACAAAGCCTTCAGAGCCGGGGATGAAAATGGCCTAAGAACAGCGAGAGCCAGCCTGTCCCGTGGCATCAAGAAAGCAAAACTGGACTACACAAATAAGATTACCTGCCACTTCAAGGACAGCAGAGACACGCGGAGCCTGTGGCAGGGCATTCAGACCATAACGGACTACAAGCCCGCGCCACAGACCTGCGACAACAACATCTCTCTGCTCAACAACCTCAACAGCTTCTTTGCACGGTTTGAAGCAACAAACACTACAAGCCCACAGAAAACTCCACCCCCCCCCCACGATCAGGTCCTGTGCCTGTCTGCTGCCAGTGTGAAGAGGACACTCTCTACCATCAACCCCCGCAAAGCAACAGGCCCAGACAACATCCCAGGCCGTGTGCTGAGGGACTGCGCAGAGGAGCTTAAGGATGTCTTCACGGACATCTTTAACACTTCTTTGCGTCAAGCTGCTGTCCCATCACATTTCAAGACCTCCATCATCATACCTGTGCCAAAGAAATCCGCTCCATCCTGCTTCAATGACTATCGCCCGGTAGCACTGACCCCCATCATCATGAAGTGCTTTGAACGGCTAGTCATGTCTCACATTAAGTCCATCCTCCCCCCCACCCTGGACCCCTTTCAGTTTGCATACCGAGCAAAACGTTCCACAGAGGACGCAATCTGCTCTGCTCTCCACCCAGCCCTCACCCACCTGGAAAAAGCGGACTCATATGTGAGAATGCTTTTCATAGACTTTAGCTCAGCATTTAACACCATAATCCCGCAACAACTGATCTGCAAACTGGACCAGCTGGGGCTCAACACCTCCCTCTGCAACTGGCTGCTGGACTTCCTCAGCGAGAGACCACAGGCAGTACGAGTCGGCAACAACACCTCGAGCAGCATCACACTCAGCACAGGGGCCCCCCAAGGCTGTGTGCTCAGTCCCCTGCTCTTCACCCTGCTGACTCACGACTGCACATCAACCCACAGCACCAATCACATGGTGAAGTTTGCGGACGACACAACTCTGGTGGGTCTCATCTCCAAGAACGACGAGACCCACTATAGAAAGGAGGTCAACCTTCTGACCACGTGGTGCAGAGACAACAACCTCCTGCTGAATGTCAGCAAAACGAAGGAGATTGTGGTCGACTTCCGGAGAGGGCACACCGAACACCCACCACTGACCATCGATGGTGCTGCTGTGGAGAGAGTGAGCAGCACCAAATTCCTGGGGGTGCACATCAGTGAGGACCTCTCCTGGACCACCAACACCGCATCACTGGCGAAGACAGCCCAGCGGCGCCTCTACTTCCTCCGCAAGCTGAAGCGAGCGAAAGCTCCCACACCGATCCTGACAACATTCTACCGAGGCACCATTGAAAGCATCCTGTCCAGCTGCATCACTGTGTGGGGCGGTAGCTGCACCGAACACAGTAGGAAAGCACTGCAACGCATTGTGAACACAGCTGCTAAGATCATTGGTGCCCCACTCCCTTCCCTGCAAGAGACTTACTCCACCCGCCTCACCCGAAAAGCTACCTCGATTGTGAGCGACGCAAGCCACCCCGCACACAGTCTGTTCAGCCTCCTGCCTTCTGGAAGAAGGTATAGGAGCCTCCGTGCCCACACCACCAGACTCACGAAAAGCTTCATACCCCAAGCCGTCAGGAAGCTAAATTCTCTCCCCTCACTTCCCCCAGCCACATCCTCCTAGCTGTCAGGAAGCTGAAACCACCACCCCCCCTCCCAACCACCCCACCCCTCCCAACCCTTCAGCCCCCCCCCCCCCCCCCCCCCCCAAAACACACGGACTCTGGACAATCCACTATTCTATTGCTACAATGCACTATTGCACTATTTATACATAATACACAGTATTTGGCTGCTATTTTACTGACTTTACTGTCTTTACTGACTGCTCTTTTTGCACTGTTTAAATTATTTTTATTGAATGTTTTACTTTTAGTATGTGTTATCTGTTGTGCCTGGGCACTTTATCTGTCTCACCGTGGGAGAGTGAGAAACGTCCTCTCGATTCCTTTGTATGTCTTGACAATAAAGCCACTTTGACTTTGAAATTAGGTTAGGGTTAGGGTTAGGGATAGGGTTAGGGTTATGGTTAGGGTTAGGGATAGGGATAGGGATAGGGATAGGGTTAGGGTTTGAGTTAGGGTTAGGGTAAGGGTTAGGGTTAGGAGTAGAAATGAGGTTAGGGTTAGGGTTAGGGTTAGGGATAGGGATAGGGATAGGGATAGGGATAGGGTTAGGGTTTGAGTTAGGGTTAGGGTTAGGGTTAGGAGTAGAAATGAGGTTAGGGTTAGTGTTAGGGTTAGGGATAGGGTTAGGGATAGGGATAGGGTTAGGGTTAGGGTTAGGGTTAGGAGTAGAAATGAGGTTAGGGTTAGGGTTAGGGTTAAGAGTAGAAATGAGGTTAGGGTTAGGGTTAGGGTTAGGAGTAGAAATGAGGTTAGGGTTAGGGTTAGGGTTAGGAGTAGAGATGAGGTTAGGGTTAGGGTTAGGGTTAGGGATAGGGTTAGGGTTAGGGTTAGGGTTAGGGTAAGAAGTAGAAATGAGGTTAGGGTTAGGGTTAGGGTTTGGGTTAGGGATAGGGATAGGGATAGGGATAGGGTTAGGGTTTGAGTTAGGGTTAGGGTTAGGGTTTGAGTTAGGGTTAGGGTTAGGGTTAGGAGTAGAAATGAGATTAGGGTTAGTGTTAGGGTTAGGGATAGGGTTAGGGTTCGGGTTAGGGTTAGGGTTAGGGTTAGGAGTAGAAATGAGGTTAGGGTTAGGGTTAGGGTTAGGTCTAAAAATGAGGTTTGAGTTAGGGTTAGGGTTAGGGTTAGGAGTAGAAATGAGGTTAGGGTTAGTGTTAGGGTTAGGGTTAGGAGTAGAAATGAGGTTAGGGTTAGGGTTAGGGTTAGGGTTAGGAGTTAGGGTTAGGGTTAGGGATAGGGATAGGGTTAGGGTTAGGGTTAGGAGTAGAAATGAGGTTAGGGTTAGGGTTCGGGTTAGGGTTAGGGTTAGGAGTAGAAATGAGGTTAGGGTTAGGGTTAGGGTTAAGAGTAGAAATGAGGTTAGGGTTAGGGTTAGGGTTAGGAGTAGAAATGAGGTTAGGGTTAGGGTTAGGGTTAGGAGTAGAAATGAGGTTAGGGTTAGGGATAGGGTTAGGGTTAGGGTTAGGGTTAGGGTTAGAAGTAGAAATGAGGTTAGGGAAGTTTATATCTAGATTTACAATGACTGCTTAGTCTGTATTGCACTGGCCTATAGTATACCCTCCCTTCTATTACAATAAATCAAGGAGAATGTATACATTGTGTTTGTCCTTTTCTTTGTGTCTGAACATCCACACACACACACACACACACACACACACACACACACATATATATATATATATATATAAACTTACTATAATAAATAATGACATAATATTTCATACCAAAAGTGCTGATGTAAAAGGAAAAAGTGCTTAAATCCATCCTAAAGACACACTGTAAAACACACAAAATCTCTTATAAGTGCTAATTTTCAAAGTGCTAAAATACACCAGTCACACACGTGATAATGAAAAGGAGAAAGAGTAATCTCTTTCTCTATATAGTATAATAAAATAATAAATCATCACATACATTCTGATATAAAAAGTGCTGATGTAAAGGGAGTATAAATAAATAAGGTGTATCACTTCTATAAATTAACACATATATACATTTACATATACATATACAACAATTGAAACCCACAATCACTCACACTGACACGTGATCTGTTAAAATCTTTTATTTAGCCCTGTGGGTTCAATGGTTCGTAATAAATGTATCCATCTCCTTTCATTTGCTCTCCGCTGCTCAACGGTCCATAAACTGTTTGATTGGAGTCCTGATATGCTGAGGTGAGTGATGGAGTGCTCTTGGAAGTGTGTGACTATGTGTGTTTGTAGTTGACCTTTTTTAATGTTGTACAGGTGCTGTTTTAATCGTGTTTCTATGGTGTGAGCTGTTTCCCCTATGTAGTGTTTGTGACAAAGTGTGCATGTGATAATATAAATGACGTTGGTGGATGTTAAAGTGAATGAGTCTAAAATAGGGGATGAGGTGCGACTGTGGGGATTACTGATGTATTTTCTCTGTCTAAAGTGAGTGGTATGAGGGTGAAGGGGTTGTGTCAATGTCCTGCTGAATCTTGAGTGAACCAAAATGTCTAGTAGATTTTTATTTTTACGGTAGGCTGAAATGATCCTGTATGATTGTAGAGGTGCAAAGGTTTGTTGGCTGGTGACAAAGTTGTGTTTGAGAGTCTGATGTAAGATTTTTGTTCTATGTGAAAATGTGGTTACTAAGGGAATCAAGATGCTAGGTTGGGTCGGGGGAACCAAAGGGGGGGAAAGAGAGTGGGGAATAGGAGTAGGGTTAAGGTTAGGGGGGGAAAGAGAGTGGGGAATAGAAGTAGAGTTAAGGTTGGAGGGAGGAAGAGAGTGGGGAATAGAAGTGTAGGCTGGGTTGAGGCCAGTGTTAAGATTAGGATCAGGGCATGGGTTGGGGTAGGGGTTAGGGTTAGGGTTGTGGTTAGGGTTGGGGTTAGAGTTGGGGTTAGAGTTGGGGTTATTGTTAGGGTTAAGGTTAGGTTTAGGGTTAGGGTTAAGGATAGGGTTAAGGTAAGGGTTGGGGTTAGGATCAGAAGGGTTAGGATTAGAATCAGGGCCTAGGTTGGGGTTGGGGTTAAGGTTAGGGTTAGAGTTGGGATTAGGAATAGGGTTAGGGTTAGGGTTAAAATTAAGGTTAGGGATAGGGTTAAAGTTAGGGTTAGGGTTAAGGTTAGGGTTAGGGTTAGGGTTAGGGTTAAGGTTAGGGTTAGGGTTAAGGTTAGGGTTAGGGTTAGGGTTAAGGTTAGGGTTAGGGTTAAGGTTAGGGTTAGGGTTAGGGTTAAGGTTAAGGTTAAGGTTAGGGTTAGGGTTAAGGTTAGGGTCAGGGTTGAGAATAGGGTTAGGGTTAGGGTTAGGGTTAAAGTTAGGGTTAAGGTTATGGTTATGGTTAGGGTTGGGGTTAGGGATAGGGATAGGGTTAGGGTCAGGGTTGATGTTAGGGTCAAGGTTAGGGTCAGGGTTAGGGATAGGGTTAAAGTTAGGGTTGGGGGCATGGTTAGAGTTAGGGTTAAGGTCAGGGTTGGTGTCAAGGTCGGTGTGTGTTGTGTATGAATGAAGTCGGTTAATGTGTGTGTGTGTTTGTGCATGGTGGTCTGTCCGGATGGGAGAGAGGGCAGCCAATGTGCTGGTCTTGATTGTACGGAGGAAGCGTTTGGAATATCCTCTCTGTCTAAGTGCTTTAAATAAGGTTTGAATGGCTTCGTGCAAATGTGTCTGGGTGGAGGATATTCTATAGTAGCGTATGATTTGTGATTTTACTATGCCTTTGAATGTATGTTTTGGGTGGTAGCTGTGTTTATGTAATAGTGCATGTGTGTCTGTCGGTTTAAAGTAGTAGTAGTAGTCAATAATGTTTTCTGTGTTGAATTGATCTGATTAAAATAAACTGTGGTGTCCAGGAAATTAATTTCTTGTGGGTGTATGCTGTGTTTGAGTTTTATAGACGAATGGTGCGAGTTTAAAATGTTTATGAACTCTGTGAATAAATCTATATGGTGTGGCCATGCTCCTATAATGTCATCTAGAAATCTGTAATAGAAACTGGGTTGGTGGGGGCATTTGGCCAGTGCCTCTCTCTCCCATTCGGACATGTATAAGTTGGCGTATGAGGGTGCATATCGTTGGCCCATGGCTGTTCCCTCTACCTGTAAATATTGTTTATCGTCAAAAGTGAAATTATTGCCTGTAAGACTAATCTCCAATAGTTGTAAGAGTTCAGTGTCGGGTCTATTCTTATCTGGGTGTTTATGAAAGATATTCCTAACTGCATTTATTCCTGTGTGTGTATTTATGTTGGTGTATAAACTATCGATATCTATAGTGAATATGTAAGCCTGGGAGGGAACAACCATGGGTTGGATTTTGTGTAAGAAGTCGTAGGTGTCTTTCAGGTAGCTGGGGTGCTTGGTGGAGAGAGGGTTAAGATGATGGTCTATGTATTGTGCAATGTGGTATGATTCGCTGTTGCAGTCTGAAACTATCGGTCTACCAGGAGGAACTTCAAAGGGAATAGTCCAAGTCTCAGGTTCCTTATGAATTTTCGGAAGTAAGTAAAATTGTCTGGGTCTGGGGTCGTCCGGTCCGAATAAAAAGTCTCTTTGTTTTCGTGTAATGTATTTCTTTTCGTATATGGTCTGTATGACTTGTCGTAGTTGTGTTTGTGTCTGTTTTTGTATATTGTTGTCTATGTGTTTGTAATATCTAGTGTTTGATAATTGTCTGTTCGCTTCTAATAGGTATTGGTGTTTATCCATTATGACAATTTTGGAGCCTTTGTCTGCTGGTTTTATAATGATGTGTGGGTTACTTTTCAATGTGTGTATGGCGTTCCTTTCTGTTGCTGTAATATTGTCTGGCATGTCTGGTAGTATGTGATAGTTAGATAATGTATGTAGGTTTGTTCTAATCAGTTTCTGAATGTGTCTGTCTACTTGGCTGAGTTTAGGCTCCCAGGTGGAGGGGTAGGTGAGTGGTGTGTATTTGTGATTGGGTTGGTAGTCAAAATAGTCCAATAATTTGCATCGTCTGTGAAAGTGGTGAATGTCCCTTTGGAGTTCCTCCTGGTCATGTTTGTTGGGTCGAGGGATGAACGTCAACCCTCTCTCCAGTAGCTTGATCTGGGGTGCTGTGGGGTGAAAAGATTTAGAAAGATTTAAGATATTTGAGGGAGGAAAAGAATAAAGAGAAGGGGGAAGGGGGGAGGTTGTTGTTAGGGGTAGAGGGGGGGAAGAAGAGGTGGGGGTTGGGGTTTCTTCTCCTACTGCTCCAGTAGGGGGAGCTACGGGCTGGGGAAGAAAGGTGTTTGGCAATGTATGTGTGGAAGTGGCGGTGGAGATGTGTGAGTCCAGATTGTGGTTACTGTTTATTATAAATTTAGCTGCTTGCACCAGTGATTAAAAATGGTCTGTGCTGTTGTAGTTGTCCAATGTATATTATCTGGTGTGGTGTAGAATGTGTCCTGGGCTATTTCTGATAAGTGTGGGAGGTGTCTTGTAATGTGTTCATTGATGTATTTCAGATTTGTCTGCTGTTCTGTGGTGAGGTGACGTGAAAACTGAATGACTGGCATGTAAACTGTTGCGTTGGTGTAGACCCTCTTGGCTTCCCTGATCATCCTTGGTAGTTGTTTTAGTGATGTCTGGCGTGCATCGTGATCCTTGTTGTTGAGGCCCACTGAGAGAACCACCAGTTCCACTTGGGGTTGGACGGTGGCCTTCTCCAGGATCCTATAAAAATGATAGATACAGGCCCCTGCATAGCTGTCTACCTGTATACGGTGATTATTGAATGGGGGGATCCGGCTGAGGTTGGAATCCCCCAACATGATGATTGGTTTGTTACTATTGAAGTTCCACTCCTGAATCTTACGCCCTGGTGTGGCCCGGTGGTATGTTGGAGTGTATACAGTGGTGATGTGTGTGTGTGTTGGAGGTAAATTGGGTTGGTTGAGCGTGCGTGTGGATGTATGCGTATGTGTCTGGGCGTGTGTTCTGTCATCAGTTCTAGGGAGGTCTTTGCTAGGCAATCTCTTAGATATTGAGGGCTCAGATTGGGCCTGTATGGGAAGTTCCCCTTTATGTGGCCCTTTCATCATGGTTGGTTTTGCCCTCGTATTGGATTGCCTAGCTTCCGACCTCCTCCTAATGGCGCCACCTGTGGGTGTGAGTGTGAGAGAGTCAAATGTTATGTTATCCGTTATTAGAACTGAAGTGTTTGTCTGTCTGTGTTGTGTGGTGGTCAAGTCAGTGACCGGAACGTGAGTCATGTCTGTTGTGGGTTGACTACTGATCTTGTGGTGGAACTGTGCTCTGATTTCTTTACCTGTGTGATAGGAGATGGGTTCTTGTGGAGGGGGGGATGGTGGGGGGGATGGTGAAAATTGGAGGGAAAAAGTAGGGGAAAAGTGGCTCTCTGACGAGACAGGTGTAGTTCGAATCGGTGTGCAGATAAGTGATGAGTGATCCTTGGAGCCCGGTAATCCGAAGGCTCCATCCCTCCCCTGGTGACAAGGTGAGGTTGGAGTGGATGTGTGGGTAGATGTCCCTTGTGTGTGTATGTGTGTTGTCTGTATGGGTGTGGGTGTCTGTGTAGGCCTAAGTGTCAATTGTGTATGTGTGGGTGCAGGTATGGGTGGTGTAGGTGCGTGTGTACGTGTGGACGATATGTGTATGTCTGTGTGTGTAGGTGTAGGATGTGTCCCTTTCTGAGTATGTATGTGTGTGTGCGTAGGCCCATGTGATGCTAAAATCTGACGAGGGCCTAGGTTTAATGATTTTTTGTATGAGGGTTCCCTTCTAGGTAAGGGTGGAAAGTCCTCCGTAGAAAAGATGGGAGTAGGTGAGTCAGGGAGGATGTGAGTGAGCTCTATGCTGGTGTCATGTACTACATGAGGAGGGAGGTTAGTAGGGGACGTTGACTGTACCTGTGATGACTGGTGAGTGTGTGTGGGAGTGGGTGAGTCAGGGGGGATATGAGTGAGCTCTATGCTGGTGTCATGTACTACAGGAGGAGGGAGGTTAGTAGGGGACGTCGACTGTATATGTGATGACTGGTGAGTGTGTGTGGGAGTGTTTATAATTGTGTCCACCCGTGATCTTGTTGTTGAAGTCAGTCTATGTCTGTATCTCTTGTCTGCCCATCTCATGGCAATCTCGAGTGCCATCTTGTTAACTGTGTGGGGGGGCTGTAGGAGTGAATCTATAGTGTTTTGATAATGTGTCTGGAGTATTACCATGATCTTTGCCATCCATTCTGTTGTGCATGTTGTTACATGTGTTTTCGTTTGTTCTGTAGGTGAGGAAGGTTTGATAAAGTCTGTCAGTCTCCTTATCTGTCTCATCATGCCAGCAGGGTAAGTGTGTGTTTTTATAGTCTCATCAGTGATCTCCTTATGATGTATGGCCTGAATGAGTTTGAAATATGTTTTGGCATCCTGTCTCGTGGCCTCATCTGGAGTTTCAGTTCTAGCTGATTGTGTGCTATGTGTTTGCCTGCTGGGTGTGTGTCCATATGTGTGTCTGTTGGCTAATGGTCTGTTCTGTCCTAGTGTGGCGAATGTTTGTCCTTTGAGTGTATGTCTGGATGGTGTTTTCCCTGCTCTACTAGAGAATTGGTGTGATGGTGCAATCGCAGAGTGGTGTATGTGTCTTGTCCTACCGTGGTGTGGTGGTCTAATGTGTGTATAGTTTAAACTCAATAAGGGCTGCATTCTAGGGGTAGGTAGTAATGCTGGTCTAATTCTATTCCTATCATGAGTGATCTCCCCCAATGTATTCAATGCAGCGGATCCACCTCTAACAAGAAGCATAGTGTAGGTTCAATCCAAGGGTATCTGGGCAACAAACAGGCACACACTCAGTATAAGATAGATAGATACCCGTCTGTTGCCCAGATAGGGTTCTTACCGCCTTGTATCTGCGTGCAGCGTCTACAGCTCCTCCGGGTCTCCAACTCCAGGGACAGGCGTGGTCTCTGTGGACTCAGGTCAGAAGGGTGAGTAATCCTTGTTGGGTCTTTGTGTTATTGTAGTAAGTCTATGAGGCCTGAGTTCCTTCGAGTAATCCTTCCCAGGAGCTAAGACTCCAAAAGTTAGGGTTAGGGTTAGGGTTAGGGTTAGGTGAGGGGAATCATAAAACGTCTGCCTAAGCAGGAATGCACTGGCACACAAACCTTCTGTTTACCTTAGTTGATTGGCGATTTCGCCGTTCAGCGATTTTCATGGAGCGAAAAATAAAAACAGGTACGTTTTAGGTACGGAAAATTGTAGGTTACTATATAATTTCATGTATTATCCCTAAGGAGAAATGGGACACAAAGGAAGGGAATGTACACCATATATATATATATAAAAAAGTAAATGTATAAAGCACTTTAAAAATTAAATTACATTTCACTTCATACATATCATATAAAAATAAAATATGGCTAATCATTCCCTCTCAATGCCGTTCACCATACTCCCAGGTAAGTATTTTATATTTTTTTATATTTTTTTATATTTTTATATTTCATTTAACCCATTAGGATAGACTGTATTTAATTTATTAATCCAAATTCTTTCTCTCCACAGTCTCCTTTTTCCGGACCAAGCCGTCCCTGCTTCCAGGCCTGTGATAAGGAGGTTCTCCCAGCCATGATCTCTAAAATGTAAGTAGATTGCGGTAGACTTTGTAGTTTGTCTTATACTGTACAAATGTTGTTTCAGCCGCATACGTAAACTATTTTTTGTCTGTCCAATATACCATTTGTTACAGGTTTTGCATTCAATGCCGTACACCAAATTGGACGAATCAAGCTGGAAGACCTCCCGCACTGCTGCACTCAGATGAGTATATTTATTTGTGATAAATGAATTTACTTTAAAATGCGACTGCAACGGATCCCGTCGCTCGGTCCCCAAAGATGCCTTCACCAACTGATCCTTCAGGTTTCTACCCCTCCTATAGGCTGCTATAATTCTAAAATCCCGGAGAGGGTCTATTTTGGTTTGTGCTATTTTAAAATTGGCTTTAACGATTTTATTTAATTCGAGGGCGGCCGGTGCATAAGTTGAAACAAAAGGGACCAGATGTTTATCGTCCCTCCCTTCTGCAGGTTTACTCCCCCCACTAAACATCTGCTGGACCTCCACTTGGATGCCGCGGAGGAACGTCCTGCTATAGCCCCTCGGTCTCAGGGCCTGGAAGAGGGTCCGAGTCGCCGAACGCACATCCACCTCCGCCACACAGATCCGGCGAAACCTAATCAGTTGGGATTTGACAATCCCCCTGTAGGTATGCCTGGGATGGTAAGAAGATCTGTGCAGCAGAGCATGGGTGTCCGTCGGCTTAAAATAGACCCTCGTCCCAAGACCCACCCTCCCATCCTCACCATCCTCCACAAACACCTCAGTGTCCAGAAAATTTATTTTCTCTGGATGTAATTCATATTTAAATGTTATGGAAGGATGGTGTTCGTTGAGCGTTGACATAAAATTCCGAAAGTCTGGTTCCCCATGGGGCCAGACTCCAAAAATATCATCCAGATACCGCAGATACAGTGTTGGCAGTTTGTGGCATTTGGGGAAGACAGTTCGCTCAAATTCAGCCATATAGATGTTTGCATAGGCGGGAGCAAACTTCTTCCCCATCGCCGTACCATGAATCTGTAAATAATATTTATCATTAAATACAAAGTCATTTTTGGTTAAACCCAACTCCAACAACCTCAAGATAGCTGCATCCGGTCTATTTGAATCTGGGTGCCTTACCAAAATATTCTGAACAGCCTGGAGTCCTAGGTGAGTATCAATATTAGTGTACAGAGCATCTACATCTATAGAAAATAACATGGCGCCGTGTGGAAATTCTACGGTCTTAAGCTTGTCAACAAAGGCATATGTATCTTTGATATAACTATCATGAATTTGAGACAAGGGATTAAGAAAAGAGTCAATATATTCAGCAATCCTACATGATTCGCTCCCACAGTCAGACACAATAGGTCTTCCTGGGGGCAATTTATTAGGGATTGTCCACGTCACTGGATCTTTATGAATTTTGGGTAATAAATAAAGTTTTCTTGGACGTGGAGGATCCTCCCCATATAGGTAAACCTTCTGTTTTTTTGTTATTTTTTCTTTCTTACACAGATCGTCCAGGATTCCCCGGATTTGGACCTGCGTTTCCATCTGAATGGACTCCTTCAAAGGTAAGTAATGTTTTTTATTTTCAAGTTGTCTGTTTGCCTCTATTAGATATGATGTTTTATCTAAGATAACAATCTTTGACCCCTTGTCTGCCGGTTTAATTATTATATCTCTATTAGTTTTTAATTTTTCTAGGGCTTTTCTCTCCTCCTTAGAAAGGTTGCTGACTGGACGCACCCGGAAAGACAGTCTCCCGAAGCCCCCCACATCCCCCCCGACTAGGTCCCTAATGGGGTCTGATGTTAAATCCTCCCCAGGTTCCCAGCCGGAGGGTAAAGTGAAGGGCTCTCGGGGGCCGCCAGACTCGAAGCCAAAGTGGTCCAGCAGCTTCAACCTCCTGTGATACTGGTGTAGGTCTCTCCTAAGACCCTGCCTATTAGTCTCCAATGGAGTAGGTATGAACAGGAGGCCTCTTTCCAAGAGGGTCTCCTCTGCCTTTGATAAATTATATAAAATTGACAAGTTTAAAATATTGGATCCCATGGGGGTGAGAATTCTCGGTACCCCCCTGGTTAGTTTAATTGCTCCATCCAACCATCTAAAATCAAAGAGGCTGTTATGTTTGTCCAGTGTACTCTGTCCCTTTGCACTTTAAAATCACTGTCCTTCACACCCTTCAACACCCTATACCTCTCCCCGATGAACAAATTGACCCCACGTGCCAACACCTGAACATCATGGTCTTGTCGCTCTGAGATCTGAATCAGTGGAATAAATATTTCTGCATAGGGAAATATTTTCTTGGCCTTTGTTACTAGAATACCAAATTGTTTAGCAATGGTATCTATACTGTTTAGCTTCAAACAGTTGTTCAGGCCCACCGAAAGGATCACCTTCTGCGTCTCTACACAGGGGGACAGCCTCCCGAGGATTCCCGTCAGGTGGAAAATGCGGGCCCCCGGGAAACTGTCAACCTGCACCAGTGGGCTGTTACACCGGGGAAGGTTGGCTAAATTGGAGTCCCCTATCACCAGCACAGGCCTCTCCACCGTCAATGACCACCCCCTCTTCCCCTCATCATTGGAGTGGTTCGGGTGTCTGGTGGGCCCCCGTGGGGAGGGCTGCATAGCGTCCTCAGATGCACAGAGCCCACCCGGTCCATCTCCTCTCTGGGTCACTCCTGTATCTACAGGACGGTGACCCATTCCTGACTCAGGTTGGGAGCTGGAACCAATGGACTCAGAGATGGCCACTGCCACATTGGATCTAAATTTGGCCCCCACCACAAGGGGCTGTCCATTTGCTCCCCGAGGGGAAGATTCCTCCTCAAGGCTCGAATCAGGCAGATCCAGATGGAAATTAGGATGAAAGTCCAGACCCTCCTCCGATGGTAAGGGGCTTTGAGCATGATGGATCTCTGCTGTGAGAGTCTGGACTCTCCCCCGGGTGTTAGGCCCCTCAAATGTTTCCACTCCCATAATGGAAACAGGGCAAGTGGCAGTGTTGGGGGTAAGGAGGGGGTGGGAGCTCGGCAGAAGGCGAAGGCCAGGGTTAGGGCGTAGGTCAGGGCTAGGTCCGGGGTTCGGTTTCGGATCAGGGTTATGGTCGGGGCCAAGGCCAGGGTAAGGGTTAGGGTTGAGGTTAAGGTTAGGGTTGGGGTTAGGGTTAAGGTTAGGGTTAGGATTAGGGTAAACATGGTTCCAAACATGTTGACCCTTCTTCCATGGGTTAGGGTTAGGGTTAGGATTAGGGTTAAGGTTAGGGTTAAGGTTAGGGCCGGGGTTAGGGTTGGGGTTAGGGTTAAGGTTAGGGCTGAGGTTAGGGTTAGGGTTAGGGTTGGGGTTAAGGTTAGGGTTGGGGCCAGGGTTAGGGTTAAGGTTAGGGTCAGGGCTGGGGTTAGGGCCAGGGTTAAGGTTAGGGCTGGGGTTAAGGCCAGGGCTGGGGCCAGGGTCAGGGTTAAGGTTAGGGCTGGGGTTAAGGTTAGGGTTGGGGTCAGGCCCAGGAGTAGGGCAGAATGGCCCGGTGAGCAATCCCGGACCCCCAGTCCAAAAGGGAGGGCCAGGGCCTGGGCCCGAAGGGGTCGGAAGTGGGGGCCACTCCCTCAAATCCATAACCGACCCCGGCTCCCGTATAGGGGGCCCAGCCCCCCCCCCCACGAGCGATGTCAAGGCGACAATGGAGGTGCCAGTCAGCCTGTTCTTGTATCTGGCTCGGCCATAGGCGATGGCCTTCTCCAATGCCACCTGCTCAAATGGGGGAAGGGACTCGAGCCCCCCAGCCAACACTGCATCGTAATGATGTTTAAGGATGGAAAGATTCTGTTCCATCCACCGATCAGTGTTGGCCTTTACCCTCCCTGCGGTATCCGCATTAGGAGATGACGGCTTGATGAACGATGTTAATTTGTTCACCTGGCGCATCATCCCCACCGGAAAGGTCCCAGATCGCTCTGATCGTTCCACCACCTCAGCATGGTGGATGGCCTGCAGGAGTGTAAAATACCTCTTCTGCAGGCTGGGCACACCATGTCGAGCGGTGTCAGGCCCACCATTATTGTTTTTCTTTACCCCAGGTGGAATATTGGGAGAAACCCTTCTCTCACTCCCTCTCCCCCCTCTTCTCACCCAATTAGACGGTCTCATTCTCTGTTCCATGAACAGAGATTGAATCAACAATAAAGTGCAAAACAGGGACAGCTGGAATTAAGTGCCAGAGTAAAGCAAATAAAGTGCTTCTGTTAACATTTAAAAACAAGGAAATAAATAGGGGGAACACACAAAAAACTGACTGGATTTTCTTATAGTTTCCCCAATTTGCACAATTAAAAAATAAGATTAAAAACAGCACTCTGTCCAAAGGAGGAGGGTAAAATAAATGTATTCCCTCCCCCCTAGGCACCAAGCCAATGGGGGGCTGGTAACCCCTGCAGGGGGGCCACTCAAAATAAACAAGTGCAAAATAAATTCAAATGGTGCAAAAACACAGCAAGATAAAAACCACACTGTGTAAAACAATGTGCAAAAACACAGCAAGATAAAAACCACACTGTGTAAAACAAACCAAAAGGGGGTAATTAAAAATTTACCCCTAAAGGAGTGAGCCCTCCCAATGCCCAGACTCCCCAATGTGCAAATTATGCTTTAATAAAGTGCTGCAATTGTGCAAATAAATTCAGGAAATACGGGGGAAACCAGTAAATTTAAAACGTAAATAGGGATCATAAAAGATCCAGGATTAAAAACAGTCAGTAGAAAGATTTAAAAGGTTAAAAGATTAAAAGGTTGAAATGAGCTCCTAACGTTTCGACACCATGTGTCTTATTCAGAGGATAAGACCAGAATGAAGGGAAAGACACACATATATAGGGAACAAAGGGGGTGGAGACAAAAAGAATGATCCCTATTGGGTAAGTGCCATGGGGTAGGGCGGAGCTACTAAAAATCGACCAAACGACTAATTGGCCACCTGGTTGTGGAACACCAAACAATTCCAATCAATTCCACAATTCCCAGGCCAACCTTATCACAAGTAAATATAAAAATATCCTACTAAAAATCGACTCCATAAAAAAACATTCTGCAAAACGGTCCCTCCATTATAAAATTTAACCTACCCTATAAGCGATTCCCCCAACTGGGTAGGCTTCTCTGGGATAGAGCTCCCAGAGAAAATATTATTTATATTAAAATGGAGGGCCAATGTTAAAAGTATTCAATAAAAACAGATAGGGTTTGTGGCACTGGCTGGTTAGGTGAGGGGAATCATAAAACGTCTGCCTAAGCAGGAATGCACTGGCACACAAACCTTCTGTTTACCTTAGTTGATTGGCGATTTTCATGGAGCGAAAAATAAAAACAGGTACGTTTTAGGTCCGGAAAATTGTAGGTTACTATATAATTTCATGTATTATCCCTAAGGAGAAATGGGACACAAAGGAAGGGAGTGTACACCATATATATATATATATATATAAAAAAGTAAATGTATAAAGTACTTTAAAAATTAAATTACATTTCACTTCATACATATCATATAAAAATAAAATATGGCTAATCATTCCCTCTCAATGTCGTTCACCATACTCCCAGATAAGTATTTTATATTTTTTTATATTTTTTTATATTTTTATATTTCATTTAACCCATTAGGATAGACTGTATTTAATTTATTAATCCAAATTCTTTCTCTCCACAGTCTCCTTTTTCCGGACCAAGCCGTCCCTGCTTCCAGGCCTGTGATAAGGAGGTTCTCCCAGCCATGATCTCTAAAATGTAAGTAGATTACGGTAGACTTTGTAGTTTGTCTTATACTGTACAAATGTTGTTTCAGCCGCATACGTAAACTATTTTTTGTCTGTCCAATATACCATTTGTTACAGGTTTTGCATTCAATGCCGTACACCAAATTGGACGAATCAAGCTGGAAGACCTCCCGCACTGCTGCACTCAGATGAGTATATTTATTTGTGATAAATGAATTTACTTTAAAATGCGACTGCAACGGATCCCGTCGCTCGGTCCCCAAAGATGCCTTCACCAACTGATCCTTCAGGTTTCTACCCCTCCTATAGGCTGCTATAATTCTAAAATCCCGGAGAGGGTCTATTTTGGTTTGTGCTATTTTAAAATTGGCTTTAACGATTTTATTTAATTCGAGGGTGGCCGGTGCATAAGTTGAAACAAAAGGGACCAGATGTTTATCGTCCCTCCCTTCTGCAGGTTTACTCCCCCCACTAAACATCTGCTGGACCTCCACTTGGATGCCGCGGAGGAACGTCCTGCTATAGCCCCTCGGTCTCAGGGCCTGGAAGAGGGTCCGAGTCGCCGAACGCACATCCACCTCCGCCACACAGATCCGGCGAAACCTAATCAGTTGGGATTTGACAATCCCCCTGTAGGTATGCCTGGGATGGTAAGAAGATCTGTGCAGCAGAGCATGGGTGTCCGTCGGCTTAAAATAGACCCTCGTCCCAAGACCCACCCTCCCATCCTCACCATCCTCCACAAACACCTCAGTGTCCAGAAAATTTATTTTCTCTGGATGTAATTCATATTTAAATGTTATGGAAGGATGGTGTTCGTTGAGCGTTGACATAAAATTCCGAAAGTCTGGTTCCCCATGGGGCCAGACTCCAAAAATATCATCCAGATACCGCAGATACAGTGTTGGCAGTTTGTGGCATTTGGGGAAGACAGTTCGCTCAAATTCAGCCATATAGATGTTTGCATAGGCGGGAGCAAACTTCTTCCCCATCGCCGTACCATGAATCTGTAAATAATATTTATCATTAAATACAAAGTCATTTTTGGTTAAACCCAACTCCAACAACCTCAAGATAGCTGCATCCGGTCTATTTGGATCTGGGTGCCTTACCAAAATATTCTGAACAGCCTGGAGTCCTAGGTGAGTATCAATATTAGTGTACAGAGCATCTACATCTATAGAAAATAACATGGCGCCGTGTGGAAATTCTACGGTCTTAAGCTTGTCAACAAAGGCATATTAGGGATAGGGTTAGGGATAGGGATAGGGATAGGGTTAGGGTTAGGGTTAGGGTTTGGAGTAGAAATGAGGTTAGGGTTAGGGTTAGGGATAGGGTTAGGGTTAGGGTTAGGGTTAGGAGTAGAAGTGAGGTTAGGGTTAGGGTTAGGAGTAGAGATGAGGTTAGGGTTAGGGTTAGGGTTAGGAGTAGAAATGAGGTTAGGGTTAGGGTTAGGGTTAGGGATAGGGTTAGGGTTAGGGTTAGGGTTAGGGTTAGTGTTAGGTTTAGGGTTAGGGTTAGGAGTAGAAGTGAGGTTAGGGTTAGGGTTAGGGATAGGGTTAGGGTTAGGGATAGGGTTAGGGTTAGGGGTAGGGTTAGGGTTAGGAGTAGAAATGAGGTTAGGGTTAGGGTTAGGGTTAGGAGTAGAAATGAGGTTAGGGTTAGGGTTAGGGTTAGGAGTAGAGATGAGGTTAGGGTTAGGGTTAGGGTCAGTGTTAGGTTTAGGGTTAGGGTTAGGAGTAGAAGTAGGGTGAAGGTGAGGGTTAGGAGTTAGGGTTAGGGTTAGGAGTAGAAATGAGGTTAGGGTTAGGGTTAGGGATAGGGTTAGGGTTAGGGATAGGGTTAGGGATAGGGTTAGGGTTAGGAGTAGAAATGAGGTTAGGGTTAGGGTTAGGGTTAGGGATAGGGATAGGGTTAGGGTTAGGGTTAGGAGTAGAAATGAGGTTAGGGTTAGGGTTAGGAGTAGAAGTGAGGTTAGGGTTAGGGTTAGGGATAGGGTTAGGGTTAGGGTTAGGGATAGGGTTAGGGTTAGAGATAGGGATAGGGTTAGGGTTAGGGTTAGGAGTATAGATGAGGTTAGGGTTAGGGTTAGGGATAGGGTTAGGGTTAGGGTTAGGGTTTGGAGTAGAAATGAGGTTAGGGTTAGGGTTAGGGATAGGAGTAGAGATGAGGTTAGGGTTAGGGATAGGGTTAGGGTTAGGGTTAGGGTTAGGAGTAGAAATGAGGTTAGGGTTAGGAGTAGAAATGAGATTAGGGTAAGGGTTAGGATTAGGGATAGGGATAGGGTTAGGGTTAGGGTTAGGAGTAGAAATTAGGTTAGGGTTAAGGTTAGGGTTAGGGTTAGGAGTAGAAATGAGGTTAGGGTTAGGGTTAGGGTTAGGGTTTGGAGTAGAAATGAGGTTAGGGTTAGGGTTAGGGATAGGAGTAGAGATGAGGTTAGGGTTAGGGATAGGGTTAGGGTTAGGGTTAGGGTTAGGAGTAGAAATGAGGTTAGGGTTAGGAGTAGAAATGAGATTAGGGTAAGGGTTAGGATTAGGGATAGGGATAGGGTTAGGGTTAGGGTTAGGAGTAGAAATTAGGTTAGGGTTAAGGTTAGGGTTAGGGTTAGGAGTAGAAATGAGGTTAGGGTTAGGGTTAGGACAAAAATGAGGTTAGGGTTAAGGTTAGGGTTAGGGTTAGGATTAGAAATTAGGTTAGGGTTAGGGTTAGGGTTAGGAGTAGAAATGAGGTTAGGGTTAGGGTTAAGAGTAGAAATGAGGTTAGGGTTAGGTTTAGGGTTAGGGTTAGGAGTAGAAATGAAGTTAGGGTTAGGGTTAGGAGTAGAAATGAGGTTAGGGTTAGGGATAGGGAAAGGGTTAGGGTTAGGGTTAGGAGTAGAAATGAGGTTAGGGTTAGGGTTAGGGTTAGGAGTAGAAATGAGGTTAGGGTTAGGGTTAGGGTTAGGATTTAACTGTGATTAATTGTATTAGGGTTAGGGTTAGGGTTTAATTGCCCACAATTTAGCATTTAGACAGAACATTAAACATATGCAGTGGTACAGCGTAACAGAGGAGGCAGTGGCACATACCTTTTTACTGACGAGCGCTGTGAAAACAGATAAGAGCTGCAACGTATACAGAACCCAGGAATGTCCAATAGCCTACTTGTGAGCTTGTTTTATAGAGTGGCTTTGCCGCTAATAGATGATTAGCCGCTGACCGGCTAGCTGAGGGGCGTGTCAGAGGGAACTTGGGCTACGGCACTCACAAGAGGACAAACCTCATATGGCAGCGGTTCTGCTGGTTACATATACAACTAGGACTACAGATCAAACTAGGACAAAAGATAAAACTATACAACTAGGACTACAGATCAAACTATAATACTAGGACTACAGATACAAGTAGGACAACAGATAAAACTAGAACTACAGATACAAGTAGGACGAAAGATAAAACTATACAACTAGGACTACAGATCACACTAGAACGACAGATAAAACTAGGACTACAGATCAAACTATAATACTAGAACTACAGATACAAGTAGGACAACAGATAAAACTATAAAACTAGGACTACAGATACAATTAGGACTACAGATAAAACTATACAACTAGGACGACAGATAAAACTAGGACTACAGATACAAGTAGGACTACAGATAAAACTATAATACTAGGACTACAGATCAAACTAGGACTACAGATAAAACTATAATACTAGGACTACAGATCAAATTAGGACTACAGATAAAACTATAATACTCGGACTACAGATACAAGTAGGACTACAGATAACACTAGGACTACAGATAAAACTAGGATTACAGATGCAAGTAGGACGACAGATAAAACTGCGGGTGTGTGTGGCTATGCCCAGCTTACAGAATAGAATGAAGCTGGGGGAGGAGGGGGATTAGGGTCAGGGTTAGGGTTAGGGTTAGGGTCAGGGTTAGGGTTGAGCATAGAGACAGAGATCTGGACTGGATACATATTTAACTGTGATTAATTGTATTGATGATTTCCTTTACTTGTAACATTCAAGCTTCTTTAGTTAATCACCATAGTTTTCCTTTTTTCCACTTTATGATCTGATCCCTTGGTGCTCCAAGCTACATGATGGGTGATAAGGAAGTAGAACTGTGGGTGGGTGAGGCTACGTCTTGATCACATAACAGAATTGAGTGACTGCCAGTTTCCCTGCCTTCTGCAACCTGACACCTCCTCAGAATTATTCACACACACGATCATTTCATTGGATAAGAAATATCTTGCCCCACCCCTCCCATGGTCACACATTGACAGGTAACTCACCTGATCTGTCCTCCGTGTCTGTCATCAGTAGAGAAGTTCAGTCTCAGACTAACCTCTCAGTCAGACAGCAGCCTCAGACTGTCTTTAGTCCTGACTGACAGACAGAGTAGAGAACTGCAGAGGACCAATCTAAAAGGAGCAGAATGATCAGTTAGGCAGCAAAGCTCTGTTTTCTCTTTACTCTGGAGACGATGGCTGCTGTTGGAGACTAAGGAGTCGAGTACCAAGTCTCTAAGGGGTGACTGGGAATCACGGAGCAGGGACACTCTCCTGTGTAACAGCTAAGGGATGAGCTCCAACGTGTGTCCACAACCAAGCCAGAAGAAGAGAAACGTGAGAAACTCTCTTGTTGATGAATCGTCATATTTAACAAGATTGAACTGTGATGGAAATGTTCACTGTGAGTGTTGTGTTGTGTGAACTGTGATCCTGAGCAGTAAAAATCATATAACTGTTTATGGTTCTTGTTGATCATTAACCAGGGAGAGTGTGCTCTGCTGGAAAACTGTACTTGTGGTGTTATGTTGTGTTGTGTTCTGTGTAGTGTTGTGGTGTGGTGTGGTGTGTTGTGTTGTTGTGTCTTCTGTAGTGTAGTGTAGTGTAGTGTAGTGTAGTGTGAGCTATGATACTGAGCAGTAAAAGTTATGTAAGTGTACATGTTGTTGTTAATAATTAACCAGGAAGAGAGGGTACTATGACTATGATGTATCATCTGATATTAACAGTTATGGTCCAGAGTCAAACTGACCTGGCCTCCATATTCAGGCTGAGCTGGTTTCATCTGCCAGTTTGATTGACCCCTACAGGACATTCTTACTGCATTAAAGGGATAGATCATAAAAATAATCTATTTTTTTTTTTATATTATATTATACATATTATATATATATATACACTCACCGGCCACTTTATTAGGTACACCTGTTCAACTGCTCTTTAACACAAATATCTAATCAGCCAATCACATGGCAGCAACTCAATGCATTTAGGCAAGACAACAAGACTACCTGCTGAAGTTCAAACCGAGCATCAGAATGGGGAAGAAAGGTGATTTAAGTGACTTTGAACGTGGCATAGTTGTTGGTGCCAGACAGAGGGATAGAGGGAGTGAGGGAAGGAGTGAGGGAGGGAGAGAATGAGAGAGAGGAGGGAGGGAGGGAGCGAGAGTTGTAGAGAGAGGTAGGGAGGGAGCAAGAGAGATGGGATGGAGAGAGGAGGGAGGGAGAGAGAGGTACAGAGGAAGAGAGAGAGGCACGGAAGGAGAGAGAGGCACAGAGGGAGAGCAAGAGGAGGGAGTGAGGGAGGAAAGGGAGGGGAGTGAAAGAAAGAGAGAGAGAGATTGTGATAGAGAGAAAGAGAGAGAGAGTGAGTGAAGGAGGGAGAGAGGGAGGTAGGGAGGGGGAGAGGGAGGGAGGGAGGGAGGGAGAGAGGAAGGGAGGTAGGGTAGGAGGGTGTTATCACTAGTGTTATCACTAGGAGGGTTAGCGATAGCGTCTGGTCAGAGGGTTATGGGTGAGGCTAGGCTAAGTGTTATCACTAGGAGGGTTAGCGATAGCGTCTGGTCAGAGGGTTATGGGTGAGGCTAGGCTACGTGTTATCACTAGGAGGGTTAGCGATAGCGTCTGGTCAGAGGGTTATGGGTGAGGCTAGGCTAAGTGTTATCACTAGGAGAGTTAGCGATAGCGTCTGGTCAGAGGGTTATGGGTGAGGCTAGGCTACGTGTTATCACTAGGAGGGTTAGCGATAGCGTCTGGTCAGAGGGTTATGGGTGAGGCTAGGCTAAGTGTTATCACTAGGAGAGTTAGCGATAGCGTCTGGTCAGAGGGTTATGGGTGAGGCTAGGCTAAGTGTTATCACTAGGAGGGTTAGCGATAGCGTCTGGTCAGAGGGTTATGGGTGAGGCTAGGCTAAGTGTTATCACTAGGAGGGTTAGCGATAGCGTCTGGTCAGAGGGTTATGGGTGAGGCTAGGCTAAGTGTTATCACTAGGAGAGTTAGCGATAGCGTCTGGTCAGAGGGTTATGGGTGAGGCTAGGCTAAGTGTTATCACTAGGAGGGTTAGCGATAGCGTCTGGTCAGAGGGTTATGGGTGAGGCTAGGTTAAGTGTTATCACTAGGAGGGTTAGCGATAGCGTCTGGTCAGAGGGTTATGGGTGAGGCTAGGCTACGTGTTATCACTAGGAGGGTTAGCGATAGCATCTGGTCAGAGGGTTATGGGTGAGGCTAGGCTAAGTGTTATCACTAGGAGGGTTAGCGATAGCGTCTGGTCAGAGGGTTATGGGTGAGGCTAGGCTACGTGTTATCACTAGGAGGGTTAGCGATAGCGTCTGGTCAGAGGGTTATGGGTGAGGCTAGGCTAAGTGTTATCACTAGGAGGGTTAGCGATAGCGTCTGGTCAGAGGGTTATGGGTGAGGCTAGGCTAAGTGTTATCACTAGGAGAGTTAGCGATAGCGTCTGGTCAGAGGGTTATGGGTGAGGCTAGGCTAAGTGTTATCACTAGGAGGGTTAGCGATAGCGTCTGGTCAGAGGGTTATGGGTGAGGCTAGGCTAAGTGTTATCACTAGGAGAGTTAGCGATAGCGTCTGGTCAGAGGGTTATGGGTGAGGCTAGGCTAAGTGTTATCACTAGGAGGGTTAGCGATAGCGTCTGGTCAGAGGGTTATGGGTGAGGCTAGGCTAAGTGTTATCACTAGGAGAGTTAGCGATAGCGTTGCAGTCAAACTGGACACGCTGCCCATGAGAACCAGATCCTCATCCACACTCCGAGCCATGGACTGATAGTTTTACTGTTGGTATTTGGAGAGTTTGAGGTTTGTTGACTGTGTGTGTTGGTTCATTTGTTGAAACTCACCAGCTCTGTGAGCAAGAACCTGTCCTCTGGAGAATGGAACTACAAACTCACCATGGCAGCCTTCTACGACGCCGAGTTCAGCCAGCCCCTCAACGACTCAGCAGCCGTCCGATTGGACCAGAAGCTCTACCTGTCCCTAAACACCACCGGATTGGACAGCAAGATCGTCATGGTGACTGACGCCTGCTGGGCCACGCCTGAAAGCTCCTCAAATGCTACTGTGCGCTGGGACATCATCAAGGAAGGGTGAGACACACACACACACACACACACACACACACACACACTGTCAGACACATAGATGGGTACACATTGGCTGCTCTGACACATGTGTCCTGTGTGTCCATGTCCCAGGTGTGCCAACCCTGCCGACAGCACGGTGAACATTCTGACCAACGGCGACTCCTCCGCCACCCGCTTCTCCTTCAGAATGTTCCAGTTCTCTGGCAAATCCTCGGACGTGTTCCTGCACTGCAACATCCACCTGTGTGTGCTGAAGAACGGGAACTGTGCCCCGGTAGGCCAGGAGCCATCACTCCTCACACACACACACACACACACAGACACAGTGTCCTCTCACTGACTGTCTCTCTCCCACAGACATGTTCCGGGGTGAAGAATAGAAGGAGACGGCGATCTCTGCAGCAGCACAGCCACAGCTTCATCACCATGGCGATGAGCGCCATCAATTAGGTAAGAGTGTGTTAGATAGCTGTTAAACACATCAGCTCACCGCATCATATGATACAGCAGTCTGCAGCTCTGTTACACATGCCCGTCTGAATCCTGGTTGTGTGTGTCGGTCCTCAGGTTGCCTTTGTGTTGAATGAAGTGACACGTTGTCATTCTGGAAGGTGTCCTGTCCAGGACTGTAGCCGCTTGACCTCTGACCCGGAGGCAGTTCTGGAGCCAGGATGTCCCTGACCTTCGCCTGACCCTGACCAAGAGCCGCGTCCTAATAGGGTAGAAGATGTGTGGTCCAATCCGCTCTCTGCTCCATCTAGTGGACAAACCTGTCTGTAAACTGCCTCATCTTTAATACACTGTTTAACAGACTGTGTTTACCATACTGTGTTTAGAAGACCGTGTTTACCCGACCACACTCTCTATCCGTTGTTAAAGGTAGACTCAGCGATATGACGTAACCTGTGAATATTGGCAGAGATCGTTGAAGCCTAAGGCAAGACAATTCCCTCGCCAGCCCGTTTGTCACATGGCCATCTGCCACTGTCGTGCTCGTGCACCAATGGAATCCATCATTAATGAAACGTCCGTCGCTCGGATGAATCTGAAACATCGCTGAAGTCAACCAACGTCCCGCGGTGACGTCATATCGCTGAGTCTACCTTTAACTGAATCTTATATCGGTGTCTGGGATTTCTGAAGGGATGCTTTTCTGTGTCTGTGTTCTTTGTGTCGATCAATCAGGGTGGGAAATATGTATATGAACATGCAACGCAACAGTGGCCTTCATGTTTGCAGTGAAAGTTTGAGAGTATCGATTGGAAGATGAAGAAATGGATTGACTTTCAAAGAGTAGGAAGTAAAATGCAGAAGGAGACTTTGATTGGATGCTAACTGGTATTGAATGAAGGTTGCTGTTATGATGTGAAGTTTATGATGATGGTGTGAGGGTTGACAAGACATTATTATTATAATAGTAGCTGGTTTAATGTAAGCACTAATCTATCAATCATGGGGGCAGGCAAGTTAAATCCAAACTTGAATTTGCACATTGAATGTCTGAGAATACAAACTAAAATATGAAGGAATGTTTGGCATTGAAAGAATATGAACTAAGTAAGAATATTTGGTGTTTAAGAACATTTTAAATTAAGTTTGAGATGTCAAAAGAATGAGGTCACCCGGTAAAAAGGCATCATCAGGAAGAGAATACTATTCCATTGTTTGCTTCGGACAATGAAGATTTAGATTTAAGTAAAAAGGCAAGTGATTGAATGTTTTAATGATAATGCTTAAAAACCTACTGCTAAGAGTAATAGTCTGATATATATATATATATATATATATATATATATATATATATATATATATATATATATATATATATATGATAACTGTGTGTTAATCAGTAATTCAGAACAGTAAAAGACCGTTCTGACTATATGTGTAACTTTAACCAACATGTGGAAGCCTGTTTGTGTTAAGGTTAGGGTTAGGTTAGGTTAAGGTTAGGTTAAGGTTAGGTTAGGTTAGGTTAGGTTAGGTTAGGTTAGGTTAGGTTAGGTTAGGTTAGGGTGGTGTTGTGGTGTTGTGTATCTGAGTTCCCTGAAGCACCCGGCCGGCCAGCAGGCCAAGTGGACCAGCTCAAACTCAAGTCATTTTCTCTTCTCTCTGTTGTCTGTAATAAAGGCTTTATAAAGGGAACTCCTGCTGTCATCTCCATTAATCAAAATGTACTGCAGGTTTATTTTACAACAATATGACTTGTTGAACGGACTTTGCAGCAAGGATAGACGTTTGTAATTCCACCTGAGAAAAAAAAAGCTATTCTATTCTACGAGTTCAGGCATATGGGCAAACTACACATGAACGTTACTAACTAGCACAGGCTAACTACACATTAATGTTTCTACTAGCACAGGCTAACTACACATTCATGTTTCTACTAGCACAGGCTAACTACATGTTTCTACTAGCACAGGCTAACTACACATTCATGTTTCTACTAGCACAGGCTAACTACATGTTTCTACTAGCACAGGCTAACTACATGTTTCTACTAGCACAGGCTAACTACACATTAATGTTTCTACTAGCACAGGCTAACTACATGTTTCTACTAGCACAGGCTAAGTACACATGAACTAGCCTAGTCCTGGACTAAATCACACATTCATAGGGTTAGGTTAGATATATATAAACATACGGTTAGGGGTTAGGTTTAATGAAAATCATTTGTTGTACTGTTGCTTCTACTCAATCCATGCATCAGAAGCTGATAATCCATGTCTTCTACCAACCGTAACCCCATCAGTCACGACATAGATCAGGAGAGACCAGGATGGAGGTCATGGTTAGTCTGCAGGAGAGAAAGAAGGAGGCCTGGGCTGTCCTGAATGAGAGGATGGAGCTACAGTCTAACCCAGGGGTGGGCAAACGTTTTGGCTCAGGGGCCACATTGACTTTTAAAATTTGACAGACGGGCCGGGCCAGCACCAGATGCATACATATCAAACATAAAACATATATCAAAAATGATAAACATATCAAACATAAACATAAAAAATACAGGGTTAATACTTACATTTACTTTTAGCGGGAACAGTGTTGTTGATCACCCTTTTTGACCAGTGCATCGAAGTCTGGTGTTAGTTTTGTTGTGGCAATTCTCAGAACAGATCTGAGGTGTTCATCACTCAACTGGGATCTGTGGGGTGCTTTGTTGGTGTTCATCACGCTAAAAGTCTGTTCACGCACATACGTAGAGCCAAACAACATCCTCTGTGCCATCTTTTGGATGTTTGGAAATTTGGCTGCGCTTAATGAAGCATAAAACTCATCCAGTTTAAGAGAGTTGAACTTCTCCTTTAAGACGGTGTCACATTGGAGATCAATCAGTTCCAACTGCAACTCCTGTGGCGCCGTTTCACTCATACTTTCCCCAAACTTAACCAGCGGACATTAGAGTGGTAAAGCAAGTCCTGGTGATCAGCGTCAGTTTCTTCAAGAAACATAATAAACTGACGATGCTGAAGTCCCCTCGCTCGAATAAAGTTAACAAGTTTTACAACTGGCTACACTACGTGGTCAAGCTGCAATACGGATTTACACAGTGCTTCCTGGTGGATTATGCAGTGTAGGAAAATTACCTCCTGCTCAGGGTTGTCCTCTTTCACCCTCTCCTGGATTCTTTTGAGCAGCCCGACGTTTTTTCCAGTCAGATTTGGCGATCCATCTGTGGTAACGTTGGCGAGTGTACTCCAAGGTAGCTTGTGCCTCTTGATGACCCCCAACACGCTGTCATACAAGTCCTCTTTCCGCGTTTTCCCCCTCAGGGATTCCATGGCCAAAAACTCCTCCGTTATCTCAAAATTGTCATTAATCCCTCTGATAAAAATGACAAGCTGAGCGGTGTCCTTTATGTCATTACTTTCGTCCAATGCCAAGGAATATAATGTAAATGACTCCGCTTTTTTGTTTAGCTTGCTAGCTCAGTCTTCGTCAATTAGCTCAACACGGCGAGTCACTGTCCTGCGTGATAAGCTCATTTTTTCAAATTTGTTCTTGCTCTCAGGACACAAGATACCTGCTGTCTCTACCATGCACTCTTTGAGAAACTCCCCTTCTGAGAAAGGCTTGCTGGTCTTTGCTAATTTGAATGCCAGCAAATAACTTGCCTTCGTGCTTGATTCTTGAATGGCAGTTTGTCGGATAAAGGTGTTTTGCTGAGCCTGCAAACTAGCTGCCAACCTCAAAGCGGTAGCTGTCCGTTCTTGCGTTGACTGGTTGTTAGCGTAATTAGCATGTTTGGTGGAAAAGTGACGGCTGATGTTGTATTCCTTTAAAACCGCAACGGTTTCTTGGCAAATAAGACATACAGCCTTTGACCGGACTTAAATGAAAAAGTATTTAGTTTCCCATTCCTTATTAAACACTCTGCACTCACTGTCGACTTTTCTTTTCTTTGGCCAACTCATTGTTGCAGATGGGTTCAGAACAGTAGCAGAGTAATAACAGAGAGTAGCCCGGGCTCCGCAAAATCAACTCAATGTATGACTGCCCCTTAGTGCGCTACCTGGTGGAATGCCAGGCATTACAGGACAAGGTCAAATGAATGCAGTTTAGTAATTTAATTAATATTCAACCCTCAAATCTGTACCAATCTTCGGCGGGCCGTATTAAAAAGACAAACGGGCCGGATGTGGCCCGCGGGCCGTAGTTTGCCCACCCCTGGTCTAACCCTAAACCATGGATGAGACGTCTCTCTGTCAGATATATGGTGAAGTCCTTGTTAACAGCCTTAGATGGGATCATCTCAACTGTTCAAAGAAAAAGGAAATAATGATCATGAAAAACTCTCTGCCACTATTGACATTTAACAGCAGCGCCCTCTGCTGGCAATTAATTCCTCTAGAGCAGGGGTGCCCAACCTTTTTTGACCCAAGATCTACTTTTCAAGTCGCCAACCTCCCGAGATCTACCAGTCCAGTGTCAACATCGCAAACCCACACACATCGTTTCCAGCCTGCAGTAACTAACCTCACAACACTTTTTCTTGTTGTCACACAACCACTAGACATCACATCACAAACCCTCCCTCTCTCAAACACACACACAGACAAATTCCTCTCACACAGTTGCCAGTTTGCATAGTGTGCTGTAGCACAATCCCGCTCTCTCTCTCACACACACACACACACACACGCCAATCTGCATGATGAGCAATAGCCATAACTGACCTTAATATGAACCAAACAGAAAAATAAACCAGATACAAAACAGGTAGATCTCTGTGTTACGACTCCAGATGAAAACTCGTCTACGTCTAGGGGCGGTAGAGGAGTCGCAACAAAAAGGTAGTACATCAGACTTATTGTAGGAATTAAACAACCACAAACCACAATTCAACTATGTACAGTTATTTGTTTCCTCAGGGAAAACACAACACAAGACACACGCCAAGGAGAAAAGGGAACTTTTTTTGAGCGGTGCCAAAGCAAAGAAATCATAAACAAAAGTGATGTCCTAAACTAGTGCAATAGTAAGCTATACTATCAGGGCTATGCTAAAGTGCTATGCTACACTAGACTAGAACATACATGGGGCGGCACCCACTCCTAACCTGGTGAATTGTAACAGAGGTGAGCCTACGTGTTGGAAATGTAAACCCATGGGTCTCTTACCTATTCACCTTACCCCTATGGCGTACAGTTAACAGACAGACAAATTATGAGAAAAACAATAAGTAAACAATGACGTAAATATAACAAAAGAAAACTAGATGTAAACAAGTACGTCGGAGGTTTCGATCAACCAGGCAACAGTGAGTCGACAGCAAACACAAGACTACGGTGAAAATGGGTTGACTCCCGAGGGGAAGTCCAGCGGAGCTTTTAAAGGACACGGACAGCCCTCTGATTGGTCAGGAACAGTGATGACTGATGGGGACGAATGGCCAATTGCTGACGGACACCTGAATGTAGAGTGACAGGGTAAGGGAAAAACAGAAGGAAACACAAAACACAACAAGGATACACGCACATGTAGGAGTGGGAACGTAACACTCTGAGTTTGAAAAAAGGAAATCACTTCCTACCTTAGTGGGAGACCTGACACTGGGAGGAGGAGGCTAGCTTCTCGTAGTCAGGAGTGTAGGAGCTGGTTGCAAGGCGTGTGTGCTCAGCATCATTCTCCTCCAAGTGAGCACGGAAAAGCCTTCTCTGCAGACTCCTGGCCCGAACTGAACACACAATCTTCATTGCAATATTCATCACTTCTTTCATATTTGAAATCTTTCCACACAACGCTTGCTGGTGAATTATACAATGATAATTCAGGATATCTGGGAAAGATTCACTTTCTTTGCAATGAACCCACTGGTGCGGCCCATCATAGCAGGCGCCCCATCAGTTGGGATGGAGATCAGCTTGAAGAGCGGCAGTTTTGTCTCGCTAACAAATCCCATGAAAGCATTAAACATATCCTCACCTCTGGTGTGTCCTTTTAATGGCAAAATGGTGAGTAGCTCTTCCTTGGCGCTCATGTCTTCAAAAACCATCCTGATGAAAACACACAATTGTGCCACATCCACCATATCAGTCGACTCGTCAAATTGGAGGGAAAAGCACTCACGCGTCAATATCCTTCCTCAGTTGCTCCTCCACATCCACAGCCATTCCCTCACATCGCCTTGTAGTCGTATTGCGGGAGAGTTGCACTTCTTTAATGGCCTTCACGATCTCGGTTTTATTTTCACCTTGGACATGGAGAGAGAGACAGACAGGTCAGGGAGAGACAGATACCCCCAGCACAGGACAGACAGACAGACAGTTCAGAGACAGAGACAGACACCCACCTGGGCCCAGTCGTAGCGCTCCTCCAGGAGGCCCTTGTCCAAGACAGACAGACAGATCAGACAGACAGACACCCACCTGGTCCCAGTCGTACAACTCCTCCAGGAGGCCCTTGTCCAGGACAGACAGACAGGTCAGGGATAGAGCGAGAGAGAGAGAGAGACAGACAGACAGACACACACACCGTCCAGGACAAACAGACAGGCCAGAGAAAGACAGACAGACACCCACCTGGGCCCAGTTGTGCAGCTCCTCCAGGAGGCCCTTGTCCAGGTCCGACGTCCCGATGGCGACCACCTTCCCGGACGCCACCAGCGTTTCCAAGAAAACCCATGCCGGCTGCAGGTCCGAGAGGGTCTGGGGGGCGTGGTCGGCCCCCGGGGGGGGGGGGGGCGGGCGCCAGGATGACCGAGTCGAGTTGGGAGAGGGCGAGAGTGAGACAGGCTGTTGGGGGGGAGAGAGACAGGTTAGGGAGAGAAAGACAGGTTAGAGGTCCGAGAGGGTCTGGGTGTGGGGGGGGGGGGGGGGGGATGTTGTCCTCCTGGTCGACAGGGCGAGGGTGAGACAGGCTGTGGAGGGGAGAGACAAACAGGTAAAGAGAGAGACAGACAGGCAGACAGCCAGCCAGCCAGCCAAACAAACAGACAGACAAGCAGACAGCCAAACAGGCAGACAGACAGACAAACAGGCAGGACTCACCCATGTCGACAGCCTGCCTGATGGACGACTGGTCCGACTCGCACAGGAACAGCTTGACTGCAACGACAACGTTAGCGTGGGTTAGCCTAGGTTAGCCTGTGTTAGCATGTGCTGGTGTCATTTGTTAGCCTGTGTTAACGTGTGGTCGCGTCGTGTGTAATCATGGGCTGGTATCGTTTGTTAGCCCTGGGTTAGCGTGTGTTATCGTGGTGCGTGTGAGCCGGTGTTAGCATGCACTAGCATTTATTAGCATGTGTTATCGTGGTGTGTGTTAGCATGCGTGAGCCTGTCTTAGCCTGCGTTAACCTGTCTTACCCTGCATTAGCGTAGCGTTAGCCTGCGTTAGCTTGTCGTAGCGTACCAGACACCTTCAGCTCCTCCCTCTCCTCCGGTGTGATGGTGGCCTCGGCCGCCTGGGGGGTGGAGCAGTCCAGGACGTCAGACTCCTGGAGAGACAGACAGGTTAGAGACAGACAGGTTAGAGAAAGACAGGTGAGAGAGAGACAGGTAAACAGACAGACAGGTTAGAGAGAGAGAGACAGACAGGTCAGAGAGAGAGAGACAGACAAGCATGATGGTGGCCTCGGCCGCATGGGGGGTGGAGCAGTCCAGGACGTCAGACTCCTGGAGAGACAGACAGGTCAGAGAGAGAGACACAGGTAAACAGACAGACAGGTTAGAGAGAGAGAGACAAGTTAGAGACAGACAGACAGAGAGACAGACAGGCGTGATGGCCTCGGCCGCCTGGGGGGTGGAACAGTCTAGGACGTCAGACTCCTGGAGAGACAGACAGGTCTGAGAGACAGACAGGTTCAGGACAGACAGATTACAGAAAGACAGCCAGGCGTGCCTGGGAGGGGGGAGCAGTCCAGGTTAGAGACAGACCAGACTAGTCGAACTAGAGAGAGGGAGAGAAAGAGAGAGATTAGCTGACCTCAGCAGAACCTCCCTCCCTCCCTGTTCAACCCTCCCCCCCCAAACCTGCCTCCCCCCCGTCTCCCTGCCTGTGTGTGTGTCTGTGTGAGTGTGTCTGTGTATGTCTGTGTGAGTGTGTGTATGTCTGTGTGAGTGTGTGAGTGTGTGTGTGTGTGTCTGTGTGTATGTGAGTGTGTGTGTGTCTTCCTCTCTCTCTCCCTGTCTCAGGAGCACCCACCCACACACACACACACACACACACACACACACACACACACACACACACACACGTTGTCACTTGACTCACTAAACATTGACGCCTCTGGGCATGTGTGTGTGTCTGTGTGTGTCTGTGTGAGTGAGTGTGTGTGTGAGTGTGTGTGTGTGTGTGTGTCTGTGTGTTGTGATGGCCCAGCCGGTGAGCAGTGCCCCACAGAGACACCTGGTGGCCACAAGGGGGAGGCAAAGGCAGCCATGGGGTGTCGTGCTGGATGGGAGGTACTATCCCAGTTCTATGTCCTGGAGACTCCGCCACCAATCAGATGACTCAGCTCACCGCTCACAGGTGCGCTGAGTCAGCTCGGCGATCCTGAGGCCTTTTAAACTCCCCAGGACAAGCTGAAGACAGACTGGCTGGAGGAACGAGTCGAGACCAGACACCCGCTAAGCCAGTCTCATAAGCCAAACGGGAGAGAAAGCCTGGAAGACGGAGAGGAACCCCCCAACCGACCGGAGGAAGAGGTCAGTGAAAGGGACCCGATATCCCACTAACTTTGGCCTGTCTCTCTTTCTCTCTCTCTGACGACAAGAAGAACCCGGCGGAGCGCCGTAGCGCCAACCGCCAACCCGGTGAAGATTTGAGTTGCCTTTCGCCTCTCCCTTTTCCCCGCACCTTAGAAATAAAACCCTACGTTGATTTCACCGCAACCCCTGTTTCCGCCTGTTTCTATTCTCATTGGTTGACCCGCTGTTGCGCCTGTCGACCAGGCTCCCACAGTGTGTCTGTGTGAGTGAGTGTGTGTGTCTGTGTGAGTGTGTCTGTCTGTCTATCTGTGTGTGTGTGTGTGTGTGTGTCTCCCTCTCTCTCTCTCACACACACACGTTGTCACTTGACTCACTAAACATTGACGCCTCTGGGCGCGCGTGTGTGTGGGTGTGCGTGTGTGTGTGTGTGTAGAGCATCCAGAGAGAGACGAAGGAAAGGAGGGAGGGAAGGAAGGAAGGAAGGAAGGAAGGAAGGAAGGAAGGAAGGAAGAGAGGGATGAGTCTCACCTTCTCCTTCGCCGACAGTAAGGAAAGAAGAGAGGAAACAGGAAAGGAGGGAAGGGAAGGAGGGAGGGAAGGAGAGAGAGAGAGAGAGACAGGAGGGAGGGAGGGAGGGATGGGAGAAGGAGGGGAGAAGGAGGGAGAGAGAGAGACAGGAGGGAGGGAGGGAGAGAAGGGGGGAGGGAAGGAGAGAGAGAGAGAGACAGGAGGGAGGGAGAGAAGGAAAGAAGGAGGGAGGGAGGGAGGGAGAGAGACAGGAGGGAGGGAAGGAGGGAGGGAGAGAGACAGGAGGGAGGGAGAGACAGGAGGGAAGGAAGTAAGGAAGACAAGAAAGGAGGGAAGGAAGAGAGAGACAGGAAAGGAGGGAGGGAGGGAGGGAGAGAAGAGAGGGATGAGTCTCACCTTCTCCCCGGCCGACGGCGTCTCAGAGGACCAGTCACTCAGCGTGGCGCGGATACAGTCCTGGAGCTACGGCAACAACAGACAGACAGGTCAGATGGAGAGACAGACAGGTCAGAGACAAACAGACAGACAGACAGACAGGTCAGAGACTGACAGACAGACAGACAGACAGAGGGACAGACAGGTCAGAGACAGACAGACAGACAGTGTGAGTGTGTGTGTGTATGTCTGTGTGAGTGTGTGTGTGTGTGTGTGTGTGTATGTCTGTGTGAGTGTGTGTGTGTCTCTGTGTGTGTGTGTGTGTGTGTGTGTGTGTGTGTGTATGTGAGTGTGTATGTGTCTCCCTCTCTCTCTCCCTGTCTCAGGAGCACCCACACACACACACACACACGTTGTCACTTGACTCACTAAACATTGACGCGCGTGTGTGTGTGTGTGTGTGTCTGTGTGTGTGTGTGTGTGTGTGTGTGTGTGTGTGTGTGTCTCCCTCTCTCTCACACACACACACATTGTCACTTGACTCACTAAACATTGACGCCTCTGGGCGCGCGTGTGTGTGGGTGTGCGTGTGTGTGTGTGTGGAGCATCCAGAGAGAGACGAAGGAAGGAAGGAAGGAAGGAAGGAAGAGAGGGATGAGTCTCACCTTCTCCTCCGCCGACAGTAAGGAAAGAAGACAGGAAACAGGAAAGGAGGGAAGGGAATGAGGGAGAGAAGGAGAGAGAGAGAGAGACAGGAGGGAGGGAGGGAGGGAGGGAGGGGAGAAGGAGGGGAGAAGGAGGGAGAGACAGGAAAGGAGGGAGGGAGAGAAGAGAGGGATGAGTCTCACCTTCTCCCCGGCCGACGGCGTCTCGGAGGACCAGTCACTCAGCGTGGCGCGGATACAGTCCTGGAGCTATGGCAACAACAGACAGACAGGTCAGATGGAGAGACAGACAGGTCAGAGAGAAACAGACAGACAGACAGATAGACAGACAGATAAGACAGAGGGACAGACAAGTCAGAGACAGCATGGCGCGGATACAATCCTGGAGCTGGAGGGCAACAAAAGACATACAGGTCAGACAGACAGACAGAGAGAGACAGGTCAGATAGAGAGACAGACAGGTCAGAGACAGCGTGGCGCGGATATAATCCTGGAGCTGAACGGCAACAACAGGTCAGACAGACAGACAGAAAATGACAATAAAACGACATATTTAGTATTTATTTAATCACATTCATAATACACACACACACACGGTCAGTTCGTTAGAGCCAGTTAGCATTCGCCTTTAGCACCCCGTCAACACTGCACTCTGTAGGTAAATTCGTTAGCCCCGTTAGCATTAGCCTTTAGCACCCCGTCAACACTGCACTCGGTAGGTAAATTCGTTAGCTTCGTTAGCCCCGTTAGCATTAGCCTCTAGCCTCCCGACCCCCCCCCCCCCCCCCGCCCTTCTTACCTCCTCACTCGGGGACGACGGACACTTCTTCTTCAGCCGGCTCCGGTTGACGAGGTTCCCGGTGTGGAGGTTGAGCGTCGTGGCCCGGGTCAGAACGAGGTCCGGGTACCGGTACCAGAGGAGGAGCCGGAGGAGACGGTCCCAGAGCCGCCGGAGGAGCCGGTACCAGAGGAGGAGCCGGAGGAGACGGTCCCAGAGCCGCCGGAGGAGCCGGTAGAGGAGACGGTACCACCGGGGGAGACGGTCCCAGAGGACCCGCTACGAGTACCAGAGGAGCCGCCGGTGTCGGTGGTTTCCATGGTGTCTGTCTCCCCTTCTCTCGTAAAGAAGAAGTAAATGTCGTAAAGATATAATAATAATAATAATAATAATAATAAAAAGATATCGTAAAATGAGGGAGGGGTGGGGTTGTCTAGCAACGAGGAACAGTTGGTGGGTTTGAGGGAATGTCGTAAAGGAAAAGAAAATGTCGGAAAGGGACGGGATATGGTGGGTTACCTAGCAACGAGGGGGTGGGGAGAGTGTGTGTGTGGTTTGAAGGAGTGTCGTAAAAATATTTTTTCAAAACAAATACGAACGGTGGAGGGAAAGGGGGGGGGTTGCCTAGCAACGAGGGGGTGGGTTTGAAGGAATGTCGAGTAATGATGACACGACGCGTTTCCACACACACACACACACGGTCAGTTCGTTAGAGCCAGTTAGCATTAGCCTTTAGCACCCCGTCAACACTGCACTCGGTAGGTAAATTCGTTAGCTTCGTTAGTTAGCCCCGTTATCATTAGCCTCAGAGCCGGTAGAGGAGACGGTACCACCGGGGGAGACGGTCCCAGAGGACCCGCTACGAGTACCAGAGGAGCCGCCGGTGTCGGTGGTGGTGGTGGTTTCCATGGTGTCTGTCTCCCCTTCTCTCGTAAAGAAGAAGTAAATGTCGTAAAGATATAATAATAATAATAATAATAATAATAATAATAATAATAATAATAATAGTAAATGTCGTAAAATAAGGGAGGTTGGTGTGTTTGAGGGAATGTCGTAAAGGAAAAGAAAATGTCGGAAAGGGACGGGATATGGTGGGTTACCTAGCAACGAGGGGGTGGGGAGAGTGTGTGGTTTGAAGGAGTTTCATAAAACATTTTTTTCTAAAAAATGTCGTAAAATACGAACGGTGGAGGGAAAAGGGGGGGGGGTTGCCTAGCAACGAGGAGGTGGGTTTGAAGAGCCAAACTACATGGTTCTACTAGCCCTAGGGTTAGGGTCAGGGTTTAGGGTTAGGGTTAAAGTTAACTCATCCCCTAGGGTTAGGGTTAGGGTCAGGGTTTAGGGTTAGGGTCAGGGTTAGAGTTAGGGTTAGGGTCAGGGTTTAGGGTTAGGGTCAGGGTTTAGGGTTAGGGTCAGGGTTAGAGTTAGGGTTAGGGTCAGAGTCAGTTTCAGGGTCAGAGTTAGGGTTAGGGTCAGAGTCAGGGTTAGGGTCAAGGTTAACTCGTCTCCTAGGCCTGTCTGCACATTTGGGTTGTCATGACGTTGCTAAGTGAAGTGTTAACACTGGAAAGAAAACGTCCCCTTTGGTTTCCACTGATGTTCTATTATACTAATGTTCTATTATACTAAGATTATATTACACTGATGTTCTATTACACTGATGTTCTATTACACTAATGTTCTATTACATAAATGTTCTATTACACTAACGTTTTATTATACTAATGTTCTATTACACTGATGTTCTATTACACTGTTCTATTACACTAATGTTTTATTATACTAATGTTCTATTACACTAATGTTCTATTACACTGATGTTCTATTACACTGATGTTCAATTACACTGATGTTCTATTACACTAATGTTCTATTACACTGATGTTCTATTACACTGATGTTCTATTACACTGTTCCATTATAAAAGATCTGTTATGTTATAAAGAATATTTCAGGTTCAAATTCTGGGTTTTTAGGATCCAGTGCTTATTGCTAACTGGCTGGATTCTAATCTCTCTGTTGTTGTAATACTAGTAAATGACCACCAGGTGGTACCCCCATCTGAGGGCTAGAGGTCTGGGGGATAGGGTTCTGGGGGTCTGGGGGTCTGGGTTCTGGGGGTCAGAGGTACTGCAGGGGACAGGTGAAGTCTTCTCATGAGAGCCATGCCTCCCATGGCAGGGAGCGGTACTGCAGGGGACAGGTGAAGTCTTCTCATGAGAGCCATGCCTCCCATGGCAGGGAGCGGTACTGCAGGTGACAGGTGAAGTCTTCTAATGAGAGCCATGCCTCCCATGGCAGGGAGCGGTACTGCAGGGGACAGGTGAAGTCTTCTCATGAGAGCCATGCCTCCCATGGCAGGGAGAGGTACTGCAGCGGACAGGTGAAGTCTTCTCATGAGAGCCATGCCTCCCATGGCAGGGAGCGGTACTGCAGCGGACAGGTGAAGTCTTCTCATGAGAGCCATGCCTCCCATGGCAGGGAGCGGTACTGCAGCGGACAGGTGAAGTCTTCTCATGAGAGCCATGCCTGCCATGGCAGGGAGCGGTACTGCAGGGGACAGGTGAAGTCTTCTCATGAGAGCCATGCCTCCCATGGCAGGGAGAGGTACTGCAGGAGACAGGTGAAGTCTTCTCATGAGAGCCATGCCTCCCACAGCCCACAGACAGAGAGGGGAAAAGCAGCCTGCACCTTGGCTGCCCCTCACAATGTCACATGATGCATAGATATTACTGTACTAGATGATTACTATATAAAAATTAAGGAATACATGAAAAGTGAAATTCAGAACATGTACAGCGCCTTCTGAAGGTATTCAGACCGCTTCACTTTTTACACATTTTCTTGTGTTATAGACTCAATTTGAAATGGATTCAATTTAAAGAATTTGCCATCAATCCACACACAATACCTCTGAATGACAAAGCGAAAACACGATTTTTGACATTTCAGTACATTTATTAAAAGTGAAATACAAAAATACCTCATGGACAGAAATATTCAGACTTTTTGCTTTGACAGTCTTAAAATTAGTTAAAATGCAAAAATGTCATCAACAAATCACTCAATAAGTTGAATTGAGTACATCTTAATGCAAGGATAATAATTCATGTAATTTCGGAATGAATATCTTTGTTTTTATAGGGTCTCTGATTTGCATAGGAATCAATTACACACTGTGTAGATTAGGATGTTCTGAAGACACTGTCCATATTGTACTGACAGAGAAGGAGAGCTGTCTTCACATCCACTCCCTGCTATCTTACACACAGCAACGTAATCCAGCATCACAACTCAAACACCCAATCTAACCAACTCTTATATACATACAGACACTCTCTCCTGTGTTATTCTCAGAGTTCATCATCAGTCTGATTTGATCATCTAATCATTCATCTGGATTGTTTCACTATCAGTTGCATTTCCTACTTCTGCTTTGTCAGTCTATTGCACTTTTTCACACATTTCACAATGAGCAAATAACCATCTGGTTCTCATCAACGGCTGTAGCCCTAAACACTACATACAGTGTGATCTCCCTGAGACTAGTTTCCACAGGGTCACTGAACAGCCATCGCTCCAAAGCCTAAACCCTGGGTAGAGGGGCTCAGTGAATGTGGAGTGGAATGTGTGCAGGAGGGTCCGTGTGTCAGAGGAGACCCTGTAGAAGGACAGAGTGCCGGCCGACCAGTCCAGATACACTCCTACTCTGTGGGAGCCAGAGGAGGGGACAGGTATGACAGTGCTATTATTATTGTGACTGGTGGAGTAACTGTTACCAAAGCAGCTCAGACTCCAGGACTTGTCATTGTTTCCCAACACACAGTCAACATCCCATCCTCTCTTGCTGATTCCTTTATATGTCACTCCTATACCAGCCTCTCTCCCACTCCACTCTACCTCCCAGTAACGGCGCCCAGTCAGACCCTCTCTACACAGCACTTGGTCCCAGTAGTCAAATCTCTCTGGGTGATCAGGATACAGCTGCTTCTTTCTCCCCGTGTCACCTTTCTGTTCTCCTCAGACAGAGAGAGGCGTCTGTCTGCTGTGTTTGGGTCCAGTGTGAGCTCACAGGCATCTGATTGAGAGGGCAAAAATAATCATCAAATCAATACAATTGAATAAATTACAATATTCACAATGTCATCTTGTTATGGAAACATTCTTTTTTTCACAAAATATTACTTATTAATTTAAAATGTTTTACAAGGGGATACAACTAATTCACATTTACTAATATTTTAGATTTACATATGAATACAATACTGGTGCTCTGTTTGAACGCTGCTGTACCCTGGTTCTTGAGTAATATCACAGTCCTATTCTCTACAGCGTTGGTGACTTACATTTGATCAGCCCAGGTTTGAGCCTGCACTCTCCACCATGGTCCACACTATATCAACCACAGAATGAATGACACACTCACAATCATGTGGAAAATAGATACTGTACATTAATCTCATTGATACGTCCAGCCACATATTCAGCCTTTACCTGAGTGTCTGTAGTTTACAGAGTGGATCTTTCTGTACAGCAGAGAGCAGCGCCAGTCCTGAGTCTCCTGGGTGATTGTAGCTGAGGTCCAGCTCTCTCAGGTGGGAGGGCTTAGACCTCAGAGCTGAAGCCAGAGAAACACAGCCTTCCTCTGGGACTCCACAGAATGACAACCTGGGGAAATAGTGTCACTCCATCTGATATCAATAATCTGATTATTCCTCTCTAATGTACATGTGCAGCTTTAAATCCTCTTAATTTTGCAGTTGTAAGGCCACATGTGAATGAGGAATACAAATAAATACATGCAGCCAAATGATCACTGTGGTGCAAGAATTCATGAGTGAAACTTATAGTTGCTCTCAACAGGGGAGCAAGCAACCATGGATACATTTGTAGTGACTGGATTTCTACGTCTGGTATAATGTATTTGCTAGCTATTGGGTTAGTGCAGTATTGTGGACTCCCATGAGCTGATCTAAGGCCAGGTGGGTCAGGATTTCAGTAGAGTAAAGTTATTCAGACAGTGCAGACAGAGCAGACCCCCTGCCAACACACATACATACACACACACACACACACACACACACACACACACACACACACACACACACACATACACACACACACACACACATACACACATACACACACACATTATATAGTAATTGATTGGAAGATAATGTACATTGTCTGTCTCAATTATTGAGCCTTTCTGTGCAAGTATCATTGATTCCATACAATGATAATGTAACCGACACTTAGGAATGATGTGTCTGACAACAAGAATATTCTGAGACCTCACCTCAGCGTCTGTAGTTGACAGTGTGGACTCCCCAGTCCAGCAGAGAGCAGCTTCACCCTCCCGTCACCTAGATCATTATTACTGAGGTCCAGCTCTCTCAGGTGGCAGGAGTCTGAGCTGAGAGCTGAGGCCAACGCTTCACAGCATCTCTCTGTGAGGTGACATCCATTCAGCCTGAATGAGGAATAAATACATGTTGCCAAACGATCACTGAGGTGCATTATGATAAGAATTCATTATTCAAGCCAATCACAGGCATGTTTGTAGTCAATGTATTTCTCAGTCTGGTATATTTGATTGCTATTGGGTTGTGTAGCCCCATCAGCTGATCTCAGGCCAGATTGATGAGGAATTGAGGAAAGAAAGGTTATTGAGAGAGTGCCCCCACACCTAACCACACACACACACACACACACACACACACACACACACACACACACACACACAGACACACACAGACACACACAGACACACACACACAGAACCATGATATAGGAATTGATTGGAAAATAATGGACATTGTCTGTCTCAATCATTGAGCCTTGCAGAGCAACAAGAGTATCATTGATAATGTAACAGACACTTAGTAATGATGTGTCTGACAACAAGAATAGTCTCAGATCTCACCTCAGTGTCTGTAGTTGACAGGGTGGACTCCCCAGTCCAGCAGAGAGCAGCTACATGCAGCCAAAAGATCACTGTGGTGCATTATGATAAGAATGCATACGTGAGAGTTATAGTTGCTCTCAACAGGGGAGCAAGCAACCATGGATGCATTTGTCGTGACTGGATTTCTACGTCTGGTATAATGTATTTGATAGCTATTGGGTTAGTGCAGTATTGTGGAGTCCCATGAGCTGATCTAAGGCCAGGTGGGTCAGGATTTGAGGAGGGCAAACATATTCAGAGAGTGAAGACAGAGCAGCCCCCCCTCCCACCACACCTCGCTGTTGAGCCAGGTTTCCGTGAGAACCATCATGTTGCAGTCCGTCATCCATGTGTGTGTGTGTGTGTGTGTGTGTGTGTGTGTGTGTGTGTGTGTGTGTGTGTGTGTGGGGGGGGGGGGGGGGGATCCGCAGCCGCAGTTCATCCATCTTGTCTCATCCAGGGAAGGAACATCGGTGAGGAGAAAAGACGAGGTAGTGAGAGTCGATGTGGATGTTATCTTGAGCCGAGCTCTCAGCCCACCTCGGCTCCCTCGGCTGGGTTTTCCATCCCGGTCGGTGTAGCGGAGTCAGCTGGTCCCGCTGTTCTGCTCTAATCTCAGGGTATTGCGTCGATAAAAGATGTCTGGAATGCCGGAGCCGATGTCCAAAAGTTGTCGTCGGCTGTACGATATGGACGCTAAACTGTTTTTAGCGAGAATACTTGAAATAAACAAGCAAATAGCCACTAATTCGCAAACTCTGGAGAGACAGCGGGCTTCGCGATGCATGCGCGCCGCCATCTTGGACATCGCGCGCATGTCACTGAAATGTTTGTCAATACCGACAACACGTGTAGCGAAGAAGACGGACGTGCGAATCGACCAATCAAAAGGCAGCGTCTGAGCGACTCAACCTAGCCTGCTACCAAATCCACCAATCACGCAGGGAGGGCGTGTACCAAGATGGCGGCGCGCATACATCGCGAAGCCCGCTGTCTCGCTGAATTAGTGGTTATTTGCTTGTTTATTTTATAAAGTATTCTCGCTAAAAACAGTTTAGCGTCCATACCGTACAGCCGACGACAACTTTTGGACATCGGCTCCGGCATTCCAGACAAATTTATCGACGCAATACCTTGAGATTAGAGCAAAACAGCGGGACCAGCTGACTCCGCTACACCGACCGGGATGGAAAACCCAGCCGAGGGAGCCGAGGTGGGCTGAGAGCTCGGCTCAAGATAACATCCACATCGACTCTCACTACCTCGTCTTTTCTCCTCACCGATGTTCCTTCCCTGGATGAGACAAGATGGATGAACTGCGGCTGCGGATCCCCCCCCCCCCCCCCCCCCCCCCCCCCACACACACACACACACACACACACACACACACATGGATGACGGACTGCAACATGATGGTTCTCACGGAAACCTGGCCCAAAAGCGAGGTGTGGTGGGAGGGGGGGCTGCTCTGTCTTCACTCTCTGAATATGTTTGCCCTCCTCAAATCCTGACCCTCCTGGCCTCAATTCCTATATCATGGTTGTGTGTGTGTGTGTGTGTGTGTGTGTGTGTGTCTGTGTCTGTGTCTGTGTCTGTGTCTGTGTCTGTGTGTGTGTGGTGTGGTGGGGTGGGCACTCTCTCAATAACCTTTCTTTCCTCAATTCCTCATCAATCTGGCCTGAGATCAGCTGATGGGGCTACACAACCCAATAGCAATCAAATATACCAGACTGAGAAATACATTGACTACAAACATGCCTGTGATTGGCTTGAATAATGAATTCTTATCATAATGCCCCACAGTGATCGTTTGGCTGCATGTATTTATTTGTGTTCCTCATTCAGGCTGAATGGATGTCACCTCACAGAGAGATGCTGTGAAGCGTTGGCCTCAGCTCTCAGCTCAGACTCCTGCCACCTGAGAGAGCTGGACCTCAGTCAAAATGATCTAGGTGACGGGGGGGTGAAGCTGCTCTCTGCTGGACTGGGGAGTCCACACTGTCAACTACAGACACTGAGGTGAGGTCTGAGACTATTCTTGTTGTCAGACACATCATTCCTAAGTGTGTGTTACATTATCATTCTATGGAATCAATGATACTTGCACAGAAAAGGTCAATAATTGCGACAGACGATGTACATTATCTTCCAATCAATTACTATAGTGTGTGCATGTGTGTGTGTGTGTGTGTGTGTGTGTGTGTGTGTGTGTGTGTGTAGTGTGTGTGTGTGTGTGTGTGTTTGTGTGAGGTGGGATGGGGGCTGCTCTGTCTGCACGCTCTGTGATCGTTTGGCTACATGTATTTATTTGTATTCCTCATTCACATGTGGCCTTTCAACTGCCAAATGAAGAGGATTTAAAGCTGCACATGTACATTAGAGAGGAATAATCAGATTCTTGATATCAGATGGAGTGACACTATTTCCCCAGGTTGTCATTCTGTGGAGTCCCAGAGGAAGGCTGTGTTTCTCTGACTTCAGCTCTGAGGTCTAAGCCCTCCCACCTGAGAGAGCTGGACCTCAGCTACAATCACCCAGGAGACTCAGGATTGGCGCTGCTCTCTGCTGTACAGAAAGATCCACTCTGTAAACTACAGACACTCAGGTAAAGGCTGAATATGTGGCTGGACGTATCAATGAGATGAATGCACTGTATCTATTTTCCACATGATTGTGAGTGTGTCATTCATCCACTGTGGGTTCTTCTGTGGTTGATATAGTGTGGACCATGGTGGAGAGTGCAGGCTCAAACCTGGGCTGATCAAATGTAAGTCACCAAGGCTGTAGAGAATAGGACTGTGATATTACTCAACAACCAGGGTACAGCAGAGTTCAAACAGTGCACCAGTATTGTATTCATATGTAAATCTAAAATATTAGCAAATGTGAATTAGTTGTATCCCTTGTAAAACATTTTAAATTAATAAGTAATATTTTGTGAAAAAATGAATGTTGCCATAACAAGATCACATTGTGAATATTGTAAGTTATTCAATTGTTTTGATTTGGTGATTATTTTTGCCCTCTCAATCAGATTCCTGTGAGCTCACACTGGACCCAAACACAGCACACAGAGACCTCTCTCTGTCTGAGGAGAACAGAAAGGTGACATGTGGGAGAGAGGAGCAGCCGTATCCTGATCACCCAGAGAGATTTGAGGTCTGGTACCAGGTGCTGTGTAGAGAGGGTCTGACTGGGCGCCGTTACTGGGAGGTAGAGTGGAGTGGGGGGTGGGCTCATATAGGAGTGACATATAAAGGAATCAGCAGGAGAGGAGAGGGTGATGACTGTTCGATGGGATTCAATGACAAGTCCTGGAGTCTTTTCTGCTCTGATGACAGTTACTCCGCCTGGCACAATAAGAAGGACACTGACATACCTGTCCCCTCCTCTGGCTCCAACAGAGTAGGAGTGTATCTGGACTGGCTGGCCGGCACTCTGTCCTTCTACAGGGTCTCCTCTGACACACGGACCCTCCTGCACACATTCCACTCCACATTCACTGAGCCGCTCTACCCAGGGTTTTGTCTTGGGTATGGCTGTTCAGTGACCCTGTGTAAACTAGTCTCAGGGAGATCACACTGAACACCAAAGGCTCAAAGATGATGGATCATAACATGATGCAGTTGGATAGTGGTGTGTTTTCACTGAGATGTTGGATGTACAGATGTTCCCTCTCCTAGTGTGTAGTGTGTAGGATTGTTGTGTGTAGTTATATTATGTTTTACTATATATATATATATATATATAGTAAAACATAATATAACTACACACAACAATCCTACACACTATATATATTATGTCACATATATATTAAATGTCATATATATTATGTCACATGTCACATATATATTAAATAAAATGCATCTGATAGTAAAATAGACTGCAATAGAGTGACAAAAAATAGAAGCTTACATGTTTTTTAGTTTTTTTGATGGAAATGCATCTGACAATCCAGATGAATGATTAGATGATCAAATCAGACTGATGATGAACTCTGAGAATAACACAGGAGAGAGTGTCTGTATGTACATAAGAGTTGGTTAGATTGGGTGTTTGAGTTGTGATGCTGGATTACGTTGCTGTGTGTAAGATAGTATGGTAAATTTCTATAGAAAATAAATAAGATTCCTAATTCCACAAAGGAAAGGTAGAGAGAGAATTAAGAGCAGGATGGCCAGTGATTGATTTGTGAAGGGAGAGTAGTGGAGATGTTTATAATTATAATAGGAGGGGAAACCAGGCCGCGAAGCGATGTAGGAGACAAATGATATTGGTGATATAAGTGATTTGTATATGAGCGAGGTAACCTAGATTTGAAAGTATAAATGGCGGTCTGAAAGGACAACGAAAAACCCCTTTGCAAACGTGTTTACTTTTATAACTTGTGAATAAAAGTGTCTGAATAAAGCATCAGCTCTAGTCTTTGGCATTTTTTATGTTCAAGTTGCAATCACAGTCAATCACACTGCTACTGTATGAACTAGCTACAGTCCCAATGCTGCACTATATGAACTAGCTACAGTCAATCACACTGCTACTGTATGAACTAGCTACAGTCAATCACACTGCTACTGTATGAACTAGCTACAGTCAATCACACTGCTACTGTATAAACTAGTTATAGTCCCAATGATACAATATATTAACTAGCGACTGTAGCTAGTTCATTCGGTGGCAGTGTGACTGACAGTTGCTAGAACTATCTACAAACACATGACTACTGAATGAACTAGCTAGTCAATCACGCTGCTACTGTATGAATTAGCTACAGTCAATCATACTGCTACTGTATGAATTAGCTACAGTCTCAATGCTACTATATCAACTAGCTACAGTCAATAACACTGCTACTGTATGAACTAGCTACAGTCAATCACACTGCTACTGTATGAAATAGCTACAGTCAATCACACTGCTACTGTATAAACTAGCTTCAGTCAATCACAATGCTACTGTATGAACTAGCTACAGTCAATCACACTGCTACTGTGTGACTAGCTACAGTCAATCACACTGCTACTGTATAAACTAGCTTCAGTCAATCACAATGCTACTGTATGAACTAGCTACAGTCAATCACACTGCTACTGTATGAACTAGCTACAGTCAATCACACTGCTACTGTATGAACTAGCTACAGTCAATCACACTGCTACTGTATGAACTAGCTACATTCCCAATGCTGCACTATATGAACTAGCTACATTAAATCACACTGCTACTGTATGAACTAGCTACAGTCAATCACGCTGCTACTGTATGAATTAGCTACAGTCCCAATGCTACTATATCAACTAGCTTCAGTCAATCACACTGCTACTGTATGAACTAGCTACAGTCAATCACACTGCTACTGTATGAAATAGCTACAGTCAATCACACTGCTACTGTATAAACTAGCTTCAGTCAATCACAATGCTACTGTATGAACTAGCTACAGTCAATCACACTGCTACTGTGTGAACTAGCTACAGTCAATCACGCTGCTACTGTATGAATTAGCTACAGTCAATCATACTGCTACTGTATGAATTAGCTACAGTCCCAATGCTACTATATCAACTAGCTACAGTCAATCACACTGCTACTGTATGAACTAGCTACAGTCAATCACACTGCTACTGTATGAAATAGCTACAGTCAATCACACTATTACTGTATAAACTAGCTTCAGTCAATCACAATGCTACTGTATGAACTAGCTACAGTCAATCACACTGCTACTGTGTGAACTAGCTACAGTCAATCACACTGCTACTGTATGAAATAGCTACAGTCCCAATGCTACACTATATGAACTAGCTACAGTCAATCACACTGCTACTGTATGAACTAGCAACATTCCCAATGCTGCACTATATGAACTAGCTAAAGTCAATCACACTGCTACTGTATAAACTAGCTTCAGTCAATCACAATGCTACTGTATGAACTAGCTACAGTCAATCACACTGCAACTGTACGAACTAGCTAAAGTCAATCACACTGCTAATGTACGAACTAGCTACAGTCAATCATAATGCTACTGTATGAACTAGCTACAGTCAATCACACTGCTACCGTATGAACTAGCTACAGTCAATCACACTGCTTCTGTATAAACTAGCTACAATCAATCACACTGCTGCTGTATGAAATAGCTACAGTCCCAATGCTACACTATATGAACTAGCTACAGTCAATCACACTGCTACTGTATGAACTAGCTACAGTCAACCACATTGCTACTGTATGAACTAGCTACATCAATCACACTTCATCTGTAGGAACTAGCTACAGTGAATCACACTGCTACTGTATAAACTAGCTACAGTCAATCACACTGCTACTGTATGAACTAGCTACAGTCAATCACACTGCTACTGTATGAAATAGCTACAGTCCCAATGCTACACTATATGAACTAGCTACAGTCAATCACACTGCTACTGTATGAAATAGCTACAGTCCCAATGCTACACTATATGAACTAGCTACAGTCAATCACACTGCTACTGTATGAACTAGCTACATTCCCAATGCTGCACTATATGAACTAGCTACAGTCAATCACACTGCTACTGTATGAACTAGCTACATTCCCAATGCTGCACTATATGAACTAGCTACAGCCAATCACACTGCTACTGTATGAACTAGCTACAGTCAACCACACTGCTACTGTATCAACTAGCTACAGTCCCAATGATACACTATATTAACTAGCGACTGTAGCTATTTCATACAGTAGCAATGTGACTGACTATCGCTAGAACTAGCTACAATTACATGACTACTATATGAACTAGCTACAGTCAATCACACTGCTACTGTATGAACTAGCTACAATCATTCACAATGCTACTGTATGAACTAGCTACAGTCAATAACACTGCTACTGTATAAACTAGCTTCAGTCAATCACAATGCTACTGTATGAACTAGCTACAGTCAATCACACTGCAACTGTACGAACTAGCTACAGTCAATCACACTGCTAATGTATGAACTAGCTACAGTCAATCATAATGCTACTGTATGAACTAGCTACAGTCAATCACACTGCTACTGTATGAACTAGCTACAGTCAATCACACTGCTACTGTATGAAATAGCTACAGTCCCAATGCTACACTATATGAACTAGCTACAGTCAATCACACTGCTACTGTATGAACTAGCTACAATCAATCACACTGCTACTGTATGAAATAGCTACAGTCCCAATGCTACACTATATGAACTAGCTACAGTCAATCACACTGCTACTGTATGAACTAGCTACAGTCAACCACATTGCTACTGTATCAACTAGCTACAGTCCCAATGATACAGTCAATCACACTGCTACTGTATGAACTAGCTACAATCATTCACAATGCTACTGTATGAACTAGCTACAGTCAATAACACTGCTACTGTACGAACTCGCTACAGTCAATCACACTTTTACTGTATGAACTACCTACAGTCAATCACACTGTTACTGTATGAACTAGCTACAGTCAATCAAACTGGTACTGTATGAACTAGCTACAGTCAATCACACTGCTACTGTATGAACTAGCTACAGTCAATCACAATGCTACTGTATAAACTAGCTACAGTCAATCACACTGCTACTGTATGAATTAGCTACAGTCCCAATGCTACAATATATGAACTAGCTACAGTCAATCACACCTCTACTGTATGAACTAGCTACAGTCAATCACACTGCTACTGTATGAACTAGCTACCGTCAATCACACTGCTACTGTATGAACTAGCTAAAGTCAATCACACGTTCAGACTTCACTACCCATAAGGCCTGCTGTAGTTTAGACTTCACTACCCATAAGTGCAGGGAGTACAATTCTTAGGCTTGATTCCATGACAATGCATACAAAATACACATAATACAAATAAGCAGTAGTGCAATGACAAGACAATAAGTGACACAAGTACGAGACAAGTGAGACATGTTGGAGACACGTAAGACAATAGCAGTGTGATTGACTGTAGCTAGTTCATCTAGTAGCAGTGTGATTGACTGTAGCTAGTTTATACAGTAGCAGTGTGATTGACTGTCCCTAGTTCATAAAGTAACATTGTGATTGACTGTAGCTAGTTCATACAGTAGCAGTGTGATTGACTGTAGCTAGTTCATATAGTAGCAGTGTGATTGACTGTAGCTAGTTCATACAGTAGCAGTGTGATTGACTGTAGCTAGTTCATACAGTAGCATTGAGACTGTAGCTAATTCATACAGTAGCAGTGTGATTGACTGTAGCTAATTTATACAGTAGCAGTGTGATTGACTGTCGCTAGTTCATACAGTAGCAGTGTGATTGACTGTCGCTAGGTCATAAAGTAACATTGTGATTGACTGTAGCTATTTCATACAGTAGAAGTGTGATTGACTGTAGCCAGTTCATACAGTAGCAGTGTGGTTGACTGTAGCTAGTCCATATAGTAACATTGTGATTGACTGTAGCGAGTTAATATAGTGTATCAATGGGACTGTAGCTAGTTCATACAATAGCAGTGTGATTGACTGTAGCTAGTTCATACAGTAGCAGTGTGATTGACTGTAGCTAGTTCATACAGTAGCAGTGTGATTGACTGTAGCTAGTTTATACAGTAGCAGTGTGATTAACTGTAGCAAGTTCATACAGTAGCAGTGTGATTGACTGTCGCTAGTTCATGAAGTAACATTGTGATTGACTGTAGCTAGTTCATACAGTAGTAGTGTGATTGACTGTAGCTAGTTCATACAGTAGTCATATGATTGTAGACAGTTCTAGCAACAGCCAGTCACACTGCTACTGTATGAACTAGGTACTGTCGCTAGTTCATATAGTTTATCATTGGGACTGTAGCTAGTTCATACAGTAGCAGTGTGATTGACTGTAGCTAGTTCATACAGTAGCAGTGTGATTGACTGTAGCTAGTTCATACAGTAGCAGTGTGATTGACTGTCGCTAGTTCATACAGTAGCAGTGTGATTGACTGTAGCTAGTTCATATAGTGTATCATTGGGACTATAGCTAGTTCATACAGTAGCAGTGTGATTGACTGTAGCTAATTCATACAGTAGCAGTGTGGTTGACTGTAGCTAGTTCATTCAGTAGCAGTGTGATTGACTGTAGCTAGTTCATATAGTAGCAGTGTGATTGACTGTAGCTAGTTTATACAGTAGCAGTGTGATTGACTGTAGCTAGTTCATACAGTAGCAGTGTGATTGACTGTAGCTAGTCCATATAGTAACATTGTGATTGACTGTAGCAAGTTAATATAGTGTATCATTGGGACTGTAGCTAGTTCATACAATAGCAGTGTGATTGACTGTAGCTAGTTTATACAGTAGCAGTGTGATTGACTGTAGGTAGTTCATACAGTAGCATTGGGACTATAGCTAATTCATACAGTAGCAGTGTGATTGACTGTAGCTAGTTTATACAGTAGCAGTGTGATTGACTGTAGCTAGTTCATACAGTAGCAGTGTGATTGACTGTAGCTAGTTCATACAGTAGCAGTGTGATTGACTGTAGCTATTTCATACAGTAGTCATATGATTGTAGACAGTTCTAGCAACAGTCAGTCACACTGCTACTGTATGAACTAGCTACTGTCGCTAGTTCATATAGTGTATCATTGGGGCTGTAGCTAGTTCATACAGTAGCAGTGTGATTGATTGTAGCTAGTTCATGCAGTAGCATTGGGACTGTAGCTAATTCATACAGTAGCAGTGTGATTGACTGTAGCTAGTTTATACAGTAGCAGTGTGATTGACTGTAGCCAGTTCATACAGTAGCAGTGTGATTGACTGTCGCTGGTTCATAAAGTAACATTGTGATTGACTGTAGCTAGTTCATACAGTAGCAGTGTGATTGACTGTAGCTAGTTCATACAGTAGCATTGTGATTGACTGTCGCTAGTTCATAAAGTAACATTGTGATTGACTGTAGCTAGTTCATACAGTGGCAGTGTTATTGACTGTAGCTAGTTCATACAATAGCAGTGTGATTGACTGTAGCTAGTTCATACAGCAGCAGTGTGATTGACTGTAGCTAGTTCATACAGTAGCATTGGGACTGTAGCTAATTCATACAGTAGCAGTGTGATTGACTGTAGCTAGTTTATACAGTAGCAGTGTGATTGACTGTAGCTACTTCATACAGTAGCAGTGTGATTGACTGTCGCTAGTTCATGAAGTAACATTGTGATTGACTGTAGCTAGTTCATACAGTAGCAGTGTGATTGACTGTAGCTAGTTCATACAGTAGCAGTGTGATTGACTGTAGCTAGTTTATACAGTAGCAGTGTGATTGACTGTAGCTAGTTCATACAGTAGCAGTGTGATTGATTGTAGCTAGTTCATACATTAGCAGTGTGATTGACTGTAGCTAGTTTATACAGTAGCAGTGTGATTGACTGTAGCTAGTTTATACAGTAGCAATGTGATTGACTGTAGCTAGTTCATACAGTAGCATTGGGACTGTAGCTAATTCATACAGTAGCAGTGTGATTGACTGTAGCTAGTTGATACAGTAGTATTGGGACTGTAGCTAATTCATACAATAGCAGTGTGATTGACTGTAGCTAGTTGATACAGTAGCAGTGTGATTGACTGTAACTAGTTCATACAGTAGCAGTGTGATTGACTGTAGCTAGTTCATATAGTGTAGCATTGGGACGGTAGCTAATTCATACAGTAGCAGTGTGATTGACGGTAGCTGGTTTATACAGTAGCAGTGTGATTGACTGTAGCTAGTTCGTACAGTAGCAGTGTGATTGACTGTTGTTAGTTCATACAGTAGTCATGTGATTGTAGCTAGTTCTAGCGATAGTCAGTCACACTGCTACTGTATGAAAAAGCTACAGTCGCTAGTGTATCATTGGGACTGTAGCTAGTTGATACTGTAGCAGTGTGGTTGACTGTAGCTAGTTCATACAGTAGCAGTGTGATTAACTGTAGCTAGTTTATATAGTGTAGCATTGGGACGGTAGCTAGTTCATACAGTAGCATTGTGATTGACTGTAGCTAGTCATACAGTAGCAGTGTGATTGACTGTAGCTAGTTCATACAGTACCAGTGTGATTGACTGTAGCTAGTTCATACAGTAACAGTGTGATTGACTGTAGGTAGTTCATACAGTAACAGTGTGACTGACTGTAGCGAGTTCATACAGTAACAGTGTGATTGACTGTAGATAGTTCATACAGTAGCATTGGGAATGTAGCTAGTTCATACAGTAGCAGTGTGATTGACTGTAGCTAGTTCATATAGTAGCATTGTGATTGACTGTAGCTAGTTCATACAGTAGCAGTGTGATTGACTGTAGCTATTTCATACAGTAGCAGTGTGATTGACTGTAGCTAGTTCATGCAGTAGCATTGGGACTGTAGCTAATTCATACAGTAGCAGTGTGATTGACTGTAGCTAGTTCATGCAGTAGCATTGGGACTGTAGCTAATTCATACAGTAGCAGTGTGATTAACTGTAGCTAGTTCATACAGTACCAGTGTGATTGACTGTAGCTAGTTCATACAGTGACAGTGTGATTGACTGTAGGTAGTTCATACAGTAACAGTGTGACTGACTGTAGCGAGTTCATACAGTAACAGTGTGATTGACTGTAGATAGTTCATACAGTAGCATTGGGAATGTAGCTAGTTCATACAGTAGCAGTGTGATTGACTGTAGCTAGTTCATATAGTAGCATTGTGATTGACTGTAGCTAGTTCATACAGTAGCAGTGTGATTGACTGTAGCTATTTCATACAGTAGCAGTGTGATTGACTGTAGCTAGTTCATGCAGTAGCATTGGGACTGTAGCTAATTCATACAGTAGCAGTGTGATTGACTGTAGCTAGTTCATACAGTAGCAGTGTGATTGACTGTAGCTTGTTCACACAGTAGCAGTGTGATTAACTGTAGCTAGTTCATACAGTAGCATTGTGATTGACTGAAGCTAGTTTATACAGTAGCAGTGTGATTGACTGTAGCTAGTTCATACAGTAGTCGTGTAATTGTAGCTAGTTCTAGCGATAGTAAGTCACACTGCTACTGTATGAAATACCTACAGTCGCAAGTTAATATAGTGTATCATTGGGACTGTAGCTAGTTGATACAGTAGCAATGTGATTGACTGTAGCTAGTTCATATAGTGTAGCATTGGGACTGTAGCTAGTTCATACAGTAGCAGTGTGATTGATTTTAGCTAGTTCATACAGTAGCAGTGTGATTGACTGTAGCTAGTTCATACAGTAGCATTGTGATTGACTGAAGCTAGTTTATACAGTAGCAGTGTGATTGACTGTAGCTAGTTTATACAGTATCATTGTGAATGACTGTAACTATTTCATACAGTAGCAGTGTGATTGACTGTAGCTAGTTCATACAGTAGCAGTGTGATTGACTGTAGCTAGTTCATACAGTAGTCATGTAATTGTAGCTAGTTCTAGTGATAGTCAGTCACACTGCTACTGTATGAAATAGCTACAGTCGCTAGTTAATATAGTGTATCATTGGGACTGTAGCTAGTTGATACAGTAGCAGTGTGGTTGACTGTAGCTAGTTCATAAAGTAGCAGTGTGATTGACTGTAGCTAGTTCATACAGTAGCAGTGTGATTAAATGTAGCTAGTTCATACAGTAGCATTGGGACTGTAGCTAATTCATACAGTAGCAGTGTGATTGACTGTAGCTAGTTTATATAGTGTAGCATTGGGACTGTAGCTATTTCATACAGTAGCAGTGTGATTGACTGTAGCTAGTTTATACAGTAGCAGTGTGATTGACTGTAGCTAGTACATATAGTAGCAGTGTGATTGACTGTAGCTAGTTCATACAGTAGCAGTGTGATTGACTGTAGCTAGTTCATATAGTAGCAGTGTGATTGACTGTAGCTAGTTCATACAGTAGCAGTGTGATTGACTGTAGCTAGTTCATACAGTAGTCATATCATTGTAGATAGTTCTAGCAACAGTCAGTCACACTGCTAATGTATGAGCTAGCTACTGTCGCTAGTTCATATAGTGTATCATTGGGATTGTAGCTAGTTCGTACAGTAGCAGTGTGATTGACTTTAGCTAGTTCATACAGTAGCATTGGGACTGTAGCTAGTTCAAACAGTAGCAGTGTGATTGACTGTAGCTAGTTCATACAGTAGCAGTGTGATTGACTGTAGCTAGTTGATACAGTAGTAGTGTGATTGACTGTAGCTAGTTTATACAGTAGCAGTGTGATTGACTGTAGCTAGTTCATACAGTAGAAGTGTGATTGATTGTAGCTAATTCATACAGTAGCAGTGTGATTGACTGTAGCTAGTTCATATAGTGTAGCATTGGGACTGTAGCTATTTCATACAGTAGCAGTGTGATTGACTGTAGCTAGTTCATACAGTAGCAGTGTGATTGACTGTAACTAGTTCATACAGTAGCAGTGTGATTGACTGTAGCTAGTTTATACAGTAGCAGTGTGATTGACTGTAGCTAGTTTATATAGTAGCAGTGTGATTGACTGTAGCTAGTTCATACAGTAGCAGTGTGATTGACTGTAGCTAGTTCATATAGTAGCATTGTGATTGACTGTAGCTAGTTCATACAGTAGTCATATCATTGTAGATAGTTCTAGCAACAGTCAGTCACAATGCTAATGTATGAGCTAGCTACTGTCGCTAGTTCATATAGTGTATCATTGGGACTGTAGCTAGTTCATATAGTAGCAATGTGATTGACTGTAGCTAGTTCATACAGTAGCAGTGTGTTTGACTGTAGCTAGTTTATACAGTAGCAGTGTGATTGACTGTAGCTAGTTCATGAAGTAGTCATGTGATTGTAGATAGTTCTAGCAACAGTCAGTCACACTGCTACTGTATGAACTAGCTACTGTCGCTAGTTCATATGGTGTATCATTGGGACTGTAGCTTGTTCATACAGTAGCAGTGTGATTGACTGTAGCTAGTTCATACAGTAGCAGTGTGATTGACTGTAGCTAGCTCATACAGTAGCATTGTGATTGACTGTAGCTAGTTCATATAGTGTAGCATTGGGACTATAGCTAGTTCATACAGTACCAGTGTGATTGACTGTAGCTAGTTAATGTAGTGTATCATTGGTACTGTAGCTAGTTCATACAGTAGCAGTGTGTCTGACTGTAGCTAGTTGATACAGTAGCAGTGTGATTGACTGTAGCTAGTTGATACAGTAGTCATGTAATTGTAGCTAGTTCTAGTGATAGTCAGTCACACTGCTACTGTATGAAATAGCTACAGTCGCTAGTTAATATAGTGTATCATTGGGACTGTAGCTAGTTGATACAGTAGCAGTGTGGTTGACTGTAGCTAGTTCATAAAGTAGCAGTGTGATTGACTGTAGCTAGTTCATACAGTAGCAGTGTGATTAAATGTAGCTAGTTCATACAGTAGCATTGGGACTGTAGCTAATTCATACAGTAGCAGTGTGATTGACTGTAGCTAGTTTATATAGTGTAGCATTGGGACTGTAGCTATTTCATACAGTAGCAGTGTGATTGACTGTAGCTAGTTTATACAGTAGCAGTGTAATTGACTGTAGCTAGTACATATAGTAGCAGTGTGATTGACTGTAGCTAGTTCATACAGTAGCAGTGTGATTGACTGTAGCTAGTTCATATAGTAGCAGTGTGATTGACTGTAGCTAGTTCATACAGTAGCAGTGTGATTGACTGTAGCTAGTTCATACAGTAGTCATATCATTGTAGATAGTTCTAGCAACAGTCAGTCACACTGCTAATGTATGAGCTAGCTACTGTCGCTAGTTCATATAGTGTATAATTGGGATTGTAGCTAGTTCGTACAGTAGCAGTGTGATTGACTTTAGCTAGTTCATACAGTAGCATTGGGACTGTAGCTAGTTCAAACAGTAGCAGTGTGATTGACTGTAGCTAGTTCATACAGTAGCAGTGTGATTGACTGTAGCTAGTTGATACAGTAGTAGTGTGATTGACTGTAGCTAGTTCATACAGTAGAAGTGTGATTGACTGTAGCTAGTTTATACAGTAGCAGTGTGATTGACTGTATCTAGTTCATACAGTAGAAGTGTGATTGACTGTAGCTAATTCATACAGTAGCAGTGTGATTGACTGTAGCTAGTTCATATAGTGTAGCATTGGGACTGTAGCTATTTCATACAGTAGCAGTGTGATTGACTGTAGCTAGTTCATACAGTAGCAGTGTGATTGACTGTAACTAGTTCATACAGTAGCAGTGTGATTGACTGTAGCTAGTTTATACAGTAGCAGTGTGATTGACTGTAGCTAGTTTATATAGTAGCAGTGTGATTGACTGTAGCTAGTTCATACAGTAGCAGTGTGATTGACTGTAGCTAGTTCATATAGTAGCATTGTGATTGACTGTAGCTAGTTCATACAGTAGTCATATCATTGTAGATAGTTCTAGCAACAGTCAGTCACAATGCTAATGTATGAGCTAGCTACTGTCGCTAGTTCATATAGTGTATCATTGGGACTGTAGCTAGTTCATATAGTAGCAATGTGATTGACTGTAGCTAGTTCATACAGTAGCAGTGTGATTGACTGTAGCTAGTTTATACAGTAGCAGTGTGATTGACTGTAGCTAGTTCATGAAGTAGTCATGTGATTGTAGATAGTTCTAGCAACAGTCAGTCACACTGCTACTGTATGAACTAGCTACTGTCGCTAGTTCATATGGTGTATCATTGGGACTGTAGCTTGTTCATACAGTAGCAGTGTGATTGACTGTAGCTAGTTCATACAGTAGCAGTGTGATTTACTGTAGCTAGCTCATACAGTAGCATTGTGATTGACTGTAGCTAGTTCATATAGTGTAGCATTGGGACTATAGCTAGTTCATACAGTACCAGTGTGATTGACTGTAGCTAGTTAATGTAGTGTATCATTGGTACTGTAGCTAGTTCATACAGTAGCAGTGTGATTGACTGTAGCTAGTTCATACAGTAGTCATATGATTGTAGCTAGTTCTAGCGATAGTCAGTCACACTGCTACTGTATGAAATAGCTACAGTCGCTAGTTAATATAGTGTATAATTGGGACTGTAGCTAGTTGATACAGTAGCAGTGTGGTTGACTGTAGCTAGTTCATACAGTAGCAGTGTGTCTGACTGTAGCTAGTTGATACAGTAGCAGTGTGATTGACTGTAGCTAGTTGATACAGTAGCAGTGTGATTGACTGTAGCTAGTTCATACAGTAGCAGTGTGATTGACTGTAGCTAGTTTATACAGTAGCAGTGTGATTGACTGTAGCTAGTTTATACAGTAGCAGTGTAATTGACTGTAACTAGTTCATACAGTAGCGGTGTGATTGACTGTATAATAAGATAAGTTAGAGATATACGTGAGGGAAGTATTTACTTCTTTATTTATTCACTTAATTGTATCTTTTCTACTCTGATTTCAGATGGGGAGCATATATTTCTTAAGCACTTATTTATTTATATATTTATATTCCTATATATTCCTTTATATATGTGTTCCTATATGCCTAACCTTAACCCTAATTTTAACCCTAACCCTAACCCCAACCCTGAACTGTGTCTGCCTGCATATCGTCTCTCAACGGCACCACAGAGCTGCCTACAGCGTCACTTCCTGTAGTTGTTTTCATCTCTCACTCCCTTCCTGCAGTTTCCTCTCTCAATAACTCATCAGAAACACTTCCTGAACCGACAGTTAGATCGTCACCTCGTCTGTCTTCAGTCAAGCTCCTGACTTTGTTCTTGAAAGCTCATCACCTCAAGATCAGAGAAACCAGTAGACTTCTAGAACACCAGTTTAATAGAGACCAGCCTACGAGAACCAGGGTACATCAAGTACATCAACCAGGTACGTTTCTGTTTTTATGTGGACTTTTTGCTATTTAAGCTGATGGTGGTTCATACTTCATATTGTATATGTTGTACATGATGAGAATAACACACAGGCAGACCTGCAATTCTCTGAAGTCAACCTTTTGTGATATTTAAGCTGATTGTGTTTGATCATAGTTGAGTTTCCTGGGTCAGGGTCAGAGCAGAGATACTCAATACTGTGTGATGGATTCAGATTCTTTACCTTCATCCGGAAGTGTGCACTAGTACCTATTGTTTATGTCGGGATGTAAAAAAACTGGTACTTTATTTTCTCTAAAAATTGTGGTCTATGTGTCTTTGGTAGTGGTCATACACATACATCCTAGCACCGTGTTCAAAAGAAAGAGACACGTTTTGGAGAACAGAGCGTGCTTGGCAGTGAATTGTTACATCCTGATTCACCTCATTTGGGCGTTGGCTGTGGCATCAAACCTCCAAACTCAAGTCTTCTTCTCATCTGGATTTATTGAAAATGAGGAGGATGTTTCTAATTTTATTTGGACCTTTTGTGATTGTTTTGCTGATTTGATACATATTAATTCATCTTATTATTTCATTTGACCTACATTATTAATTACTGCATTGCATTAGTCAATGAAAATCAATGACATCCCTGCAGCCCCTCTTTTAAAGACTAAAATACTTTATCTAATTAGTTTTTATCTCCCTGTGTCTCTGTAGTCTCTGTAGTCTCCCCTTTTAATTGTTTATTCTCTCTGTGAAGGACATTGTGTTAAAGTGTTTATGAAGTGTGCTGTACAAGTAAAGTCTGATTGATTGATACTTTATTGTAAATGTTGTCGTGTACATGAGGAGAAAACCACACAGTCAGCCCTGCAATTCTCAGAAGTCACATGTAGCAACAGGAAACCCCCCACCCCCTCACCATTTCTAGGCCGCATTTCCTCATAGGCCCTGACCTACATTCAGAGAAACGTCATAGTTGAGGCTGATGGAACTGAGTTTACTGGGTCAGAGTCAGAGATACTCTGTGTGATTCAGATTCTTGACCCTTCATCCTGAAGTGTACACTCGTTAGATATATTCATGTTGGGATGTCAGAAACACGGCTTTGTGAAGCAGCAGAACAGCTGAGATGAGGGGCTACTTGAAACACTTAGAATGACTAAAACTTAGAATGTACCGTAGAATGGTTGTTTGTTGTTATGTGCATCGTCTTTTCCCACCGGGTAGGAGAGTTTTTGGGAGAACTGAATTCCTTTTTCTTTTTTTTTCACCCAAGCCACGTATTTGATTGGTATGACGTGTTGC
>NC_139654.1:3150000-3195000 GCF_951799395.1 Argentina silus | reverse complement strand
CGACAACTTCTGGACATCGGCTCCGTCATTCCAGACATCTTTTATCGACGCAATACCCTGAGATTAGAGCAGAACAGCGGGACCAGCTGACTCCGCTACACCGACCGGGATGGAAAACCCAGCCGAGGGAGCCGAGGTGGGCTGAGAGCTCGGCTCAAGATAACATCCACATCGACTCTCACTACCTCGTCTTTTCTCCTCACCGATGTTCCTTCCCTGGATGAGACAAGATGGATGAACTGCGGCTGCGGATCCCCCCCCCCCCCCCCCCCACACACACACACACACACACACACATGTATGACGGACTGCAACATGATGGTTCTCACGGAAACCTGGCCCAACAGCGAGGTGTGGTGGCAGGGGGGGGCTGCTCTGTCTTCACTCTCTGAATATGTTTGCCCTCCTCAAATCCTGACCCACCTGGCCTTAGATCAGCTCATGGGACTCCACAATACTGCACTAACCCAATAGCAAGCAAATACATGATACCAGACGTAGAAATCCAGTCACGACAAATGCATCCATGGTTGCTTGCTCCCCTGTTGAGAGCAACTATAACTCTCACTTATGCATTCTTATCATAATGCACCACAGTGATCTTTTGGCTGCATGTAGCTGCTCTCTGCTGGACTGGGGAGTCCACCCTGTCAACTACAGACACTGAGGTGAGATCTCAGACTATTCTTGTTGTCAGACACGTCATTACTAAGTGTCTGTTACATTATCAATGATACTCTTGTTGCTCTGCAAGGCTCAATGATTGAGACAGACAATGTCCATTATTTTCCAATCAATTCCGATATCATGGTTCTGTGTGTGTGTGTGTGTGTGTGTCTGTGTCTGTGTCTGTGTCTGTGTGTCTGTGTGTGTGTGTGTGTGTGTGTGTGGTGTGGTGGGGTGGGCACTCTCTCAATAACCTTTCTTTCCTCAATTCCTCATCAATCTGGCCTGAGATCAGCTGATGGGGCTACACAACCCAATAGCAATCAAATATACCAGACTGAGAAATACATTGACTACAAACATGCCTGTGATTGGCTTGAATAATGAATTCTTATCATAATGCACCTCAGTGATCGTTTGGCAACATGTATTTATTCCTCATTCAGGCTGAATTTATGTCACCTCATTGGGAGATGCTGTGAAGCGTTGGCCTCAGCTCTCAGCTCAGACTCCTGCCACCTGAGAGAGCTGGACCTCAGTAATAATGATCTAGGTGACGGGGGGGTGAAGCTGCTCTCTGCTGGACTGGGGAGTCCACACTGTCAACTACAGACACTGAGGTGAGTTCTGAGACTATTCTTGTTGTCAGACACATCATTCCTAAGTGTGCTACATTATCATTCTATGGAGTCAATGATACTTGCACAGAAAGGCTCAATAATTGAGACAGACAATGCACATTATCTTCCAATCAATTACTATATAATAAAGTCTCACTCATGAATTCTTGTACCACAGTGATCAATTGGCTACATGTATTTATTTGTATTCCTCATTCACATGTGGCCTTTCAACTGCCAAATGAAGAGGATTTAAAGCTGCACATGTACATTAGAGAGGAATAATCAGATTCTTGATATCAGATGGAGTGACACTATTTCCCCAGGTTGTCAGGCTGTGGAGTCCCAGAGAAAGGCTGTGTTTCTCTGGCTTCAGCTCTGATGTCTAACCCCTCCCACCTGAGAGAGCTGGACCTCAGCTACAATCACCCAGGAGACTCAGGACTGGCGCTGCTCTCTGCTGTACAGAAAGATCCACTCTGTAAACTACAGACACTCAGGTAAAGGCTGAATATGTGGCTGGACGCATCAATGACATTAATGCACAGTATCTATTTTCCTGATGATTGTGAGTGTTTCATTCAACCTCTGTGTGTTCTTCTGTGGTTGATATAGTGTGGACCATGGTGGGGAGTGCAGGCTCAAACCTGGGCTGATCAAATGTAAGTCACCAACGCTGTAGAGAATAGGACTGTGATATTACTCAAGAACCAGGGTACAGCAGAGTTCAAACAGAGCACCAGTATTGTATTCATGTAAATCTAAAATATTTGTAAATGTGAATTAGTTGTATCCATTGTAAAACTTGTTAAATTAATAAGTAATATTTAGTGAAAAAAAGAATGTTACAATAACAAGATCACATTGTGAATGTTGTAAGTTATTCAATTGTATTGATTTGATGATTATTTTTGCCCTCTCAATCAGATGCCTGTGAGCTCACACTGGACTCAAACACAGCACACAGAGACCTCTCTCTGTCTGAGGAGAACAGAAAGGTGACACTGGGGAGAGAGAAGCAGCCGTATCCTGATCACCCAGAGAGTTTTAAGAACTGGGCACAGGTGCTGTGTAGAGAGAGTCTGACTGGGCGCCGTTACTGGGAGGTAGAGTGGAGTGGGAGAGGGGCTGGTATAGGAGTGACTTATAAAGGAATCAGCAGGAGAGGAGAGGGTTATGACTGTGGGTTGGGATACAATGACAAGTCCTGGAGGCTGTGGTGCTCTGATGACAGTTACTCCGCCTGTCACAATAAGAAGAAGACTGACATACCTGTCCCCTCCTCTGGCTCCCACAGAGTAGGAGTGTATCTGGACTGGCCGGCCGGCACTCTGTCCTTCTACAGGGTCTCCTCTGACACACGGACCCTCCTGCACACATTCCACTCCACATTCACTGAGCCCCTCTACCCAGGGTTTAGGGTTTGTAGCTTTGAATGTTCAGTGACCCTGTGTAAACTAGTGTCAGGGAGATCATACTGAACACAAAAGGCTCAAAGATGACGGATCATAACATGATGCAGTTTGATAGTGGTGTGTTTTCACTGAGATGTTGGATGTACAGATGTTCCCTCTCCCAGTGTGCAGTGTGCAATGTGTGGTGTGTAGTGTGTATGGTGAAGTGTGTAGTTTGTAGTTATATTATTTTTTATATATTATATATTATTATTATATAATTATGTTTTTTTTTAATGTATATATATATATATATATATATCAACTACAGACACTGAGGTGTCTGTAGTTGATATATATATATATATATATATATATATATATATATATATATATATATATATATATATTATTAAATTAAATAAAATGCATCTGATAGTGAAATAGACTACAATAGAATAGGTACTGTCGGCCATCATGCTTTATGTTAACATGTATAGTTTATTTCCCTCTTCTATTCTCCCATGGACCAAACACAACTACCAAACCTCATTTCCCCCCCAAGTGCCTCTGTGTTTTGGTAGTAATGACAGTAACTCACCTTCTGCCTCCTCCTTCTCATTCTGATAAAGGCAGCACTAGTCTACTAGCCTGAACTAACTCTGGAGTCAAGTTCCTTCATTTACTACAATGATGATGATGATGATGATGATGATGATGATGATGATGATGATGATGTCCATATAAACAAAGTGTTTGTGAAACAAAGAGCCGTCTGACCTCATGTTGACTCTCCACATGTCAGAGAGGCATGTCTTGTTTGCATGTACACCAGAAATAATACACAATATACCATAATGGACTGAAATGACCATGTGAAAAGATAGAATCATGTGTAAATAAATAAAATAACCTAGTAGATAAAATTGATTACGTTTATTTATTTTTGCCATTAATCCTCACACAATACCCCATAATGACAAATGTTTTTGATGGGTGTGATTTAAGAGGTTGTTGACATTTTACATTCCTCCCATGTTAGTCGGCACAGTAGCAGTGTGATTGACTGTAGCTAGTTCATACAGTAGCATTGGGACTGTAGCTAGTTCATACAGTAGCAGTGTGATTGACTGTAGCTAGTTCATACAGTAGCAGAGTGATTGACTGTAGCTAGTTTATACAGTTGCAGTGTGATTGACTGTAGCTAGTTTATACAGTTGCACTGTGATTGACTGTGGCTAGTTTATACAGTTGCAGTGTGACTGACTGTAGCTTGTTCATACAGTAGCAGTGTGATTGGCTGTAGCTAGTTTATACAGTAGCAGTGTGATTGACTGTAGCTAGTTCATACAGTGGCAGTGTTATTGAATGTAGCTAGTTCATACAGTGGCAGTGTTATTGAATGTAGCTAGTTCATATAGCCCTCCTGTGGTGTTCGTGTCAAATCTGGCCGTTTTACAACTTTAACTAATCATAAATATTGTGTTTTTCATTTGATTGCCTCAAGATCTCATGATATCCTCCACACTAGGCATTTGAACATTGCTGATCACCACTTTCATTGAATTTTGAGTGGTTTAGTCAACTTTGTTACACCTGTGGTGTTCCCCGTCAAAAATGACCAGCCATAAGAAATGAATGGGAAACACTAAATGATGTTCATCCAGCAGATGGAAAACATCCCCATACACACACCCAGTCACCCACACACCCACACCCACAACCCCCTCAGCCCCCAACTTTCCGCCCCCCACCCTTTCATCTATCCCCCTACTGCCCCACTCAAAAATGACCAGCCATAAGAAATGAAGGGAAACACTAAATTATGTTCATCCAGCAGATGTACTATATGAACTAGCTACAGTCAATCACACTGCTACTGTATGAACTAGCTACAGCCAATCACACTGCTACTGTATAAACTAGCTACAGTCAATCATACTGCTACTGTATGAATTAGGGTTAGGGTTAGGTTCAGGGTTAGGTTCAGGGTTAGGCTCAGGGTTAGGGTTAAGGTTAGGTTCAGGGTTAGGGTTAGGGTGAAGGTTAGGGTTAGTTTCAGGGTTAGGGTTAGGGCTGAAGGTTAAGGTTAAGGTTAGGTTCAGGTGTGTGTGTGTGTGTGTGTGTGTGTGTGTGTGAGACTGTGTTTGTGTGTGTGTCTGTGTGTGTGTCTGTGTGCGTGTGTGTGTGTGTGTATGTGTGTCTGTGTGTGTGTGTGTGCATGTTTGCAGGGTGGTCCATGCAGGTAGGAGTCAGAGGTGGTGAAGTGGAACGTGCTCCACGCTTCGACCACTGGACCAGTGTAATTCTGCAAAAGGCAATTTTCATTGAAATATATGACAGTAATGTAAGAAACAGACAGTGAACATTGTAACAGTGATGAATGGACCTGGGTGTTTGTGTCTTTCTTACCCTAACCATGACAGGCCCACAGTACAGGGGGCTGTATATGAAAGGAATCAACTGCCAGCAACCTGAGGTCTCCTAAAAAATAAAACAGATTTCAAAATCTCACAGAAATATAATGAATTTCAAACGTACAATTATTTTCTTTTCAAAGTTCTACCTCAAAGATGCTCTGCACATCGTGGACATCCTCAAGGATGAGTGGCACATCCTCCACGACCACACCCTGCTCAACGTCCACCAACAGCACAGCCAAGGCCTCCACCTGGACCCGGTCAGCCCTCTCTACATAAGGACAATAATGACATAGAACCACTCAGCATGTGCAGCTAGAATACAAAGCAGCATCGCACAAATCCAAAACGTACATGCCTTGCCAAAATGCACAGAGGTGGCTAGCAAGCTAGCTAGTTCAAGCTAAAGGTAACTCTTAGCAACGCCCTTCGACACTGTCAACGGGTTACTTAGCCACCTAGCAGCTAACAATGCTATCATTGCTTCTAACTGGCAAGATAATCATTGTACACACAATTTGTGAGATATGTGTCTACTGTAAAATGTAATTAAATGTCACATACCCTCTTCGAAGTCGCTGTCGCTTTCCTCTTCACGATCGCGAACCTTGCTTCGCGAGTGCGTGGACTGGGGGCAGACGTTTCTACGACAGGTTGTTGGTCTTGTTTTCTTTTTTGCAGGGCTCCCGTTGGGAGGACAGCGACTTCGAAAGCGGGTATGTGATGTTTAATTACATTTTACAGCAGTAGACACATAGTCAACAAATGTGTCTTTATAATGGCATGACACTTTGTCAGTTGGTAGCAATGGTAGCATTGTTAGCTTTAGCTTGAACTAGCTAGCTTGCTAGTCACCTACATGCATTTTGGACTTGTGCTGTGTTGTTTCACAACAAATATTGAGTGGTTCAGAGAGAGTCTAACTATTGTTATTGCTCATACTTATTCTTCTTTTTCTTATCATTATTATTGACCGGTATACTCCTGCCAGAATCAATAGACCTATGTAGGCTTGGAGGTCTGCCCGGTCCAATTCTCTCCACTTGTCCCCAAACACACGCCTCCCCTCCAAGTTTGTCATGTCCAGTAAAGTTTTCTCAATTGATTCTGGTAAAAAAACAATTGGAAACGTCCTCCTCTATCTCTGGTTCAATTTCCATCTCCTCTCCATCATCGAAGATATGGTCCAGAGCCTCTCTGACAGACAGTCGCCTTCTCAGTCGCTTGTACATTGTGTTCACAGAGTAAAATGAGAGCAAGGCACAAAGAAGGCTTTATATATGGGGTCTGTGAGAAGATATGAGACATTGTTTAGTCTGGAAGGTGTGGTTCCCGTGGGGGGATGGGATCATACAGTAAGCACAGAAAGAAAGGTTCCCATAACAAACACTAAATTGTTTAGTCTGGGAGGTGCAAAGAGAGAGGTTCTCATAACTAACACCAAATTGTTTGCTTTGAAGGTGTGAGAACCAACCGCCCTCTGTGTGTGTGTGTGTGTGAGAGAGTGAGAGTGAGAGTGAGAGTGAGAGTGAGTGTGAGTGTGAGAGTGAGAGTGAGAGTGAGAGTGAGAGTGTGTGTGTGTGTGTGTGTGTAACTGGGCAGATTCACCATATCTCCCTGCCTGGTCCTTGGCTGTAGGTGAACGGAACGAAGGTGAACGTGTCCACGACCGTTGAGGTGGCCTCTGGCGTGTCTGTCAATAGTAGTGACAGGATGGTGGTCGTCCGTCTCAGCATGTACAACACCACCCTCGAGTACAACGGCGACACCCTGGCCATTTGGAAGGTCGGAGTTCGTCCGCTGGATGGCGTCTGTTCGCACGGTGCTTCCAGCGGGGACCCGGCGAAGTGGAAGAACAGCAACTACGGTTCAACAAGGTAAATGTTGTCAGGTTATGATGGAGTAGCAATCCAGGACACACACACACACACACACACACACACACAGTCCTGAGTGATGTACTCACCCCCACTTCCAAGTGATATATCCTCGAACCCCGGGCCATGTTGCTCCTGTGTGTGTGTGTGTGTGTGTTGCTCCTCCACAGCTGTGCTGCCAACATAACAACTGACATGAGAGCCAACTGCACTGAGAAGGTCAACCAGCTGTGTGGCGTCATGGCCGATAGCAGCGGCCCCTTCGCCGCCTGCCATAACTCCACCCCCCCAGGGCCGTACGTGGAGGCCTGCGTGTTTGACCTGTGCCGCCACGGCCCGGTGGACCGCACCCTCTGCTCCTCCATGGAGGCCTACGCCATGGCCTGCCTGCTCTCTGACGGACAGACGGACAGCTGGACAAGTGGAGGACGCAGGCCAACTGTCGTAAGTCACATTCTCAATGTTTCCTCTCGATGCATCCATTCTGTTTGGGTCGCCTGTGTGTGTGTGTGTGTGTGTGTGTGTGTGTGCGGTAGGGTGTGTGTGTGTATGTGTGGTATGGGGTGTGTGTGTGTGTGTGTGTGTGTGCGGTAGGGGGTGTGTGATTTCTAATGTTACTCTGTCTGCTTATCAAACCCTTCTCTCTCTCTCTCCTCCTCCTCCTCCTCCTTCTCCCCTCCTCCTCCTCCTCCCCCTCCTCCCCTCCACCTCCTCCTTCCCCCTCCCCTCCACCTCCTCCTCCCCCTCCTTACCTCCACCTCCCCCCCTCCCCTCCACCTCCTCCTCCTCCCCTCCTCCTCCTCCACCTCCCCCTCCTCCTCCTCCCCTCCTCCTCCTCCCCCTCCCTCAGCATCCAGAGACCCCTGCCTGGACATGGACTGTGCTGACCATGAGTTCTGTGGGTAGAGGAACGGTGAATCTGTCTGCCTCTGTCGCCGTAGTTACCTGGACTCTGTCAAGGAGAGGGGTCCTTTTGGTATGTGCATGATCCCCAACCCTGTGTGACCACTCTACTAAATGTGTTTGAACAGTGTGTGTGTGTGTGTGTGTTTTCTTGATTACCTGTATGTGTATATGTGTGTGTGTGTTTTCTTGATTAACCTCTCTCTGTGTATGTGTGTGTGTGTGTGTGTGTGTGTGTGTGTGTGTGTGTGTGTGTGTGTGTGTGTGTGTGTGTGTGTGTGCACGCCTCTCTTTAAAGATCCTTTAACAAGCTGCAGTGGGAGTTCTGCCAGCTTGTCTCTGGAACGCTGTCGTCTGGTTGAGGCAGACTTTGATTACAAGACTCTGCACCTCAACGACCCAAGCTGCATCGGGGTGTTAGAGAAGGGCGTTGTGGTGTACCGCTTCGACAACCACAACCACAGCTGCGGCACTCTGCTCACGGTACCAAAACACACATCAAACATCTATAGATGACCCAGCAAGGCTGGGGTTCTAACCAGGCTGGGGTTCTAACCAGGGGTTCTGGCCAGGCTGGGTTTCTAACCAGGCTGGGGTTCTAACCAGGGCTTCTAGCCAGGCTGGGGTTCTAGCCAGGCTGGGGTTCTAGCCAGGTTGGGGTTCTAGCCAGGCTGGGGTTCGAGCCAGGCTGGGGTTCTAACCAGGCTGGGGGTCAGTGAGTGAAGCCCCTCTCTCCCCTCTCCACAGTCCAACAACACTCACATCATCTACAAGAACTCCGTCCAGAGGAACTACAACTCCTCCATGGCCATCCACCGCATGGACGAGACCAACCTGGACTTCTCTTGCGCCTACACCAAGGACACCTCCCAATCTATGGCCCTGGGCATCAAGGTCAAAGACAGGTGTGTGTATGTGTGTGTGTGTGTGTGTGTGTGTGTGTGTGTGTGTGTGTGTGTGTGTGAGGTCACCCAGGCCTTTCACTGTGGTAATACATGTGTAATGTGATGCACATTACCGGGAGAGAATATCTTCCAGCCAGAGGAGTTCACAGCATTAAAACAAGGTCAAGGTTGGTATCGTCAGTGTTGGGGAAGCGACTCTGAACATCCATTTAACTCAGTTACCAACAACTTTACGAGGCAGGAAGTTGAACGTCACTAAAGCTACCGTTGATGGAAATACAGCTTGTTACGTTGAAAAAACAAACAAACCAGGAAACTACTTCGTCCGACACACTAGGAGGGTTAGCGATAGCGTCTGGTCAGAGGGTTATGGGTGAGGCTAGGCTAAGTGTTATCACTAGGAGAGTTAGCGATAGCGTCTGGTCAGAGGGTTATGGGTGAGGCTAGGCTAAGTGTTATCACTAGGAGAGTTAGCGATAGCGTCTGGTCAGAGGGTTATGGGTGAGGCTAGGCTACGTGTTATCACTAGGAGGGTTAGCGATAGCGTCTGGTCAGAGGGTTATGGGTGAGGCTAGGCTAAGTGTTATCACTAGGAGGGTTAGCGATAGCGTCTGGTCAGAGGGTTATGGGTGAGGCTAGGCTACGTGTTATCACTAGGAGGGTTAGCGATAGCGTCTGGTCAGAGGGTTATGGGTGAGGCTAGGCTAAGTGTTATCACTAGGAGAGTTAGCGATAGCGTCTGGTCAGAGGGTTATGGGTGAGGCTAGGCTAAGTGTTATCACTAGGAGGGTTAGCGATAGCGTCTGGTCAGAGGGTTATGGGTGAGGCTAGGCTAAGTGTTATCACTAGGAGAGTTAGCGATAGCGTCTGGTCAGAGGGTTATGGGTGAGGCTAGGCTAAGTGTTATCACTAGGAGAGTTAGCGATAGCGTCTGGTCAGAGGGTTATGGGTGAGGCTAGGCTAAGTGTTATCACTAGGAGAGTTAGCGATAGCGTCTGGTCAGAGGGTTATGGGTGAGGCTAGGCTAAGTGTTATCACTAGGAGGGTTAGCGATAGCGTCTGGTCAGAGGGTTATGGGTGAGGCTAGGCTAAGTGTTATCACTAGGAGGGTTAGCGATAGCGTCTGGTCAGAGGGTTATGGGTGAGGCTAGGCTAAGTGTTATCACTAGGAGGGTTAGCGATAGCGTCTGGTCAGAGGGTTATGGGTGAGGCTAGGCTAAGTGTTATCACTAGGAGAGTTAGCGATAGCGTCTGGTCAGAGGGTTATGGGTGAGGCTAGGCTAAGTGTTATCACTAGGAGGGTTAGCGATAGCGTCTGGTCAGAGGGTTATGGGTGAGGCTAGGCTAAGTGTTATCACTAGGAGGGTTAGCGATAGCGTCTGGTCAGAGGGTTATGGGTGAGGCTAGGCTAAGTGTTATCACTAGGAGAGTTAGCGATAGCGTCTGGTCAGAAGGTTATGGGTGAGGCTAGGCTAAGTGTTATCACTAGGAGAGTTAGCGATAGCGTCTGGTCAGAGGGTTATGGGTGAGGCTAGGCTAAGTGTTATCACTAGGAGGGTTAGCGATAGCGTCTGGTCAGAGGGTTATGGGTGAGGCTAGGCTAAGTGTTATCACTAGGAGAGTTAGCGATAGCGTTGCAGTCAAACTGGACACGCTGCCCATGAGAACCAGATCCTCATCCACACTCCGAGCCATGGACTGATAGTTTTACTGTTGGTATTTGGAGAGTTTGAGGTTTGTTGACTGTGTGTGTTGGTTCATTTGTTGAAACTCACCAGCTCTGTGAGCAAGAACCTGTCCTCTGGAGAATGGAACTACAAACTCACCATGGCAGCCTTCTACGACGCCGAGTTCAGCCAGCCCCTCAACGACTCAGCAGCCGTCCGATTGGACCAGAAGCTCTACCTGTCCCTAAACACCACCGGATTGGACAGCAAGATCGTCATGGTGACTGACGCCTGCTGGGCCACGCCTGAAAGCTCCTCAAATGCTACTGTGCGCTGGGACATCATCAAGGAAGGGTGAGACACACACACACACACACACACACACACACACACACACACACACTGTCAGACACATAGATGGGTACACATTGGCTGCTCTGACACATGTGTCCTGTGTGTCCATGTCCCAGGTGTGCCAACCCTGCCGACAGCACGGTGAACATTCTGACCAACGGTGACTCCTCCGCCACCCGCTTCTCCTTCAGAATGTTCCAGTTCTCTGGCAAATCCTCGGACGTGTTCCTGCACTGCAACATCCACCTGTGTGTGCTGAAGAACGGGAACTGTGCCCCGGTAGGCCAGGAGCCATCACTCCTCACACACACACACACACACACAGACACAGTGTCCTCTCACTGACTGTCTCTCTCCCACAGACATGTTCCGGGGTGAAGAATAGAAGGAGACGGCGATCTCTGCAGCAGCACAGCCACAGCTTCATCACCATGGCGATGAGCGCCATCAATTAGGTAAGAGTGTGTTAGATAGCTGTTAAACACATCAGCTCACCGCATCATATGATACAGCAGTCTGCAGCTCTGTTACACATGCCCGTCTGAATCCTGGTTGTGTGTGTCGGTCCTCAGGTTGCCTTTTTGTTGAATGAAGTGACACGTTGTCATTCTGGAAGGTGTCCTGTCCAGGACTGTAGCCGCTTGACCTCTGACCCGGAGGCAGTTCTGGAGCCAGGATGTCCCTGACCTTCGCCTGACCCTGACCAAGAGCCGCGTCCTAATAGGGTAGAAGATGTGTGGTCCAATCCGCTCTCTGCTCCATCTAGTGGACAAACCTGTCTGTAAACTGCCTCATCTTTAATACACTGTTTAACAGACTGTGTTTACCATACTGTGTTTAGAAGACCGTGTTTACCCGACCACACTCTCTATCCGTTGTTAAAGGTAGACTCAGCGATATGACGTAACCTGTGAATATTGGCAGAGATCGTTGAAGCCTAAGGCAAGACAATTCCCTCGCCAGCCCGTTTGTCACATGGCCATCTGCCACTGTCGTGCTCGTGCACCAATGGAATCCATCATTAGTGAAACGTCCGTTGCTCGGATGAATCTGAAACATCGCTGAAGTCAACCAACGTCCCGCGGTGACGTCATATCGCTGAGTCTACCTTTAACTGAATCTTATATCAGTGTCTGGGATTTCTGAAGGGATGCTTTTCTGTGTCTGTGTTCTTTGTGTCGATCAATCAGGGTGGGAAATATGTATATGAACATGCAACGCAACAGTGGCCTTCATGTTTGCAGTGAAAGTTTGAGAGTATCGATTGGAAGATGAAGAAATGGATTGACTTTCAAAGAGTAGGAAGTAAAATGCAGAAGGAGACTTTGAGTGGATGCTAACTGGTATTGAATGAAGGTTGCTGTTATGATGTGAAGTTTATGATGATGGTGTGAGGGTTGACAAGACATTATTATAATAATAGTAGCTGGTTTAATGTAAGCACTAATCTATCAATCATCACTACATGTTTCTACTAGCACAGGCTAACTACACATTCATGTTTCTACTAACACAGGCTAACTACATGTTTCTAATAGCACAGGCTAACTACATGTTTCTACTAGCACAGACTAACTACATGTTTCTACTAGCACAGGCTAACTACACATTAATGTTTCTACTAGCACAGGCTAACTACATGTTTCTACTAGCACAGGCTAACTACATGTTTCTACTAGCACAGGCTAACTACACATTAATGTTTCTACTAGCACAGGCTAACTACACATTAATGTTTCTACTAGCACATGCTAACTACATGTTTCTACTAGCACAGGCTAACTACACATTAATGTTTCTACTAGCACAGGCTAACTACATGTTTCTACTAGCACAGGCTAACTACACATTCATGTTTCTACTAACACAGGCTAACTACATGTTTCTAATAGCACAGGCTAACTACATGTTTCTACTAACACATGCTAACTACACATTCATGTTTCTACTAACACAGGCTAACTACATGTTTCTACTAGCACATGCTAACTACATGTTTCTACTAGCACAGACTAACTACATGTTTCTACTAGCACAGGCTAACTACACATTAATGTTTCTACTAGCACAGGCTAACTACATGTTTCTACTAGCACAGGCTAACTACATGTTTCTACTAGCACAGGCTAACTACACATTAATGTTTCTACTAGCACAGGCTAACTACATGTTTCTACTAGCACAGGCTAAGTACACATGAACTAGCCTAGTCCTGGACTAAATCACACATACATAGGGTTAGGTTAGATATATATAAACATACGGTTAGGGGTTAGGTTTAATGAAAATCATTTGTTGTACTGTTGCTTCTACTCAATCCATGCATCAGAAGCTGATAATCCATGTCTTCTACCAACCGTAACCCCATCAGTCACGACATAGATCAGGAGAGACCAGGATGGAGGTCATGGTTAGACTGCAGGAGAGAAAGAAGGAGGCCTGGGCTGTCCTGAATGAGAGGATGGAGCTACAGTCTAACCCAGGGGTGGGCAAACTTTTTGGCTCAGGGGCCACATTGACTTTTAAAATTTGACAGACGGGCCGGGCCAGCACCAGATGCATACATATCAAACATAAAACATATATCAAAAATGATAAACATATCAAACATAAACATAAAAAATACAGGGTTAATACTTACATTTACTTTTAGCGGGAACAGTGTTGTTGATCACCCTTTTTGACCAGTGCATCGAAGTCTGGTGTTAGTTTTGTTGTGGCAATTCTCAGAACAGATCTGAGGTGTTCATCACTCAACTGGGATCTGTGGGGTGCTTTGTTGGTGTTCATCACGCTAAAAGTCTGTTCACGCACATACGTAGAGCCAAACAACATCCTCTGTGCCATCTTTTGGATGTTTGGAAATTTGGCTGCGCTTAATGAAGCATAAAACTCATCCAGTTTAAGAGAGTTGAACTTCTCCTTTAACACAGTGTCACATTGGAGATCAATCAGTTCCAACTGCAACTCCTGTGGCGCCGTTTCACTCATACTTTCCCCAAACTTAACCAGCGGACATTAGAGTGGTAAAGCAAGTCCTGGTGATCAGCGTCAGTTTCTTCAAGAAACATAATAAACTGACGATGCTGAAGTCCCCTCGCTCGAATAAAGTTAACAAGTTTTACAACTGGCTACACTACGTGGTCAAGCTGCAATACGGATTTACACAGTGCTTCCTGGTGGATTATGCAGTGTAGGAAAATTACCTCCTGCTCAGGGTTGTCCTCTTTCACCCTCTCCTGGATTCTTTTGAGCAGCCCGACGTTTTTTCCAGTCAGATTTGGCGATCCATCTGTGGTAACGTTGGCGAGTGTACTCCAAGGTAGCTTGTGCCTCTTGATGACCCCCAACACGCTGTCATACAAGTCCTCTTTCCGCGTTTTCCCCCTCAGGGATTCCATGGCCAAAAACTCCTCCGTTATCTCAAAATTGTCATTAATCCCTCTGATAAAAATGACAAGCTGAGCGGTGTCCTTTATGTCATTACTTTCGTCCAATGCCAAGGAATATAATGTAAATGACTCCGCTTTTTTGTTTAGCTTGCTAGCTAAGTCTTCGTCAATTAGCTCAACACGGCGAGTCACTGTCCTGCGTGATAAGCTCATTTTTTCAAATTTGTTCTTGCTCTCAGGACACAAGATACCTGCTGTCTCTACCATGCACTCTTTGAGAAACTCCCCTTCTGAGAAAGGCTTGCTGGTCTTTGCTAATTTGAATGCCAGCAAATAACTTGCCTTCGTGCTTGATTCTTGAATGGCAGTTTGTCGGATAAAGGTGTTTTGCTGAGCCTGCAAACTAGCTGCCAACCTCAAAGCGGTAGCTGTCCGTTCTTGCGTTGACTGGTTGTTAGCGTAATTAGCATGTTTGGTGGAAAAGTGACGGCTGATGTTGTATTCCTTTAAAACCGCAACGGTTTCTTGGCAAATAAGACATACAGCCTTTGACCGGACTTAAATGAAAAAGTATTTAGTTTCCCATTCCCTATTAAACACTCGGCACTCACTGTCGACTTTTCTTTTCTTTGGCCCACTCATTGTTGCAGATGGGTTCAGAACAGTAGCAGAGTAATAACAGAGAGTAGCCCGGGCTCCGCAAAATCAACTCAATGTATGACTGCCCCTTAGTGCGCTACCTGGTGGAATGCCAGGCATTACAGGACAAGGTCAAATGAATGCAGTTTAGTAATTTAATTAATATTCAACCCTCAAATCTGTACCAATCTTCGGCGGGCCGTATTAAAAAGACAAACGGGCCGGATGTGGCCCGCGGGCCGTAGTTTGCCCACCCCTGGTCTAACCCTAAACCATGGATGAGACGTCTCTCTGTCAGATATATGGTGAAGTCCTTGTTAACAGCCTTAGATGGGATCATCTCAACTGTTCAAAGAAAAAGGAAATAATGATCATGAAAAACTCTCTGCCACTATTGACATTTAACAGCAGCGCCCTCTGCTGGCAATTAATTCCTCTAGAGCAGGGGTGCCCAACCTTTTTTGACCCAAGATCTACTTTTCAAGTCGCCAACCTCCCGAGATCTACCAGTCCAGTGTCAACATCGCAAACCCACACACATCGTTTCCAGCCTGCAGTAACTAACCTCACAACACTTTTTCTTGTTGTCACACAACCACTAGACATCACATCACAAACCCTCCCTCTCTCAAACACACACACAGACAAATTCCTCTCACACAGTTGCCAGTTTGCATAGTGTGCTGTAGCACAAACCCGCTCTCTCTCTCACACACACACACACACACACATGCCAATCTGCATGATGAGCAATAGCCATAACTGACCTTAATATGAACCAAACAGAAAAATAAACCAGATACAAAACAGGTAGATCTCTGTGTTACGACTCCAGATGAAAACTCGTCTACGTCTAGGGGCGGTAGAGGAGTCGCAACAAAAAGGTAGTACATCAGACTTATTGTAGGAATTAAACAACCACAAACCACAATTCAACTATGTACAGTTATTTGTTTCCTCAGGGAAAACACAACACAAGACACACGCCAAGGAGAAAAGGGAACTTTTTTTGAGCGGTGCCAAAGCAAAGAAATCATAAACAAAAGTGATGTCCTAAACTAGTGCAATAGTAAGCTATACTATCAGGGCTATGCTAAAGTGCTATGCTACACTAGACTAGAACATACATGGGGCGGCACCCACTCCTAACCTGGTGAATTGTAACAGAGGTGAGCCTACGTGTTGGAAATGTAAACCCATGGGTCTCTTACCTATTCACCTTACCCCTATGGCGTACAATTAACAGACAGACAAATTATGAGAAAAACAATAAGTAAACAATGACGTAAATATAACAAAATAAAACTAGATGTAAACAAGTACGTCGGAGGTTTCGATCAACCAGGCAACAGCGAGTCGACAGCAAACACAAGACTACGGTGAAAATGGGTTGACTCCCGAGGGGAAGTCCAGCGGAGCTTTTAAAGGACACGGACAGCCCTCTGATTGGTCAGGAACAGTGATGACTGATGGGGACGAATGGCCAATTGCTGACGGACACCTGAATGTAGAGTGACAGGGTAAGGGAAAAACAGAAGGAAACACAAAACACAACAAGGATACACGCACATGTAGGAGTGGGAACGTAACACTCTGAGTTTGAAAAAAGGAAATCACTTCCTACCTTAGTGGGAGACCTGACACTGGGAGGAGGAGGCTAGCTTCTCGTAGTCAGGAGTGTAGGAGCTGGTTGCAAGGCGTGTGTGCTCAGCATCATTCTCCTCCAAGTGAGCACGGAAAAGCCTTCTCTGCAGACTCCTGGCCCGAACTGAACACACAATCTTCATTGCAATATCCATCACTTCTTTCATATTTGAAATCTTTCCACACAACGCTTGCTGGTGAATTATACAATGATAATTCAGGATATCTGGGAAAGATTCACTTTCTTTGCAATGAACCCACTGGTGCGGCCCATGATAGCAGGCGCCCCATCAGTTGGGATGGAGATCAGCTTGAAGAGCGGCAGTTTTGTCTCGCTAACAAATCCCATGAAAGCATTAAACATATCCTCACCTCTGGTGTGTCCTTTTAATGGCAAAATGGTGAGTAGCTCTTCCTTGGCGCTCATGTCTTCAAAAACCATCCTGATGAAAACACACAATTGTGCCACATCCACCATATCAGTCGACTCGTCAAATTGGAGGGAAAAGCACTCACGCGTCAATATCCTTCCTCAGTTGCTCCTCCACATCCACAGCCATTCCCTCACATCGCCTTGTAGTCGTATTGCGGGAGAGTTGCACTTCTTTAATGGCCTTCACGATCTCGGTTTTATTTTTAAAGTCGTCAAAAAGGCTATCCGCTGCCTCGAGAAAGGCTTCCTTCACAATATCGCTGTCTTTGAATGGCTTCTTGTGTTTAGCAAGGACGTGACTGACGCGATAGGAAGCAATAGTTGCGGCCTTACCCTGGGTCTTCGGTTTGGTGAAGATTGACTGCCGTGCTGCAAGCTGTGCTTTCAAATCCCGCACTTTTGTGGCGCGTAAAGGCGTTTTTGCAGGGAAATCCCTCTCGTAGCTCCCGGGTACCATTTTAAAATGCCGCTCCAGATTCCCTTTCTTTGCCAACGCCACCGTTGCATTGCAGATCAAACAAACAGGCTTTGAATGAGAATAAACACAAAAATAATCTTCCTCCCATTCAGGGTGAAAATGGTAGGTCTTGGCTCGTTTCCCCTCAGACATGTTAAAGTTTAGGAGTGCGTAACCGCTCTGATCGCTAGCTGCTAGCTACTGTTGACAGCTGTCAACTTACTATCATGCATGTCTCGCGCTACAGTAGGTTAAACGTGACCTACTTTTTTTTTTTTGGTGGACGTGTTTAAGAGACTGATAGGGTGCGCAGGCAAGGACTCATGATAGGCTGTAGTGTACATTTAATACAAAATATAACACACACACACACACACACAAAACAAAACATATCCAACGACGCATAACTACAACAAAACAAAACAGTTTACAGTTACACATAAAAAAGACTTTTTTTTTTTCATTTTTTCCTACACCCCTCGTGATCGACTTGGGATCAGGCCGGGGTCTACCAGTAGACCGCGATCGACTGGTTGGGCACTCCTGCTCTAGAGCAGCGGTCCTCAACCTTTTTTGCACCACGGACCAGTTTCATGCAAGACTACTTTTCCACGGACCGGGGGGGAAAGAATCACGCGCATAACAAAACACAATAAAGTGCATATTATATAATTTAATTATTCATTTAATTATTACATTTATAATGTAAAAGTGACTCAACTCACCATAATACAGAATCAGTGGGAGCACTGAGCTTGTTTCCCTGCAACGAGACGGTCCCATCTAGGGGTGATGGGAGACAGTGACACCCGAAGTGTCCTTACCGGCAGGCATGATCAACTCTTCACCAATAGTGAAGGGCTTCTTAGCCTTGGCAATGCGGTTAGCCACTAAGAATGATGCTCTCAGTGCAGACACATTTGATGATGTGGTGGCCTTCAATAATTGCTTCTGTCCTTCGTGTTCACGTTTTTTTCTTTAAAAAAAACACCAAAGACTTGTCTTTTAATGCAGGGTGCTTGGTCTCTACGTGGCGAAGCAGTTTTGAAGGCTTCATGGCCTCGTTGGATAGCCGGTCGCCACATATTATACAGAGCGGGCTTGGGGCATGTCAATCACCTGTTGCGATGAACCCGTAATTTAAGTAGGACTCTTAGGTATTTTCTTTTAAATGCAGCTTTCTTTTTTTTTGGCAGTCTAGGAGTCTTCTGCTGTCTCATCATAGAGTCTTTCCCCCTTTTCAAAGAATCTCTCCAGCAATGTTTGTTTTTTACTCATTTTTGCTGGGTTAGCTTGTGGGCTTCATTTATCGATGCATGGAAAAAAAACTGCGACTGAGAAGTGTGGAAAAGTGGCACAGATGGAAGTGGTCATTTTTCAAACACCCTGCAGACTGCGATAGTCAATAAAATGGAAATAAAATACAAATTAAAATGTTTTTATTCTTTCTGTGCGGCCCGGTACCAAATGATCCACGGCCGAAACTGGTCCGCGGCCCGGTAATTGGGGACTCCTGCTCTAGATTACTGCAAGGAGACAGAGAACGTCCCAGGGTTCGGGTTAGGGTTGGGGTTATGATTAGGGTTTGGGTCAGGTTCAGGGTCAGGGTTAGAGTTAGAGTTAGGGTTAGAGTTTGGGTCAGGGTCAGGGTTAGGGTCAGGGTCAGGGTTAGAGTTAGAGTTAGGGTTAGAGTCAGGGTCAGGGTCAGGGTCAGGGTTAGAGTTAGAGTTAGAGTTAGGGTTAGAGTCAGGGTCAGGGTTAAGATTCAAGATTCAAGATTCAAAGTGTTTATTATCATATGCACAGTAGAAAACATGTTTCCCTGTACAATGAAATTCTTGCTTTGCTGTCCGCAGAATGCCAACCAATGTAAAATATACAATACTAAAGAATATACAATATATACTAAACAAATGTACAAGACAGCAAAATTTAAGGCATAAAATAAAATAGCAGCAATAATAATAATAAAACAGTGCAAATGTAGCAGTGCAATTATGCAAACTGGAAAATTCAGTTATTTGAGGTAGTAAGGTTATATTAATCTCCTATGGGTTGTTTAGGAGCCTGATGGCAGTGGGAAAGAAGGAGTTCTTCAGTCTGGTGGTCCTGCATTTAACACTTCTGTACCTCCGGCCTGAGGGTAGAAGTGTGAACAGTCCGTGCTGGGGGTGGGTGGGGTCCTTGAGGATGGAGGCGGCTCTCCTGTGGACTCTGCGGTGGTAGATGCTCTGCAGAGAGGGCAGTGGAGTCCTGGTGATTTTCTCAGCGTCTCCTAGGCCTGTCTGCACATTTGGGTTGTCATGACGTTGCTAAGGGAAGTGTTAACACTGGAAAGAAAACGTCCCCTTTGGTTCACACTAATGTTCTATTACACTAATGTTCTATTATACTAATGTTCTATTACACTAATGTTCTATTATACTAATGTTCTATTACACTGTTCTATTAAACTAACGTTCTATTACACTGTTCTATTACACTAATGTTCTATTACACTAATGTTCTATTACACTAATGTTCTATTATACTAACGTTCTATTACACTAATGTTCTATTATACTAATGTTCTATTACACTAATGTTCTATTAAACTAACGTTCTATTACACTAATGTTCTATTACACTAATGTTCTATTATACTAATGTTCTATTAAACTAATGTTCTATTATACTAACGTTCTATTACACTGTTCTATTACACTAATGTTCTATTACACTAATGTTCTATTACACTGATGTTCTATTACACTGTTCTATTAAACTAATGTTCTTTTACACTAATGTTCTATTACACTAATGTTCTATTACACTAATGTTCTATTACACTGTTCTATTAAACTAATGTTCTTTTACACTAATGTTCTATTACACTAATGTTCTATTACACTAATGTTCTATTACACTGTTCTATTAAACTAATGTTCTTTTACACTAATGTTCTATTACCCCTGGATACGATCTAGTGTGCCTAGAAACGAAACTCACTAACTTACCATGTTGTCAAACATGTTGGCACCGAACAGTCCCATAGAAATACATTCCTAACCCTAACAGTTCCATAGAAATACATTCCTAACCCTAACAGTTCCATAGAAATACATTCGTAACCCTAACAGTCCCATAGAAATACATTCCTAACCCTAACAGTCCCATAGAAATACATTCCTATCCCTAACAGTCCCATAGAAATACATTGGAACATTTAAAAATGCATTTTGTTTTTACGCTGCTGAAACAATCCGGAGTGCCAGATGTGTGAAAGGTTCAACCACTGAAGAGGAAATCTTCTCACATGGTTCTGCTTTCCTCCATTGGCCTCATGTGTTGTGCTGTCGACAGTCGACCAACAGATGGTGCCATGCAGCGTGTTTCTGCTCTCTGTCAGTCGCTGGAAAACTGACGGAACAGATTTAATCCACCATCAACTCCATAAGCATTACATACATGACATCACATTACATACATGTAACTTAGCTACTAACCGTAGCTAAGTCTTTCAACTTAACCAAGGTGTCGTCCGCGCTACGCTAACCAGGCTAACCAAGGCTACACGATGCTATGCTAAGGCTACACTACACTATGCTAGCCTCGAACTACACTAGACTATGCTATGCTACACTACGCTACCCGGGTGGCGTGGACCAGGTAGCCCTTGGCCTTGATGATGCCGCGGCTCTTGACGATGATGGCGGAGCGCAGGACCCAGCGGAGGCGCCACGCCACGCCCACGCCGCGTCACAGCGGTCGCGGTCGGGGTCGCCGTGGGACGCCGTTGCTAACGCCGCGCTCTCACGGAGCGCCTCCTGGAAGCCCGCCGACGTGATGAGCTCTGGAAGACGACAGAGAGACAGACAGGTTAGAGAAAGACAGGTTAGGGGGAGAGAGACAGGTCAAAGACAGACAGACAGCTCAGAGGGAGAGGAGGGAGGGAGAGAGAGAGAGACAGGTTAGAGGGGAGACAGACATGTCAAAGACAGACAGATAGACAGACGGGTCAGAGAGAGAGAGACAGCGCCTCCTGGAAGCCCGCCGCCGAGATAAGCTCTGGAAGGAGAGAGAGAGAGAGAGAGACAGGTTAGAGGGAGAGACAGACATGGAAAGAGAGGAAGAGAGAGAGAGAGACAGGTTAGAGGGAGAGACAGACATGGAAAGAGAGGGAGGGAGAGAGAGAGACAGGTCAGAGAGAGACAGACAGCTCAGATGAAGAGGGAGGTTAGGTTAGAGGGGGGACAGACAGGTCAGAGAGAGACAGACAGGTCAGGGACAGAGAGAGAGAAAGAGAGACAGACAGACAGACACCCCCAGACAAATTGATCACAGACAGACAGATCACAGACAGACACCCACCTTTGGGGTCGTTGTGGGTCAGTAGCTGGACCCCCGCCTGCTTGGCATACGCCGTCAGATCGGGGGGCATCACACAACAGGACGCCAGGTTGACCTGGTTGCTGATGGGCTTCACCTTGGATACGGGAGAGAGAGAGACAGGTCAGAGAGACAGACAGGTCAGGGACAGAGAGACAGACAGGCCATCAGATCGGGGGGCATCACAGAACAGGACGCCAGGTTGACCTGGTTACTGGTGGGCTTCACCTTGGATACGGAAGAGAGAGAGACAGGTCAGGGAGAGACAGACAGGTCAGGGACAGAGAGACATACAGGCCATCAGATCGGGGGGCATCACACAACAGGACGCCAGGTTGACCTGATTACTGGTGGTCTTCACCTTGGATACGGGGGAGAGAGAGAGAGAGAGAGAGAGAGACAGGTCAGGGACAGACAGACAGGTCAGGGACAGAGAGAGAGAGACAGACAGACAGACACTGTTATCTGCTTGGTTGGGACAGAGAGAGAGAGACAGGACAGGGACAGAGAGAAAGAGAGAGAGAGAAAGAGAGACAGACAGTTGGCGTACGCACTCAGTTTGACCTGGTTACTGGTGGGGTTTCACCTTGGACATGGAGAGAGAGACAGACAGGTCAGGGAGAGACAGATACCCCCAGCACAGGACAGACAGACAGACAGTTCAGAGACAGAGACAGACACCCACCTGGGCCCAGTCGTAGCGCTCCTCCAGGAGGCCCTTGTCCAGGACAGACAGACAGATCAGACAGACAGACACCCACCTGGTCCCAGTGGTACAACTCCTCCAGGAGGCCCTTGTCCAGGACAGACAGACAGGTCAGGGATAGAGCGAGAGAGAGAGAGAGACAGACAGACAGACACACACACCGTCCAGGACAAACAGACAGGCCAGAGAAAGACAGACAGACACCCACCTGGGCCCAGTTGTGCAGCTCCTCCAGGAGGCCCTTGTCCAGGTCCGACGTCCCGATGGCGACCACCTTCCCGGACGCCACCAGCGTTTCCAAGAAAACCCATGCCGGCTGCAGGTCCGAGAGGATCTGGGGGGCGTGGTCGGCCCCCGGGGGGGGGGGGGGGCGGGCGCCAGGATGACCGAGTCGAGTTGGGAGAGGGCGAGAGTGAGACAGGCTGTTGGGGGGGAGGGAGACAGGTTAGGGAGAGAAAGACAGGTTAGAGGTCCGAGAGGGTCTGGGTGTGGGGGGGGGGGGGGGGATGTTGTCCTCCTGGTCGACAGGGCGAGGGTGAGACAGGCTGTGGAGGGGAGAGACAAACAGGTAAAGAGAGAGACAGACAGGCAGACAGCCAGCCAGCCAGCCAAACAAACAGACAGACAAGCAGACAGCCAAACAGGCAGACAGACAGACAAACAGGCAGGACTCACCCATGTCGACAGCCTGCCTGATGGACGACTGGTCCGACTCGCACAGGAACAGCTTGACTGCAACGACAACGTTAGCGTGGGTTAGCCTAGGTTAGCCTGTGTTAGCATGTGCTGGTGTCATTTGTTAGCCTGTGTTAACGTGTGGTCGCGTCGTGTGTAATCATGGGCTGGTATCGTTTGTTAGCCCTGGGTTAGCGTGTGTTATCGTGGTGCGTGTGAGCCGGTGTTAGCATGCACTAGCATTTATTAGCATGTGTTATCGTGGTGTGTGTTAGCGTGCGTGAGCCTGTCTTAGCCTGCGTTAACCTGTCTTACCCTGCATTAGCGTAGCGTTAGCCTGCGTTAGCTTGTCGTAGCGTACCAGACACCTTCAGCTCCTCCCTCTCCTCCGGTGTGATGGTGGCCTCGGCCGCCTGGGGGGTGGAGCAGTCCAGGACGTCAGACTCCTGGAGAGACAGACAGGTTAGAGACAGACAGGTTAGAGAAAGACAGGTGAGAGAGAGACAGGTAAACAGACAGACACGTTAGAGAGAGAGAGACAGACAGGTCAGAGAGAGAGAGACAGACAAGCATGATGGTGGCCTCGGCCGCATGGGGGGTGGAGCAGTCCAGGACGTCAGACTCCTGGAGAGACAGACAGGTCAGAGAGAGAGACACAGGTAAACAGACAGACAGGTTAGAGAGAGAGAGACAAGTTAGAGACAGACAGACAGAGAGACAGACAGGCGTGATGGCCTCGGCCGCCTGGGGGGTGGAACAGTCTAGGACGTCAGACTCCTGGAGAGACAGACAGGTCTGAGAGACAGACAGGTTCAGGACAGACAGATTACAGAAAGACAGCCAGGCGTGCCTGGGAGGGGGGAGCAGTCCAGGTTAGAGACAGACCAGACTAGTCGAACTAGAGAGAGGGAGAGAAAGAGAGAGAGATTAGCTGACCTCAGCAGAACCTCCCTCCCTCCCTGTTCAACCCTCCCCCCCAAACCTGCCTCCCCCCCGTCTCCCTGCCTGTGTGTGTGTCTGTGTGAGTGTGTCTGTGTCTGTGTGTGTGTGTCTGTGTGAGTGTGTGTGTGCCTGTGTGTGTGTGTGTGTCTCCCTCTCTCTCTCCCTGTCTCAGGAGCACCCACCCACACACACACACACACACACACACACACACACACACAGACACACACACACGTTTTCACTTGACTCACTAAACATTGACGCCTCTGGGCATGTCTGTGTGTGTGTGTCTGTGTGTGTCTGTCTGTGTGTGTGTGTGTGTCTCCCTCTCTCTCTCCCTGTCTCAGGGGCACACACACACACACACACACACACACACACACACAGACACACACATGTTGTCACTTGACTCACTAAACATTGATGCCTCTGGGCGTGTGTGTCTGTGTGTGTGTGAGTGTCTGAGTGAGTGTGTGTCTGTCTGTGTGTGTCTGTCTGTGTGTGTTGTGTGTGTGTGTGTGAGTGTGTATGTGTGAGTGTCTGTGTGTGTCTGTGTGAGTGAGTGTGTGTGTGAGTGTGTGTGTGTGTGTGTCTGTGTGTTGTGATGGCCCAGCCGGTGAGCAGTGCCCCACAGAGACACCTGGTGGCCACAAGGGGGAGGCAAAGGCAGCCATGGGGTGTCGTGCTGGATGGGAGGTACTATCCCAGTTCTATGTCCTGGAGACTCCGCCACCAATCAGATGACTCAGCTCACCGCTCACAGGTGCGCTGAGTCAGCTCGGCGATCCTGAGGCCTTTTAAACTCCCCAGGACAAGCTGAAGACAGACTGGCTGGAGGAACGAGTCGAGACCAGACACCCGCTAAGCCAGTCTCATAAGCCAAACGGGAGAGAAAGCCTGGAAGACGGAGAGGAACCCCCCAACCGACCGGAGGAAGAGGTCAGTGAAAGGGACCCGATATCCGACTAACTTTGGCCTGTCTCTCTCTCTCTCTCTCTGACGACAAGAAGAACCCGGCGGAGGTCCGTAGCGCCAACCCGGTGAAGATTTGAGTTGCCTTTCGCCTCTCCCTTTTCCCCGCACCTTAGAAATAAAACCCTACGTTGATTTCACCGCAACCCCTGTTTCCGCCTGTTTCTATTCTCATTGGTTGACCCACTGTTGCGCCTGTCGACCAGGCTCCCACAGTGTGTGTGTGTGTGAGTGAGTGTGTGTGTCTGTGTGAGTGTGTCTGTCTATCTGTGTGTGTGTGTGTGTGTGTGTGTGTGTGTGTGTCTCCCTCTCTCTCACACACACACACACACACACACGGTGTCACTTGACTTACTAAACATTGACGCCTCTGGGCGCGCGTGTGTGTGGGTGTGCGTGTGTGTGTGTGGAGCATCCAGAGAGAGACGAAGGAAAGGAGGGAGGGAAGGAAGGAAGGAAGGAAGTAAGAGAGGGATGAGTCTCACCTTCTCCTCCGCCGACAATAAGGAAAGAAGACAGGAAACAGGAAAGGAGGGAAGGGAAGGAGGGAGAGAAGGAGGGAGGGAAGGAGAGAGAGAGAGAGACAGGAGGGAGGGAGAGAAGGAAAGAAGGAGGGAGGGAGGGAGAGAGACAGGAGGGAGAGAAGGAGGGAGGGAGAGAGACAGGAGGGAGGGAGAGACAGGAGGGAAGGAAGAAAGGAAGACAAGAAAGGAGGGAAGGAAGAGAGAGACAGGAGGAAAGGAGGGAGGGAAGGAGGGAGAGAGAGAGAGACAGGAAAGGAGGGAGGGATGGAGGGAGGGAGAGAAGAGAGGGATGAGTCTCACCTTCTCCCCGGCCGACGGCGTCTCGGAGGACCAGTCACTCAGCGTGGCGCGGATACAGTCCTGGAGCTACGGCAACAACAGACAGACAGGTCAGATGGAGAGACAGACAGGTCAGAGACAAACAGACAGACAGACAGACAGACAGACAGTGTGAGTGTGTGTGTGTCTGTGTGTATGTGAGTGTGTATGTGTCTGTGTGAGTGTGTGTGTGTCTGTGCGAGTGTGTATGTGTGTTTCTGTACACTGTGTTCACACCAGGTGTGTGTGTGTGCTATGCGCTGTGTACTATGTATGTGTGTGTGATAGATGAATTGATAGAGAGACAGAGAGACAGGGGTACTTCAGTGGAGAGGGTGGAGAGTTGAGTGGTTGAGAGTGGCAGAGTTGGTACAAGTATACAGTGAAATGCAAAAGTGACAGAGTGTGTGTGTGTGACACACACACACACACTCGCACAGACACTCACACACACACACACACTCACACAGACACACACAGACACACACAGACACACATACACACTCACACACACACACACATGCCCAGAGGCGTCAATGTTTAGTGAGTCAAGTGACAACATGTTCAAGATTCAAGATTCTTTATTTGTCACGTTCATACAAGTATACAGTGAAATGCAAAAGTGACAGTGCCACAGAGTAGTGCAACAATACAATAAGTTTTAAAATAGAATAAAATAAAAATAGAAGTACTAAAAATGACGTGTGTGTGTGTGTGTGTGTGTCTCCCTCTCTCTCTCCCTGTCTCAGGGGCACACACACACACACACACACACACACACACACACACACACACACACACTGTCACTTTTGCATTTCACTGTATACTTGTACCAACTCTGCCACTCTCAACCACTCAACTCTCCACCCTCTCCACTGAAGTACCCCTGTCTCTCTGTCTCTCTATCAATTCATCTATCCACACACACATACATAGTACACAGCGCATAGCACACACACACACCTGGTGTGAACACATAGTGTACAGAAACACACATACACACTCGCACAGACACATACACACTCACATACACACAGACACACACACACTCACACAGACACAGACACACACAGACACACACACACATGCCCAGAGGCGTCAAAGTTTAGTGAGTCAAGGGTTAGGGTTAGGGTTAGGGTTAGGGTTAGGGGTTAGGGTTAGGGTTAGGTTTTAAGATTAGGGTAAGATTTAAAAGACGATAAAAATAATCTTCAAGTGCACAGGCCTATTGCTGTGTCCCTCCCATATGTAAACAAATATAATAGATTAGGATGGTGGTTAGGGTTAAAAGTAGAACCTTAAAATTGGGTAAGTATTAAAACCATATTCATACACAGTATTTGTAGAGAAGTGCTTCAATATAAGTGCCTAGAATCTATCACAAGATGGCGACAATCAACCCATCTTAAATCCCACAAGTTCAAGTAAAAAAGTGCTTCAATATAAGTGCATAAAATCAGCCACAAGATGGCGACAATCAACTCCTCTTAGATCACACTAATTCAATCTAAATGAAATGCACACTAAAATTGAATAAAATAAATCACAAACATCCTATGCAATATAAAAATATATCCAGTATATAATATATCATCAAACACTCCACTTATACAAAAATATATACATATATATATATATTTCCCTTTATTCAACCACCATCCTATCAGTAAAAACTTTAAAACACACTGCTCCTTGTTTGCTTAACCTTTTTCATTCAGTCCCATTGGTGTGATTGTGTTTAAAATGTTTATCCACTTCCTCTCATTGTGTTTTCGCTGTCCATTGGTCCAACCAGACCGTGACTCCAGACCAGACATCTGCAGGTAGGCAACTGAATGTGTTTGGAAATGTGTGATCAGTGTTGTCTGCAGATGTGCTCTTCTGATGTTATACAAGTGTTGTTTGAGTCGGGTTTCCAATGTATGTTTTGTCTCTCCAATGTAGTGTTTTTTGCAAAATGTACATGTAATGATGTAAACTGCCTTGGATGAATGGAGTGTGAGACTATGTGGAACTGGTGCTGAATTCTTACTGTGTGGGTTAGAAATAAACTTGATCAATTTAAAGTGTATGAAGTGGGGTTTGTTAGGTGGAGGGGGCTTGGTGCTAAGTTTTGTCTGAGTGAGTAGATCCTTCAGGTTCTTGTTCCTCCTGAAGGCTGAAATGACTGTATAGGGTAGTAGAGGTGCATATGTCTGCTGGGTAATGGAAAAGTGATGTTTCATGGCTTGATGTAGAGGTCTGGGCCCGTATCCTTAAAGATTCTGAGAATCCTCTCAGAGAGCTCCTAACTTAACCTAAAAATTCCTTGCCAGGAGTTTTAGCTTAGAAGTGATTCCAGAACATTTTCAGTGAACTCTGAGCCAGGAATGGATGAAAAATCCTATCTTAGTGAGGGGGTGTGGTTGACCCCGTTGCTAGGTATGAGTCATCATTTCAAAAGCCGTGATTGGTTGATCCTACAAGTTTGATGAAAATGAACTTTTGGTGATAATGAGCAAAGGATGTACCCTCAAATCAATAAACATAATTATACACTCTAATCTTATGCAGACTATAATTGTAAATAATATTTCACATTCAAGAAAATATCTGGAAAATGAATAGTAAGCTGTAGGGGTTATAGCCTAACATTAGAATCTAAAATATGTGAAAACTTAAGCTCATTACACCCTGTTCAAATAATGATTTGTGTCTCATTTGCTCATATTAATATCCTAGCTGGCATATTTTGTACTTTCACTTCCATATGGACCCCATTGAAAACAAGATGGCCTATCTCAAGGGGCTGTCCTTAATGAAGTAGAAATTGCAACGTTACAACTCAGTGTGAACTTAACGAGGGTAACACAGCTCAGCTTTTAACAATGTCTGTGATTGCTGGCTGGTCTATTTATGAAGGCTTGTTAACAAATATCCTACAAACACAGAAAATGGAGAAAAAAAGGAATCGCAAGCCGAACTGGACTGAGGAGCAAGGTTTGTTGCTGGCCCAGTTGGTGAACGAACATAAAGGTATGTTACGAGGAAAATTTGGCCCAACTGTCACTAGCCAAGGCAAGAGGCGCGCCTGGGACACAATATCCCAAACAATCAATGCCTCTTTTCCACTGGTGGTGCGGACAGGCGACGATTGTGAGAAAAGGTGGTATGTGCTGCAGTCCAAGGCAAAATATGAGATTGCAGCACACAAGCGGGAATCCTCACTCACAGGTGAGCAAAATACTATGGCCTACCACATAATCTGGCAACTTGCTCCTGCTGGCAAAGTTAATTTACATGCCTAAGTACTGTGTTCATTGACTGTTTCTTTCTAGGGGGTGGACCACCTGCAAAGCGGCTGTCCCAGGTGGCCGACACTGTCTTTCAAGTCCTGGGACACTCTGAGGTCAGTGTCACCGGGCTGCCAACAGGCATTGACACGTCAATGATGCAGGCCCTTGAAATGCAGCAAAGGTAGGACACAGGGTTATTCATATCAACAGTGTTTATTCATTGCAGAAGCCATTTCATGTGTTATCCATGCTCATTGTATTAAATTAATTTAATCAAAACAATAATTAAACTAGGCCTATGTATTTCTGTAGCATGGAGCCATCACAAGAACCGGGCCCATCAAGTTTGCCGCCTGAACCATCTGCAGCTGCTACTCAGGATAGCCCGGCGGATCAAACACCATTCCCATCCGCAGCACCTGCTCCGTCAGCATCCCTGCTGGAGAGAAGATTGCAACTCACAATTGATGTGTTTGAACAACAAAAAAAAGTCCTTTCCCTTCAGGAGGAGTACTACCGCCTTAAAATTGAACACCTAAAAAATAAACCATTTAGAGATTGTGTTCTGTGTCTTGCATTTAACAATTGCAGGTGATGTGCAGTAAAACTGTGGTAGTTCTTAATACCATCACAAGTTCTCAAATGACATGGGGCTACAGCTTGCCTGAAATGTAAATTTGTGAAGTTTGCCCTGTAAGGCAGTCCACTCTGGGCTAGGTTCCCCTGTGGAATGTGAATATCTTCTTCACCACCATCCTCATCGTTGTCTCCATCCTCATCCTCATCGCCATCCTCCAGAGGTTCTGCAATCTGTCTAACCTTGCAAATATTGTGTAATATTGCACAGGCTATGATGACTTTGCTGACTTTTTCAGGCCTCAGCCGCACCTCTCCGTGGAGAACATGAAAGCGCCTCTTAAGCTGGCCTATGCCACGCTCCACCACCGCTCTTGTTGTCTTGTGGGCCCTACAATAGAATACAGACCTTTAATTATTTGATGGAAATATTGCACTACTTGGATGCTCTAACATATTGCTTGCATTTCATTTCCATGATTTTTGTATTGTTTGGCTTACCTGTTATAGTTTAGTTGGGGCCCTTGGCGTGGCTGGAGGTAAGGTGTAAGGAGCCATGGTTTGCATGGATAGCCACTGTCCCCTAACAAGTGGCAATTAGCTGGCACATAGCGTCTCTCAAAAAGCTGTCTGATGCCACTCTCGGAGAGCATTCTCGCATCATGTGTGGAGCCTGGCCATTTAGCCACAATGTCCAAAATCTTCCAGGCCGCATTGAACACTATTTGCACATTGATGCTGTGGAAATTCTTCCTGTTAACAAAGACAGCCTCGTCCTCTGATGGCGCAATTATTCTCACGTGTTCCATCAATTACACCCACAACGCCAGGGAATCCTGCAATGTCCATAAATGCCCTTTTATGTGTGTGTAAAGTGCGGGCATCCAGCGGGAATGAAACAAATTGTGTCACAATATTAGGTTGTGACAAAGCTGTCAGTGTTTGGGTGATGACTCTGCTGACGGAAAATTGGGACAGACCGAAGTCATCACTGCTGCATTGTTGCATTTTCCCTGTTGCCAAATACCTCAGGGTTGTGATTACTTTCTTCTCCGGTGTAATAGCGTTGTGGCGTCGAGTTGGTGAAGTAATTGCATCTCTAAGGAGATCCACCACAAACATGATTCCTGCACGATCCAATCTGTAGCGTCTCAATAATTCCCTGTCATCCAGTGTTTGCAGGACATCTCTCCTGACTCCTCTGTTGGCCATTTTGTGCAGCTGCTTAGGGTAACTCCTAAGCCACTAAAAGTCCTCTTCCCTGCTCTTAGCAGATCTCGCCTTAGGAGCCCTTTTAAGCGCTAGGACTCTTGAGGAATAGCTTTTATATTAACTGGGATTTTCGTGTCACTTTTAGGGGAAATTCTAAGAAAACGTCATGCCTCTGAGAATTTTCTTAGAATTTGGCCGCTAGGAGCCACTTTTTGCACAAAAATTCTTTAGAGATACGGGCCCTGGTTTGATCTGAAAAAAGTGTAACTAGGGGAACCAGAGACCTCTGCTGGTTGACTGTGTCAGGAGTAGGCCTCAAGGTTGGAGTGCTAAAGTGAGGGCCGGAGGTGGTAGGGAGAATCGGGTTAGAGTTAGGGCCTGCGCGGTTAGGGTTAGGGTTGGGGTTAGGGTTAGGGTTGGGGTTGGGATTAGGGTTGGGGTTAGGGCCAGGGTTAGGGTTGGGGTTAGGGCCAGGGATAGGGTTGGGGTTGGGTTAGGGTTGGGGTTAGGGTTGGGGTTGTGGTCAGGGCCAGGGTGGTTAGGGTTAGGATTGAGGTGAGCCATGGGGGCTATCTGAATGGGAGAGAGGGCCAACAAAGTGGTGTTTTTAATGGTCCTTAAAAATCTTTTTGAATAGCCTCTCTGTCTGAGTGCATGAAAAAGGGTATGAATTGCTGTGTCAAAATCTTCTTGTCTAGATGATATTCTATGGAATCTAATGATCTGTGATTTAACAATGCCCTTAAATGTATGTTTTGGATGATAACTTTGTTTATGTAATAAGGCATGGGTGTCCGTCGGTTTAAAATAAACCTTGGTTTGTAATGTTTTATGTGTTGAACTAATGGAATTAAAAAACACTGTAGTGTCCAAAAAATTAATGTGTTCGGCATGTATAGTGTGTTTTACTTTTATAGATGGATGATGTGAATTAAGTGTATCTATAAATTCTGTAAAAAGAGTCAGATTGTGAGACCAGGCTCCTATTTTATCATCTAGGAAACGGAAATAAAAAGTAGGTTGATGTTGGCACTTTGCCAGTGCTCCTTTCTCCCACTCAGCCATGTAGATGTTAGCATATGCAGGTGCAAATTTCTTCCCCATAGCCGTACCCTCTATCTGTAAATAATGAGTGTCATTAAATAAAAAGTCGTTGCTGTTGAGACTGATTTCTAATAATTCCAGAATGTCCCTGTCAGGTCGGCTACTGTCAGGGTAAGTCTGGAATGCAGATTTGACAGCCTGTATACCCATGCCTGTGTTTATATTCGTATACAGACTGTCAATATCTATTGTAAAAATGTATGTGTGAGAGGGGAGAACCATAGGTTTCAAAATATCTAGAAAATGATAAGTGTCCTTGAGGTAACTGGGGTGTCTGGTGGATAAGGGGTTGATATAGTGATCAATGTACTGAGCTATGTTGTAAGATTCACTACTGCAATCCGATACTATGGGTCTGCCAGGGGGAATCTCAAAGGGAACCGTCCAAGTGTCTAAGTCTTTATGTATTTTTGGTAATAAATAAAAAAGTCTGTGTCGTGGGTTGTCAGGTCCATAAAGAAAGTCACGTTGTTTGGCCGTAATGTACCGTCTGTTGTACAGTGAGTCTATGATGGTCCTAAGTCTTATCTGTGTCTGTGGTTGTATGCTGTCTTTTATTTTTTTATAATATTTGGTATTGGCTAATTGTCTATTGGCTTCGTATGTGTACTGGTGTTTGTCTAAAATGACTATTTTTGATCCTTTATCAGCGGGTTTTATGACTACGTGTGGGTTATTCTTGAGTTGCCTTAAGGCTTCACGTTCAGATGGGGTAAGGTTGTCCTGTCTGTCTGTTTGTATATTGTAGTCATGTAATGTCCTTCTATCCATCCTGATTAGTCCTTGTATTTTGCTGTCCACCTGAGAGAGTTTAGGTTCCCAGGTGGAGCTGTCAGTGAACGGTAAATAATAATCCCTATCTGAGTCCTGAAAATAGTCCAGTAGTTTTAGTCGTCTATGGTATCTATAAATGTCCCTTTGAAATTCCCCCCGATCCAATCCACCCGGGCGGGGAATAAAGGTAAGGCCTCTCTCCAAAAGCTGCACCTGTGTATGTGTGGGGTGAAATAACTTCGATAAATTCATGATATTTGAATTGGGTGCTGTAATAAAATCGGAAGGGGGAGGAAGGGTGGTGTGGGGGAGAGGGAGGGGGGAGGACGGCTGTTGTTTACAAGAAGAGGGCAGAATGATGAAGTTGGAATGGTCCAAATTATGGGTAGAAATTACTGTAAATTTAACTGTCTACACCAGTGAGTAAAGATACGTTCTGCTGTTTCCGGTGTCCAATGTATTAAATCCTGTGTTGTATGGAATGTATCTGTATGTATTTCTAGAAGTGTTGGGAAGTGTGATGTAATATATCCATTTATGCTTTTCAGACTCTGCTTCTGTTGTGCTGTGAGGAAAGGTGAGTGGTTGATGACAGGGACATATATGTTAGCGTTGGGAAATGTGATTTTTGCCTCCTTGTACATAACTGCTAGCTGTTTTAGGGATGTCCGGTATGGGTCATGGTCCTTATTATTCACGCCCACCGAGAGAACCACCTCCCTAGTCTGTGGGTGGACTGGTGTTTTTTCTAAAAGTTTGTGAAAATGGTAAAAAGTGGCACCTGGGTAACTGTCAATCTGAATGTCTGAGTTTGGAAATGGAGGGATTCTGTTGAGATTAGAATCCCCCAGGAAAAGAACAGGCTTTTTCCCTTTTATATTCCAATCAATAACCTTACGTTTTGGCCTTGCTAGGTGGTAAGAGGGTCTGAAAAGAGTGCAAGGTGCAGGGGGATTTTCTGCTTGGGATTGGTGTGAGTGTTTTGAGGCGCCAGTTGGGGACTGTTTTCTTGGCAGCACTTTTGGGCCTGGATGGGAGGGTTCAGATTGGGTAGGTTCTGGGTCTTGTTTTCCCTTAGGATACCCTTTCATCATGTTAGACTTATTAGTGCTGCCTTTACTCCCTTGTCTGGCGCCTCCTACAGGAGAAAGGGGAAAGGTTGTTATTATTTTTGTGTCCATCAACAGTGGGGTAAAAGTTGTGTCAGGTGTAGAAAAAAAACCGGGGGTGCCGGGGCCTATAGGGGTGGGGAAAACTTTCTCCACTCTCATCTGAGGGTGAGAAAGGGGGGGGCTGGCTCCATGCGAAGTGACAGTGTCTTCTGTTTCCTGTACCTGTGCATAGGATGAAGAGGGAAAGGAAACCTGGGTTGAATAGGGTTTTAGGGTTAGGGTTAGGGTTAGGATTAGAAATGAGGTTAGGGTTAGGGTTACGCCTAGGGATAGGGTTAGGGATAGGATTAGAAATGAGGTTAGGGTTAGGATTAGAAATGAGGTTAGAGTTAGGGTTAGGGTTAGGATTAGGGATAGGGTTAGGGTTAGGATTAGAAATGAGGTTAGGGTGAGGGTTAGGGTTAGGGTTACGCCTAGGGATGGGTTAGAGTTAGGGTTAGGAGTAGAAATGAGGTTAGGGTTAGGGTTAGGGTTAGGGATAGGGATAGGGTTAGGTTTAGGTTTAGGATTAGAAATGAGGTTAGGGTTAGGGTTAGGGTTACGCCTAGGGATAGGGTTAGGGTTAAGAATAGAAATGAGGTTAGGGTTAGGATTAGAAATGAGGTTAGGGTTAGGAGTAGAAATGAGGTTAGGGTTAGGGTTTGGGATAGGGTTAGGGATAGGGTTAGGAGTAGAAATGAGGTTAGGGTTAGGTGAGGGGAATTATAAAACGTCTGCCTAAGCAGGAATGCACTGGCACACAAACCTTCTGTTTACCTTAGTTGATTGGCGATTTCGCCGTTCAGCAATTTTCATGGAGCGAAAAATAAAAACAGGTACGTTTTAGGTCCGGAAAATTGTAGGTTACTATATAATTATGTATTATTCCTAAGGAGAAATGGGACATAAAAGAAGGGAATGTACACCATATATATATATATATATATATATATAAAAAAGTAGATGTATAAAGTACTTTTAAAAAATAGGTGCTCGTTCATAAACACACCATAAAATCAATACAATAAATTACATACATTTCACTTCATACATATCATATAAAAATAAAATATGGCTAGTCATTCCCTCTCAATGTCGTTCACCATACTCCCAGGTAAGTATTTTATATTTTTTTATATTTTTATATTTCATTTAACCCATTAGGATAGACTGTATTTAATTTATTAATCCAAATTCTTTCTCTCCACAGTCTCCTTTTTCCGGACCAAGCCGTCCCTGCTTCCAGGCCTGTGATAAGGAGGTTCTCCCAGCCATGATCTCTAAAATGTAGGTAGATTGCGGTAGACTTTGTAGTTTGTCTTATACTGTACAAATGTTGTTTCAGCCGCATACGTAAACTATTTTTTGTCTGTCCAATATACCATTTGTTACAGGTTTTGCATTCAATGCCGCACACCAAATTGGACGAATCAAGCTGGAAGACCTCCCGCACTGCTGCAGTCAGATGAGTATATTTATTTGTGATAAATGAATTTATTTTAAAATGCGACTGCAACGGATCCCGTCGCTCGGTCCCCAAAGATGCCGTCACCAACTGATCCTTCAGGTTTCTACCCCTCCTATAGGCTGCTATAATTCTAAAATCCCGGAGAGGGTCTATTTTGGTTTGTGCTATTTTAAAATTGGCTTTAACGATTTTATTTAATTCGAGGGCGGCCGGTGCATAAGTTGAAACAAAAGGGACCAGATGTTTATCGTCCCTCCCTTCTGCAGGTTTACTCCCCCCACTAAACATCTGCTGGACCTCCACTTGGATGCCGCGGAGGAAGGTCTTGCTATAGCCCCTCGGTCTCAGGGCCCGGAAGAGGGTCCGAGTCGCCGAACGCACATCCACCTCCGCCACACAGATCCGGCGAAACCTAATCAGTTGGGATTTGACAATCCCCCTGTAGGTATGCCTGGGATGGTAAGAAGATCTGTGCAGCAGAGCATGGGTGTCCGTCGGCTTAAAATAGACCCTCGTCCCAAGACCCACCCTCCCATCCTCACCATCCTCCACAAACACCTCAGTGTCCAGAAAATGTATTTTCTCTGGATGTAATTCATATTTAAATGTTATGGAAGGATGGTGTTCGTTGAGCGTTGACATAAAATTCCGAAAGTCTGGTTCCCCATGGGGCCAGACTCCAAAAATATCATCCAGATACCGCAGATACAGTGTTGGCAGTTTGTGGCATTTGGGGAAGACAGTTCGCTTTGCATAGGCGGGAGCAAACTTCTTCCCCATCGCCGTACCATGAATCTGTAAATAATATTTATCATTAAATACAAAGTCATTTTTGGTTAAACCCAACTCCAACAACCTCAAGATAGCTGCATCCGGTCTATTTGGATCTGGGTGCCTTACCAAAATATTCTGAACAGCCTGGAGTCCTAGGTGAGTATCAATATTAGTGTACAGAGCATCTACATCTATAGAAAATAACATGGCGCCGTGTGGAAATTCTACGGTCTTAAGCTTGTCAACAAAGGCATATGTATCTTTGATATAACTATGATGAATTTGAGACAAGGGATTAAGAAAAGAGTCAATATATTCAGCAATCCTACATGATTCTCTCCCACAGTCAGACACAATAGGTCTTCCTGGGGGCACTTTATTAGGGATTGTCCACGTCACTGGATCTTTATGAATTTTTGGTAATAAATAAAGTTTTCTTGGACGTGGAGGATCCTCCCCATATAGGTAAACCTTCTGTTTTTTTGTTATTTTTTCTTTTTTACACAGATCGTCCAGGATTCCCCGGATTTGGACCTGCGTTTCCATCTGAATGGACTCCTTCAAAGGTAAGTAATGTTTTTTATTTTCAAGTTGTCTGTTTGCCTCTATTAGATATGATGTTTTATCTAAGATAACAATCTTTGACCCCTTGTCTGCCGGTTTAATTATTATATCTCTATTAGTTTTTAATTTTTCTAGGGCTTTTCTCTCCTCCTTAGAAAGGTTGCTGACCGGACGCACCCGGAAAGACGGTCTCCCGAAGCCCCCCACATCCCCCCCGACTAGGTCCCTAATGGGGTCTGATGTTAAATCCTCCCCAGGTTCCCAGCTGGAGGGTAAAGTGAAGGGCTCTCGGGGGGGCCGCCAGACTCGAAGCCAAAGTGGTCCAGCAGCTTCAACCTCCTGTGATACTGGTGTAGGTCTCTCCTAAGACCCTGCCTATTAGTCTCCAATGGAGTAGGTATGAACAGGAGGCCTCTTTCCAAGAGAGTCTCCTCTGCCTTCGATAAATTATATAAAATTGACAAGTTTAAAATATTGGATCCCGTGGGGGTGAGAATTCTCGGTACCCCCCTGGGTAGTTTAATTGCTCCATCCAACCATCAAAAATCAAAGAAGCTGTTGTTTTTGTCCAGTGTACTCTGTCCCTTTGCACTTTAAAATCACTGTCCTTCACGCCCTTCAACACCCTATACCTCTCCCCGATGAACAAATTGACCCCACGTGCCAACACCTGAACGTCATGGTCTTGTCGCTCTGAGATCTGAATCAGTGGAATAAATATTTCTGCATAGGGAAATATTTTCTTGGCCTTTGTTACTAGAATACCAAATTGTTTGGCAATGGTATCTATACTGTTTAGCTTCAAACAGTTGTTCAGGCCCACCGAAAGGATCACCTTCTGCGTCTCTACACAGGGGGACAGCCTCCCGAGGATTCCCGTCAGGTGGAAAATGCGGGTCCCCGGGAAACTGTCAACCTGCACCAGTGGGCTGTTACACCGGGGAAGGTTGGCTAAATTGGAGTCCCCTATCACCAGCACAGGCCTCTCCACCGTCAATGACCACTCCCTCTTCCCCTCATCATTGGAGTGGTTCGGGTGTCTGGTGGGCCCCCGTGGGGAGGGCTGCATAGCGTCCTCAGATGCACCGAGCCCACCCGGTCCATCTCCTCTCTGGGTCACTCCTGTATCTACAGGACAGTGACCCATTCCTGACTCAGGTTGGGAGCTGGAGTCAATGGACTCAGAGATGGCCACTGCCACATTGGATCTAAATTTGGCCCCCACCACAAGGGGCTGTCCATTTGCTCCCCGAGGGGAAGATTCCTCCTCAAGGCTCGAATCATGCAGATCCAGATGGAAATTAGGATGAAAGTCCAGACCCTCCTCCGATGGTAAGGGGCTTTGAGCATGATGGATCTCTGCTGTGAGAGTCTGGACTCTCCCACGGGTGTTAGGCCCCTCAAATGTTTCCACTCCCATAATGGAAACAGGGCAAGTGGCAGTGTTGGGGGTAAGGAGGGGGTGGGAGCTCGGCAGAAGGCGAAGGCCAGGGTTAGGGCGTAGGTCAGGGCTAGGTCCGGGGTTCGGTTTCGGATCAGGGTTAGGGTCGGGGCCAAGGCCAGGGTAAGGGTTAAGGTTAGGATTGAGGTTAGGGTTAGGGTTAAGGTTAGGGTTGGGGTTAGGGTTAAGGTTAGGGTAAACATGGTTACAAACATGTTGACCCTTCTTCCATGGGTTAGGGTTAAGGTTAGGGTTAGGGGTAAGGTTAGGGCTGGGGTTAAGGTTAGGGTTGGGGTTAGGGTTAAGGTTAGGGTTGGGGTTAAGGTTAGGGTTGGGGTTAAGGTTAGGGTTGGGGTCAGGCCCAGGAGTAGGGCAGAATGGCCCGGTGAGCAATCCCGGACCCCCAGTCCAAAAGGGAGGGCCAGGGCCAGGGCCCGAAGGGGTCGGAAGTGGAGGCCATTCCCTCAAATCCATAACTGACCCCGGCTCCCGTATAGGGGGCCCAGCCCCCCCCCCCACGAGCGATGTCAAGGCGACAATGGAGGTGCCAGTCAGCCTGTTCTTGTATCTGGCTCGGCCATGGCGATGGCCTTCTCCAATGCCACCTGCTCAAATGGGGGAAGGGACTCGAGCCCCCCAGCCAACACTGCATCGTAATGATGTGTAAGGATGGAAAGATTCTGTTCCATCCACCGATCAGTGTTGGCCTTTACCCTCCCTGCGGTATCCGCATTAAGAGATGACGGCTTGATGAACGATGTTAATTTGTTCACCTGGTGCATCATCCCCACCGGAAAGATCCCAGATCGCTCTGATCTTTCCACCACCTCAGCATGGTGGATGGCCTGCAGGAGTGTAAAATACCTCTTCTGCAGGCTGGGCACACCATGTCGAGCGGTGTCAGGCCCACCATTATTGTTTTTCTTTACCTCAGGTGGAATATTGGGAGAAACCCTTCTCTCACTCCCTCTCCCCCCTCTTCTCACCCAATTAGACGGTCTCAATCTCTGTTCCATGAACAGAGATTGAATCAACAATAAAGTGCAAAACAGGGACAGCTGGAATTAAGTGCCAGAGTAAAACAAATAAAGTGCTTCTGTTAACATTTAAAAACAAGGAAATAAATAGGGGGGACACACAAAAAACTGACTGGATTTTCTTATAGTTTCCCCAATTTGCACAATTAAAAGATACGATTAAAAACAGCACTCTGTCCAAAGGAGGAGGGTAAAATAAATGTATTCCCTCCCCCCTAGGCACCAAGCCAATGGGGGGCTGGTAACCCCTGCAGGGGGGCCACTCAAAATAAACAAGTGCAAAATAAATTCAAATGTGCAAAAACACAGCAAAATAAAAACCACACTGTGTAAAACAAACCAAAAGGGGGTAATTAAAAATGTACCCCTAAAGGAGTGAGCTCCCAATGCCCAGACTCCCCAATGTGCAAATTATGCTTTAATAAAGTGCTGCAATTGTGCAAATAAATTCAGGAAATACGGGGGAAACCAGTAAATTTAAAACGTAAGTAGGGATCATAAAAGATCCAGGATTAAAAACAGTCAGTAGAAAGATTTAAAAGGTTAAAAGATTAAAAGGTTGAAATGAGCTCCTAACGTTTCGACACCATGTGTCTTCTTCAGAGGATAGAACCAGAATGAAGGGAAAGACACACATATATAGGGAACAAAGGGGGTGGAGGCAAAAAGAAGGATCCCTATTGGGTAAGTGCCATGGGGTAGGGCGGAGCTACTAAAAATCGACCAAACGACTAATTGGCCACCTGGTTGTGGAACACCAAACAATTCAGATAAATCTCCACAATTCCCAGGCCAACCACATCACAATTAAGAAAGTAAATATAAAAATATCCCACTGGAAATCAACTCCATGAAAAAACATTCCACAAAACGGTCACCTCCGTTGTAAAATTTAACCTACCCGATAAACGATTCCCCCAACTGAGTAGGCTTCTCTGGGATAGAGCTCCCAGAAAAAATATTATTCATATTAAAATGGAGGGCCAATGTTAAAAGTATTCAATAAAAACAGACAGGGTTTGTGGCGCTGGCCGGTCAGGTAAGGGGAATCATAAAACATCTGCCTAGGCAGGAATGCACTGGCACACAAACTAATCTCTTTTTTCTTCTGTTTACTTTTCAAGATTTGTGAATTGGCGATTTCGCGGTTCAGCGATTTTCATGGAGCGAATACAGTGATCTAGACCTGTGGTTCACAAAAATATTTATTTGTGATAAATTGATTCACTTTAAAATGTGACTGTAACGGATCACGTTGTTCGGTCCTTAAAGATGCCTGCACCAATTGATCTTTCAGGTTTTTATTTCTCCTATAGGCTGCTATAATTAATTGGCGACCTGGTTGTGGAACACCAAACAATTCCAATAAATCTCCACAATTCCCAGGCCAACCACATCACAATTAAGAAAGTAAATATAAAAATATCCCACTGGAAATCAACTCCATGAAAAAACATTCCACAAAACGGTCACCTCCATTATAAAATTTAACCTACCCTATAAACGATTCCCCCAACTGAGTAGGCTTCTCTGGGATAGAGCTCCCAGAAAAAATATTATTTATATTAAAATGGAGGGCCAATGTTAAAAGTATTCAATAAAAACAGACAGGGTTTGTGGCGCTGGCCACCATGTGTCTTCTTCAGAGGATAGAACCAGAATGAAGGGAAAGACACACATATATAGGGACAAGTTTAAAATATTGGATCCCGTGGGGGTGAGAATTCTCGGTACCCCCCTGGGTAGTTTAATTGCTCCATCCAACCATCAAAAATCAAAGAAGCTGTTGTTTTTGTCCAGTGTACTCTGTCCCTTTGCACTTTAAAATCACTGTCCTTCACGCCCTTCAACACCCTATACCTATCCCCGATGAACAAATTGACCCCACGTGCCAACACCTGAACGTCATGGTCTTGTCGCTCTGAGAAATGAGCTCTTAACGTTTCGACACCATGTGTCTTCTTCAGAGGATAGAACCAGAATGAAGGGAAAGACACACATATATAGGGACAAGTTTAAAATATTGGATCCCGTGGGGGTGAGAATTCTCGGTACCCCCCTGGGTAGTTTAATTGCTCCATCCAACCATCAAAAATCAAAGAAGCTGTTGTTTTTGTCCAGTGTACTCTGTCCCTTTGCACTTTAAAATCACTGTCCTTCACGCCCTTCAACACCCTATACCTATCCCCGATGAACAAATTGACCCCACGTGCCAACACCTGAACGTCATGGTCTTGTCGCTCTGAGAAATGAGCTCCTAACGTTTCGACACCATGTGTCTTCTTCAGAGGATAGAACCAGAATGAAGGGAAAGACACACATATATAGGGACACGTTTAAAATATTGGATCCCGTGGGGGTGAGAATTCTCGGTACCCCCCTGGGTAGTTTAATTGCTCCATACAACCATCAAAAATCAAAGAAGCTGTTGTTTTTGTCCAGTGTACTCTGTCCCTTTGCACTTTAAAATCACTGTCCTTCACGCCCTTCAACACCCTATACCTATCCCCGATGAACAAATTGACCCCACGTGCCAACACCTGAACGTCATGGTCTTGTCGCTCTGAGAAATGAGCTCCTAACGTTTCGACACCATGTGTCTTCTTCAGAGGATAGAACCAGAATGAAGGGAAAGACACACATATATAGGGACAAGTTTAAAATATTGGATCCCGTGGGGGTGAGAATTCTCGGTACCCCCCTGGGTAGTTTAATTGCTCCATCCAACCATCAAAAATCAAAGAAGCTGTTGTTTTTGTCCAGTGTACTCTGTCCCTTTGCACTTTAAAATCACTGTCCTTCACGCCCTTCAACACCCTATACCTATCCCCGATGAACAAATTGACCCCAGGTGCCAACACCTGAACGTCATGGTCTTGTCGCTCTGAGAAATGAGCTCCTAACGTTTCGACACCATGTGTCTTCTTCAGAGGATAGAACCAGAATGAAGGGAAAGACACACATTTTTAGGGACAAGTTTAAAATATTGAATCCCGTGGGGGTGAGAATTCTCGGTACCCCCCTGGGTAGTTTAATTGCTCCATCCAACCATCAAAAATCAAAGAAGCTGTTGTTTTTGTCCAGTGTACTCTATCCCTTTGCACTTTAAAATCACTGTCCTTCACGCCCTTCAAAACCCTATACCTATCCCCGATGAACAAATTGACCCCACGTGGCAACACCTGAACGTCATGGTCTTGTCGCTCTGAGAAATGAGCTCCTAACGTTTCGACACCATGTGTCTTCTTCAGAGGATAGAACCAGAATGAAGGGAAAGACACACATATATAGGGACAAGTTTAAAATATTGGATCCCGTGGGGGTGAGAATTCTCGGTACCCCCCTGGGTAGTTTAATTGCTCCATCCAACCATCAAAAATCAAAGAAGCTGTTGTTTTTGTCCAGTGTACTCTGTCCCTTTGCACTTTAAAATCACTGTCCTTCACGCCCTTCAACACCCTATACCTATCCCCGATGAACAAATTGACCCCACGTGCCAACACCTGAATGTCATGGTCTTGTCGCTCTGAGAAATGAGCTCCTAACGTTTCGACACCATGTGTCTTCTTCAGAGGATAGAACCAGAATGAAGGGAAAGACACACATATATAGGGACAAGTTTAAAATATTGGATCCCGTGGGGGTGAGAATTCTCGGTACCCCCCTGGGTAGTTTAATTGCTCCATCCAACCATCAAAAATCAAAGAAGCTGTTGTTTTTGTCCAGTGTACTCTGTCCCTTTGCACTTTAAAATCACTGTCCTTCACGCCCTTCAACACCCTATACCTATCCCCGATGAACAAATTGACCCCACGTGCCAACACCTGAACGTCATGGTCTTGTCGCTCTGAGAAATGAGCTCCTAACGTTTCGACACCATGTGTCTTCTTCAGAGGATAGAACCAGAATGAAGGGAAAGACACACATTTTTAGGGACAAGTTTAAAATATTGGATCCCGTGGGGGTGAGAATTCTCGGTACCCCCCTGGGTAGTTTAATTGCTCCATCCAACCATCAAAAATCAAAGAAGCTGTTGTTTTTGTCCAGTGTACTCTGTCCCTTTGCACTTTAAAATCACTGTCCTTCACGCCCTTCAAAACCCTATACCTATCCCCGATGAACAAATTGACCCCACGTGGCAACACCTGAACGTCATGGTCTTGTCGCTCTGAGAAATGAGCTCCTAACGTTTCGACACCATGTGTCTTCTTCAGAGGATAGAACCAGAATGAAGGGAAAGACACACATATATAGGGACAAGTTTAAAATATTGGATCCCGTGGGGGTGAGAATTCTCGGTACCCCCCTGGGTAGTTTAATTGCTCCATCCAACCATCAAAAATCAAAGAAGCTGTTGTTTTTGTCCAGTGTACTCTGTCCCTTTGCACTTTAAAATCACTGTCCTTCACGCCCTTCAACACCCTATACCTATCCCCGATGAACAAATTGACCCCACGTGCCAACACCTGAACGTCATGGTCTTGTCGCTCTGAGAAATGAGCTCCTAACGTTTCGACACCATGTGTCTTCTTCAGAGGATAGAACCAGAATGAAGGGAAAGACACACATATATAGGGACAAGTTTAAAATATTGGATCCCGTGGGGGTGAGAATTCTCGGTACCCCCCTGGGTAGTTTAATTGCTCCATCCAACCATCAAAAATCAAAGAAGCTGTTGTTTTTGTCCAGTGTACTCTGTCCCTTTGCACTTTAAAATCACTGTCCTTCACGCCCTTCAACACCCTATACCTATCCCCGATGAACAAATTGACCCCACGTGCCAACACCTGAACGTCATGGTCTTGTCGCTCTGAGATCTGAATCAGTGGAATCAATATTTCTGAAATGAGCTCCTAACGTTTCGACACCATGTGTCTTCTTCAGAGGATAGAACCAGAATGAAGGGAAAGACACACATATATAGGGACAAGTTTAAAATATTGGATCCCGTGGGGGTGAGAATTCTCGGTACCCCCCTGGGTAGTTTAATTGCTCCATCCAACCATCAAAAAACAAAGAAGCTGTTGTTTTTGTCCAGTGTACTCTGTCCCTTTGCACTTTAAAATCACTGTCCTTCACGCCCTTCAACACCCTATACCTATCCCCGATGAACAAATTGACCCCACGTGCCAACACCTGAACGTCATGGTCTTGTCGCTCTGAGAAATGAGCTCCTAATGTTTCGACACCATGTGTCTTCTTCAGAGGATAGAACCAGAATTAAGGGAAAGACACACATATGTAGGGACAAGTTTAAAATATTGGATCCCGTGGGGGTGAGAATTCTCGGTACCCCCCTGGGTAGTTTAATTGCTCCATCCAACCATCAAAAATCAAAGAAGCTGTTGTTTTTGTCCAGTGTACTCTGTCCCTTTGCACTTTAAAATCACTGTCCTTCATGCCCTTCAACACCCTATACCTATCCCCGATGAACAAATTGACCCCACGTGCCAACACCTGAACGTCATGGTCTTGTCGCTCTGAGAAATGAGCTCCTAACGTTTCGACACCATGTGTCTTCTTCAGAGGATAGAACCAGAATGAAGGGAAAGACACACATATATAGGGACAAGTTTAAAATATTGGATCCCGTGGGGGTGAGAATTCTCGGTACCCCCCTGGGTAGTTTAATTGCTCCATCCAACCATCAAAAATCAAAGAAGCTGTTGTTTTTGTCCAGTGTACTCTGTCCCTTTGCACTTTAAAATCACTGTCCTTCACGCCCTTCAACACCCTATACCTATCCCC
>NC_139654.1:3122500-3145000 GCF_951799395.1 Argentina silus | reverse complement strand
ATAGTGTGGTTTGTTGTGTTGCGTTGTGTTGTGTTGTGTTCTGTGTAGTGTTGTGGTCTGGTGTGGTCTGTTGTGTTGTTGTGTGTTCTGTAGTGTGGTTTGTAGTGTTGTGGTGCGTAGTGTAGTGTAGTGTAGTGTTGTGTAGTGTAGTGTAGTGTAGTGTAGTGTTGTGTTGTGTAGTGTAGTGGTGTGTATTGTAGTGTAGTGTAGTGTAGTGTAGTGTAGTGTAGTGTAGTGTGGTGTGAGCTATGATACTGAGCAGTAAAAGGTGTGTAAGTGTACATGTTGTTGTTAATAATTAACGAGAACAAGAGGAGGAAAGGGAGGGGAGTGAAAGAAAGAGAGAGAGAGAGAGAGAGTGAAGGAGGGGGAGAGGGAGGTAGGGAGGTAGAGAGAAAGAGGGAGGGAGAGAGGAAGGGAGGTAGGGAGAGAGAAAGAGGGAGGGAGACAGGAAGGGAGGTAGGGAGAGAGGGAGAGAGGGTGGGAGGTATAGGGAGAGGGGGGGGGACGTAGAGGGAGAGAGAGAAAAAGACAGAAAGAGGGAAAGAGAGAGAGAGAAAGAGATTGGATGGGGAGAAGAGGTAGGGAGGGAGAGAGGGAGGGAGGGAGAGAGGGAGGGAGAGAGAGCCAGTGAAGGAGGGAGGGAGAGAGGAAGGGAGGTAGGGAGAGAGGGTGGGAGGTAGAGGGAGAGAGAGAAAAAGACAGAGAAAGTGTATAGTGTGGTTTGTTGTGTTGCGTTGTGTTGTGTGTTGTGTTGTGTTGTGGTGTATAGTGTGGTTTGTTGTGTTGCGTTGTGTGTTGTGTTGTGGTGTGTAGTGTTTTAGTGTGGTGTGTTGTGTGTGTAGTGTAGTGTAGTGTTGTGTGGTGTGGTGTGGTGTGTTGTGTAGTGTTGTGTGAGTAGTGGTGTATAGTGTAGTGTGGTGTGAGAAAATGGAAAATAGCTTTGATTGACGTCTACTGGACATTCTTACTGCATTAAAGGGATACATCACAATTTGTTTTTTGTTGTAACATTATATCTAGTATATCTATATCTGACAGAGAATCAGAGAATCTATCCTAGTCTATATGGTGTACACATTTCCTCAGAGTAGAAAGGAGAAGCTCGGTCTGGCACAGGGGGAAGAGGAGAGAGAGATGTCGCCCTCCTCGACACACGCAGCTCTCTACTACACTGTAACAGAGTCCGTTGTACACAGAGGCAGACGCAGTATTTCGGTGAGGGATTTTGTCCCGTTTATTATCACACTTAGTCTTTTCAGCCCGTCTCAACGTTTTCGCGGCTTTACAGTCGTCCTCTCTCTGGCAAACCGCTCTCGTTCCCAGCCCTTCTACTGAAACGACAAAGGCACACACATCTTAAGCACTTAGCCAACGAGGTTTCATTTGCAACAGGTGTGCAACGAAGCCTCGCCGACACAACCCTGGCCACGGTCCTGTAGCTCCCTCTACAGGCCGAACGCTACATGTCCCCCCACATACACGTTGTACAGCAAATGGGAGGCGTTGACCGAGTCAGGTCAGAGAGGATGAGGGGAGACACATTTAACTGTGTAATTGTATTGATAATTTCCTGTACTTGTAACATTCAAGCCTCTGTTGTTTTATATTGATTGTTACATTCCTTTACAGTTCAGTCTTCTTCTAGTTCGTACTGTCGGCTTGTCCTGGACCAGCAGACAACCGTGACTGTTGAACCCTGCCTAGACCTTGTCCTGGACCAGCAGACAACCGTCACTGTTGAACCCTGCCTAGACCTTGTCCTGGACCAGCAGACAACCGTCACTGTTTAACCCTGACTAGACCTTGTCCTGGACCAGCAGACCACCGTGACTGTTTAACCCTGCATAGACCTTGTCCTGGACCAGCAGACCACCGTGACTGTTTAACCCTGCATAGACCTTGTCCTGGACCAGCAGACAACCGTGACTCTTGAATCCTGCATAGACCTTGTCCTGGACCAGCAGACAACCGTGACTCTTGAACCCTGCATAGACCTTGTTGAGTGAGTCCCACATCACATCATCAATCAAATAATCATTTAATTTCAAGTCAGATTTTCGCTTTGGTCATTCTTTTAAGTCTATTTCCTGCAGCATGAAAATCATACATGTGTGAGTGTGTGTGTGTGTGTGTGTGTGTGTGTGTGTGTGTGTGTGAGACATTTTAATGGCCAAATTTTGTCAGAGAATTACATTATTTACTTCCCTCCTATTCAACATTATCTAATGGAGGCTGCCAATTATTTACAGCAGGTTAAATGTTAGACGTTTATATTAGAGATAATCTGGACAAGATAGGCCACGCCCCCTCTCTGTCTCTAAGTCATGTTGACAACCTTGGAGATCTGTCAGACTGGACGTTGTGTTGACGACACACTAGAAGATTGAACAAAAAAGAATAATATGTGTATTTACGTGAACAGTTGTCAGTGGTGTGATAACTGTCATCCTGTCATATGCCCCATATGTGCTTCATCAGGTGATACAATGTGGACAAACTAGTTCATCCAGGGGAGAGCTGCATCAGTGAGGAGCCAGACAGAGAGCAGAGCTGAGCACTGAGGTGGGAGACAGATCACAACCGTAAGTTGACTGTGTGAGTGTTCAATACACTCCTCTATGAAGGGTCAATTAGTTGGTTTCCTGTATGTTTTGTTTTGTTATGTAAAGATTGGCTTATGTAATCAAAGTTAACTTTCATCTTTGATTTAATTTGAATTTTATTCAACCCGTAAGTGGAGAGAGAGAGAGAGAGAGAGAGATACTGTATATCCAGGATCAGCAGGCGTTCATGTCCCTTTCCTCCCTCTGTTGAGCCCCAGACTGTAGTTTCTCACTTCACTGGTTTTGAACTTTGGTCTCCTTTAACGTGCTGCGTGTGTTCATTGGGTTTATAGCAGGAGGTTCTCTGAGGAGAGGAGAGAGAGGAGGGGACCACTGCCTCTAAAATGAGTCTCTCTGGGGAGAGAGAGGAGGGGACCACTGCCTCTAAAATGAGTCTCTCTGGGGAGAGAGAGGAGGGGACCACTGCCTCGAAAATGAGTCTGTCTGGGGAGGTTGAAGCCATGGGGTAAGAGAAGAGTCTCTGGAGGTCATTTATCATGAAGACATTGTGAATATTGTAATTTATTGAATTGTATTGATTTGATGATTATTTTTGCCTTCTCAATCAGATGCCTGTGAGCTCACACTGGACCCAAACACAGCACACAGACTCCTCTCTCTGTCTGAGGAGAACAAAAAGGTGACACGGGGGAGAGAGAAGCAGCCGTATCCTGATCACCCAGAGAGATTTGACTACTGGTCACAGGTGCTGTGTAGAGAGGGTCTGACTGGGCGCCGTTACTGGGAGGTAGAGAGGAGTGGGGGAGTGGCTGTTATAGGAGTGACATATAAAGGAATCAGCAGGAGAGGAGAGGGTGATGACTGTGTGTTGGGATACAATGACAAGTCCTGGAGCCTGTTCTGCTTTGATGACAGATACTCCGCCTGTCACAATAAGAAGAAGACTGACATACCTGTCCCCTCCTCTGGCTCCCACAGAGTAGGAGTGTATCTGGACTGGCCGGCCGGCACTCTGTCCTTCTACAGCGTCTCCTCTGACACACGGACCCTCCTGCACACATTCCACTCCACATTCACTGAGCCCCTCTACCCAGGGTTTTATCTTTGGGGCGAGGGCTGTTCAGTGACCCTGTGTAAACTAGTCTCAGGGAGATCACACTGAACACCAAAGGCTCAAAGATGACGGATCAGAACATGATGCAGTTGGATAGTGGTGTGTTTTCAATGAGATGTTGGATGTACAGATGTTCCCTCTCCCAGTGTGTAGGGTGTAGTGTGTAGTGTGTCGTGTGTAGTTATATTATTTTTTACTGTATATATATGTATATATATATATATATATATATATATATATGTATATATACATTATTAAATTAAATAAAATGCATCTGATAGTAAAATAGACTGTAATTGATAGGAAATAGGTTCAGCAATTGAGCGACAAAAAAACAGAAGCTTACATGTTTTTTTTATTTTTTTTATGGAAATGCAACTGACAGTGAAACAATCCAGATGAATGATTAGATGATCAAATCAGACTGATGATGAACTCTGAGAATAACACAGGAGAGTGTCTGTATGTATATAAGAGTTGGTTAGATTGGGTGTTTGAGTTGTGATGCTGGATTACGTTGCTGTGTGTAAGATAGCAGGGAGTGGATGTGAAGACAGCTCTCCTTCTCTGTCAGTACAATATGGACAGTGTCTTCAGAACATCCTAATCTACACAGTGTGTAATTGATTCCTATGCAAATCAGAGACCCTATAAAAACAAAGATATTCATTCCGAAATGACATGAATTATTATCCTTGCATTAAGATGTACTCAATTCAACTTATTGAGTGATTTGTTGATGACATTTTTGCATTTTAACTAATTTTAAGACTGTCAAAGCAAAAAGTCTGAATATTTCTGTCCATGAGGTATTTTTGTATTTCACTTTTAATAAATGTACTGAAATGTCAAAAATCGTGTTTTCGCTTTGTCATTCTGGGGTATTGTGTGTGGATTGATGGCAAATTCTTTAAATTGAATCCATTTCAAATTTACTCTATAACACAAGAAAATGTGTAAAAAGTGAAGGGGTCTGAATACCTTCAGAAGGCGCTGTACATGTTCTGAACTTCACTTTCCATGTATTCCTTCATTTTTATATAGTAATCATCTAGTACAGTAATATCTATGCATCATGTGACATTGTGAGGTGCAGCCAAGGTGCAGGCTGCTTTTCCCCTCTCTGTCTGTGGGCTGTGGGAGGCATGGCTCTCATGAGAAGACTTCACCTGTCCCCTGTAGTACCGCCCCCTGCCATGGGAGGCATGGCTCTCATGAGAAGACTTCACCTGTCCTCTGCAGTACTGCTCCCGGCCATGGGAGGCATGGCTCTCATGAGAAGACTTCACCTGTCCCCTGCAGTACCTCTCCCTGCCATGGGAGGCATGGCTCTCATGAGAAGACTTCACCTGTCCCCTGCAGTACCGCTCCCGGCCATGGGAGGCATGGCTCTCATGAGAAGACTTCACCTGTCCCCTGCAGTACCGCTCCCTGCCATGGGAGGAATGGCTCTCATGAGAAGACTTCACCTGTCCCCTGCAGTACCGCCCCCTGCCATGGGAGGCATGGCTCTCATGAGAAGACTTCACCTGTCCCCTGCAGTACCGCTCCCGGCCATGGGAGGCATGGCTCTCATGAGAAGACTTCACCTTTCCGCTGCAGTACCGCTCCCTGCCATGGGAGGCATGGCTCTCATGAGAAGACTTCACCTGTCCCCTGCAGTACCTCTGACCCCAGACCCCCAGACCTCCAGACCCCCAGACCCCCAGACCCCCAGACCCCTATCCCCCAGACCTCTAGCCCTCAGATGGGGGCACCACCTGGTGGTCATTTACTAGTATTACAACAACAGAGAGATTAGAATCCAGCCAGTTAGCAATAAGCACTGGATCCTAAAAACCCAGAATTTGAACCTGAAATATTCTTTATAACATCACAGATCTTTTATAATGGAACAGTGTAATAGAACGTCAGTGTAATAGAACAGTGTAATAGAACATCAGTGTAATAGAACAGTGTAATAGAACATCAGTGTAATAGAACATCAGTGTAATAGAACATTAGTGTAATAGAACATCAGTGTAATAGAACAGTGTAATAGAACATTAATGTAATAGAACAGTGTAATAGAACATCAGTGTAATAGAACATCAGTGTAATAGAACAGTAGTGTAATAGAACAGTGTAATAGAACAGTGTAATAGAACATCAGTGTAATAGAACATCAGTGTAATAGAACATCAGTGTAATAGAACAGTGTAATAGAACATTAGTGTAATAGAACAGTGTAATAGAACATTAGTGTAATAGAACATTAGTGTAATAGAACATTAGTGTAATAGAACATCAGTGTAATAGAACATTAGTGTAATAGAACATCAGTGTAATAGAACATTAGTATAATAAAACATTAGTGTAATAGAACAGTGTAATAGAACATCAGTGTAATAGAACATTAGTATAATAAAACGTTAGTGTAATAGAACATTTATGTAATAGAACATTAGTATAATAGAACATCAGTGGAAACCAAAGGGGACGTTTTCTTTCCAGTGTTAACACTTCACTTAGCAATGTCATGACAACCCAAATGTGCAGACAGGCCTAGGAGACGAGTTAACCTTGACCCTGACTCTAACCCTGACCCTGACCCTGACTCTGACCCTAACCCTAACTCTGACCCTGAACCTGACTCTGACCCTAACTCTAACCCTGACCCTGACCCTAAACCCTGACCCTAACCCTAGGGGATGAGTTAACTTTAACCCTAACCCTTAACCCTGACCCTAACCCTAGGGCTAGTAGAACCATGTAGTTTGGCTCTTCAAACCCACCTCCTCGTTGCTAGGCAACCCCCCCCCTTTTCCCTCCACCGTTCGTATTTTACGACATTTTTTAGAAAAAAATGTTTTATGAAACTCCTTCAAACCACACAATCTCCCCACCCCCTCGTTGCTAGGTAACCCACCATATCCCGTCCCTTTCCGACATTTTCTTTTCCTTTACGACATTCCCTCAAACACACCAACCTCCCTTATTTTACGACATTTACTATTATTATTATTATTATTATTATTATTATTATTATTATTATTATTATTATATCTTTACGACATTTACTTCTTCTTTACGAGAGAAGGGGAGACAGACACCATGGAAACCACCACCACCACCGACACCGGCGGCTCCTCTGGTACTCGTAGCGGGTCCTCTGGGACCGTCTCCCCCGGTGGTACCGTCTCCTCTACCGGCTCCTCCGGCGGCTCTGGGACCGTCTCCGGCGGCTCTGGGACCGTCTCCCCCGGTGGTACCTCGTTTCTGACCCGGGCCACGACGCTCAACCTCCACACCGGGAACCTCGTCAACCGGAGCCGGCTGAAGAAGAAGTGTCCGTCGTCCCCGAGTGAGGAGGTAAGAAGGGCGGGGGGGGGGGTCGGGAGGCTAGAGGCTAATGCTAACGGGGCTAACGAAGCTAACGAATTTACCTACCGAGTGCAGTGTTGACGGGGTGCTAAAGGCGAATGCTAACTGGCTCTAACGAACTGACCGTGTGTGTGTGTGTATTATGAATGTGATTAAATAAATACTAAATATGTCGTTTTATTGTCATTTTCTGTCTGTCTGTCTGACCTGTTGTTGCCCTCCAGCTCCAGGATTGTATCCGCGCCATGCTGTCTCTGACCTGTCTGTCTCTCCATCTGACCTGTCTGTCTGTTGTTGCCGTAGCTCCAGGACTGTATCCGCGCCACGCTGAGTGACTGGTCCTCCGAGACGCCGTCGGCCGGGGAGAAGGTGAGACTCATCCCTCTCTTCTCTCTCTCCTTTCCTGTCTCTCTCTTCCTTCCCTCCTTTCTTGTCTTCCTTACCTCCCTCCCTCCTGTCTCTCTCTCTCCTTCCTTCTCTCCTTCCCTTCCCTCCTTTCTTGTTTCCTGTCTTCTTTCCTTACTGTCGGCGGAGGAGAAGGTGAGACTCATCCCTCTCTTCCCTCCCTCCTTTCCTTCGTCTCTCTCTGGATGCTCCACACGCACAGACACGCACACCCACATACAGGCACACTCACGCGCCCAGAGGCGTCAATGTTTAGTGAGTCAAGTGGCAACGTGTGTGTGTGTGTGTGGGTGCTCCTGAGAGAGGGAGACACACACACTCACACAGACACACCCGTGTTTAGTGAGTCAAGTGACAACTTCATATTTATATTTATTCTGCTATCTACCTCATGTTACTGAGATAGATAGATAGAAACTTTATTTATCCCAGGGGGAAATTCAGGTTCCAAGTAGCGTACAGACATAGGGGTATCACACATAACATACACATACAACATTAGCAGTATTTTATACAGGCGAGGTGCAGTTGTAAATGTCTTTGCAGTTAGGTGAGGTGCTAAAAGGTAAGGTGCAATTATAGCATTAAATACTAAAAACTAAATACGGGCTACATAAATATGGACTATTTTTAAAGTGCATTTAGTCCCGGCTGGTGGAGGGAGGTAGGGGCTCTGTATGAGACCTAGCATAGCTAGTAAACATTGTAGATAATGAGGTGAAACAGTGACATGATACATGATGGTGATGTGATACAGAGGGTGGAGGTTATGCAGAGAAGTCCATCTCTTTGCCCTTGATTGACATGTTGTAGAGTTGTATGGCTCTGGGGACAAATGATTTAGTCAGTCTGTCAGTTTTGCTTGTCAGTGCTCGTAGCCTCCAGCTGATCAAGCTCTTCTGCTGGATGATGGTGTGGTACAGTGGGTGACCTTCATTGTCCATGATGGTGAGCAGTTTGCTCAGAGTTCTTTTTTCCATTACTGAAGTCATGCTCTCCTGTTAATACACATATATACTGCTAGACTGCATTACCCATACAGCTCATATGCTGCTACACTGTTCATACTGGAACTATTTATTCTGCTATAATGCTACTGCTAATTCATATACTGCACTACTTACTGCTCATATATTGCACTACCTGTAAATACTGTTCATTGCACTTTCTGCTATTTTGCACTTCTGGTTAGACGCTAACTGCATTTCGTTGTCTCTGTACTTGTACTCTGCACAATGACAATAAAGTTGAATCTAATCTAAAACGTGTGTGTGGGTGGGTGCTCCTGAGACAGGGAGAGAGAGAGGGAGACACACACACAGGCAGGGAGACGGGGGGGAGGCAGAGAGGGGGGGGGGTTAAACAGGGAGGGAGGTTAAACAGGGAGGGAGGTTCTGCTGAGGTCAGCTAATCTCTCTCTCTGGTTCGACTAGTCTGGTCTGTCTCTAACCTGTCTCTCTCTCTCTAACCTGTCTGTCTGTCCAGGAGTCAGACGTCCTGGACTGCTCCCCCCCCCCAGGCACGCCTGTCTGTCTTTCTGTAATCTGTCTGTCCTGAACCTGTTTGTCTCTCAGACCTGTCTGTCTCTCCAGGAGTCTGACGTCCTGGACTGTTCCGGCCATCACGCCTGTCTGTCTCTCTCTCTCTCTCTCTCTAACCTGTCTGTCTCTCCAGGAGTCTGACGTCCTGGACTGCTCCACCCCCCAGGCGGCCGAGACCACCATCACACCGGAGGAGAGGGAGGAGCTGAAGGTGTCTGGTACGCTACGACAAGCTAACGCAGGCTAACGCTACGCTAATGCAGGCTAAGGCAGGCTCACGCAGGCTAACGCAGGCTAACACATGATACCGCCACCACATGCTGCCGCACGCTAACACACACCACGATAACACATGCTAATAAATGCTAGTGCATGCTAACACCGGCTCACACGCACCACGATAACACACGCTAACCCAGGGCTAACAAACGATACCAGCCCATGATTACACACGACGCGACCACACGTTAACCCAGGCTAACGTTGTCGTTGCAGTCAAGCTGTTCCTGTGCGAGTCGGACCAGTCGTGCATCAGACAGGCTGTCGACCTGGGTGAGTCCTGCCTGCCTGCCTGTCTGTTTGTCTCTCCCCTCCACAGCCTGTCTCACCCTCACCCTGGCGACCAGGAGGACAACATCCCCCCCCCCACACCCAGACCCTCTCGGACCTCTAACCTGTCTCCCTCCCCCCCAACAGCCTGTCTTACTCTCGCCCTCTCCCAACTCGACTCGGTCATCCTGGCGCCCCCTCCCGGCCCCCCGGGGGACGACCACGCCCCCCAGACCCTCTCGGACCTGCGGCCGGCGTGGGTTGTCTTGGAAACGCTGGTGGCGTCCGGGAAGGTGGTCGCCATCGGGACGTCGGACCTGGACAAGGGCCTCCTGGAGGAGCTGCACAACTGGGCCCAGGTGGGTGTCTGTCTGTCTTTCTCTGGCCTGTCTGTTTGTCCTGGGCTGGGGGGGAGGGTGGGCGTCTGTCCCTGACCTGTGTCCTGTGTCAACCTGGCGTCCTGGGGGGGGGGGGGGGGGTGGTTCTGTCTGTCTAACCTGGACAAGGGCCTCCTGGAGGAGCTGCACGACTGGGCCCAGGTGGGTGTCTGTCTGTCTGTCTGTTCCTGACCTGTCTGTCTGTCTGTCTTTCCTGGACAAGGGCCTCCTGGAGGAGTTGTACGACTGGGACCAGGTTGGTGTCTGTCTCTGACCTGTCTGTCTGTCCTGGACAAGGGCCTCCTGGAGGAGCACTACGACTGGGCCCAGGTGGGTGTCTGTCTGTCTGTCCTGGGCTGGGGGTATCTGTCTCTCTCTCCATGTCCAAGGTGAAACCCCACCAGTAACCAGGTCAACCTGAGGGCGTACGTCAACTGTCTGTCTCTCTCTGTCCCAACCAAGCAGTTAACAGTGTCTCTCTCTCTCTCTCTCTTCCGTATTCAAGGTGAAGCCCACCAGTAACCAGGTCAACCTGGCATCCTGTTGTGTGATGCCCCCCGATCTGACAGCGTACGCCAAGCAGGCGGGGGTCCAGCTACTGACCCACAACGACCCCAAAGGTGGGTGTCTGTCTGTGTGTCTCTCTCTGACCTGTCTATCCCCCCTCTAACCTAACCTCCCTCTCCATCTGAGCTGTCTGTCTCTCTCCCTCTAACCTGTCTGTCTCTCTGTCGTCTTCCAGAGCTCATCACGTCGGCGGGCTTCCAGGAGGCGCTCCGTGAGAGCGCGGCATTAGCGACGGCGTCCCACGGCGACACCGACCGTGATGACCGTGGTGACGCGGCGTCGGCGTGGCGCCTCCGCTGGGTCCTGCGCTACGCCATCATCGTCAAGAGCCGCGGCATCATCAAGGCCAAGGGCTACCTGGTCCACGCCACCCGGGTAGCATAGCATAGTCTGGTGTAGTCGAGGATAGCCTAGTGTAGTGTAGCCTTAGCGTAGCATAGCCTGGTGCGGCCTAGCCTTAGCGTAGCATCGTGTAGCCTTGGTTAGCCTGGTTAGCGTATGCCGGACGACACCTAGGTTCAGTTGAAAGGCTTAGCTACGGGTTTAGCCACGCTAGGGTTAGCTCATAGCGGCTAACGTGAACCAGACGTTGGTTGGGGCCTGCTGTTAGCGCTGATGTTGAAGTGCCTGTCTGCCTGTCTGTCAGAGTACACTAGCTAGCGGCTAGGTGGCTAAAACATGCTAGGTAGCAGCTAGGTGGCTACTCACACCCACACACATTTGATTGAATTGATGACTAATAAAATAATTCATGGATTAAAAAAAAACAGATGATGTCGTTTTGGTTATTTCATTAAAAAGGGAGGGAGGGGGAGGCGTCTGGTTGATACCCTGACCCTATCCCTGTAGGGCGTCTGTGACCCCCCCACTACCCCCCTGTACCAACCCTAACCCTAGAGACCTCTTCACCCCCACTAAACCTAACCCTAACTCCCTATCAGCTCGTGAGGACAGTTAGGGGTTAGGTTTAGGGTTAACCGTTGCCGAGAAAAAGTCAAGCGGGAAAAGATTTAGATTTTTTAAATGATGGGTATGTCACACACATGTTTTCTGTTTTGGGTTAGGGTTAACCCTAGTACAGGGGGGTGGTGGGGGTGAAGAGGTCTCTAGGGTTAGGGTTAGTACAGGGGGGTGGTGGGGGTGAAGAGGTCTCTAGGGTTAGGGTTAGTACAGGGGGGTGGTGGGGGTGAAGAGGTCTCTAGGGTTAGGGTTAGTACAGGGGGGTGGTGGGGGTGAAGAGGTCTCTAGGGTTAGGGTTAGTACAGGGGGGTGGTGGGGGTGAAGAGGTCTCTAGGGTTAGGGTTAGTGCAGGGGGGTCATCAATTCAATCAAATGTGTGTGTGTGGGTGTGTGTAGCCACCTAGCTGCTACCTAGCGTACTCTGACTGACAGACAGACAGACACAGACAGACATACAGACAGGCACTTCAACATCAGCGCTAACAGCAGGCCCCAACCAACCAACCAATGTCTGGTTCACGTTAGCCGCTATGAGCTAACCCTAGCGTACCTAACCTAACCCTAAGCGTGGCTAAACCCAAGCGCCGTCCGGCAAACGCTAACCAGGCTAACCAAGGCTACACGATGCTACGCTAAGGCTACACTACACTAGGCTAGCCTCGACTACACCAGACTATGCTACACTACGCTACCCGGGTGGCGTGGACCAGGTAGCCCTTGGCCTTGATGATGCCGCGGCTCTTGACGATGATGGTGTAGCGCAGGACCCAGCGGAGGCGCCAGGCCGACGCCGCGTCACCGCGGTTACGGTGGCCGCGGTCATCACGGAGCGCCTCCTGGAAGCCCGCCGACGTGATGAGCTCTGGAAGACGACAGAGAGACAGGTCAAAGACAGACAGACAGCTCAGAGGGAGAGGGGGGGAGGGAGAGAGAGAGACAGGTTAGAGGGGAGACAGACAGGTCAGAGAGAGAGAGACAGTGCCTCCTGGAAGCCCGCCGCCGAGATGAGCTCTGGAAGGAGAGAGAGAGAGAGACAGGTTAGAGGGAGAGACAGACATGGAAAGAGAGGGAGGGAGAGAGAGAGTCAGGTCAGAGAGAGACAGACAGCTCAGATGAAGAGGGAGGTTAGGTTAGAGGGGGGACAGACAGGTCAGAGAGAGACAGACAGGTCAGGGACAGAGAGAGAGACACACAGACAGACACCCCCAGACAGACACCCACCTTTGAGGTCGTTGTGGGTCAGTAGCTGGACCCCCGCCTGCTTGGCGTACACCGTCAGATCGGGGGGCATCACACAACAGGACGCCAGGTTGACCTGGTTGTCGTGACTAAAACATTTCCTATTGTATATCGCTCAGGGTCTGGCTAGGTAGGCTGTAGTAGACGCTAGTAGAACAAACGGAGACGAGAGTTACGTTGAAATAAAATGATCTTCGGTTTATTGTTCCATTTTCCACAAAAATGATATTCAAAATGCAGGCTATCAAAATTATAAAGCAATCTAGTAAGCTAAAATATGCTACCATTTGCGAACAAACAAACAGGCTGTCAAGGTCAAGATCAAGGTCTAAAGACTGTGTGCTTTCCTAGCCAAAAACCCCTACTGGTAGCCTTGGCACTTCCTATATAATAACGGACCTCTCCATCTGCAGGGGGAGCCACTAAACAGAAATCACCGTCACACATATTACAACATAGAAAATGAGCACTTTATGTCCCAAAAGAAAAATATAGAAATTGGCTCCTACATAACCGGCCCCTAATTGTATCACAAAAACAATTACTTATATCAATTTAAAGGAGCCTATGTTACTTCAATCATTAACAAACTTAGAAATATCGATGATTTCAATAATAATAAACATTGTGTGAGGTGTGACGATCTACTTGACCTTTAGGTAGACCTCAATGGGTTCCTGAAGCCGGATGGCTGCTACTATTCTGTGTCTTCTAGCAGCAGACAGAGCTTTGTTATGGGTCTCTCCAGAACGCTGGTTTGTGTCTTGACTTTGACAGCTCTCACCAGGCCTTTGGAGTCCGACTTCACCTCCAACACTCTTCCTAAGACCCATGAGCCGCGTGGTGCAGAGGAATCGACCACCATCACCACGTCTCCAGGAGTGAAGCTTCTCCTCTTCGTGCACCATTTTTGTCTCTCCTGCATGAGAGGTAAGTACTCCTGGCTCCAACGCTTCCAAAATAAATCGGCCATGTATTGCACCTGTCTCCAGCGACGCCTTACGTACAGGTCATTCTGCTCAAAGATTCCAGGTGGTAGAATGGGCTTGGTTTTTAGGAGCAAGATGTGGTTTGGGGTAAGAGGCTCAAAGTCCTGTTGCTGCTGACTGTGGTGATTGGACGGCTGTTTAAGATGGCTTCCACTTCACACAGGATGGTCTGCAGCCCCTCATCGTCCAGAGTCTGTTGTCTCAAAACAGAATGGAGGACCCTTCTCACTGACCTTATGAGCCGCTCCCACACTCCTCCATGGTGGGATGCTCCAGGGGGATTGAAACTCCACTGTACACCCCTGTGAAGAAGAGCTCCTTCTACTTTCTTCTGGTTGAGGGCTGAGAGGGCTTCCCTGAGCTCCCTCTCGGCCCCGACAGAATTGGTGCCGTTGTCAGACCGGATATGTTTCACTTGTCCCCTCCTGCAGGTGAACCGTCTCAAGGCGTTGATACAGGAGTCTGTATCAAGAGAGTTGGCGACTTCAATATGCACGGCCCTACTAGTCATGCATGTGAATAATACCCCGTACCTCTTCAATGTGGTGCGTCCTCTTTTGACGTCGATAGGGCCAAAATAATCAACACCTACATTGGTGAATGCAGGCAAGTTTGGCTGGAGCCTTTCCTGTGGCAAGTCAGCCATCTTCTGCTCTCCGATTTTGGCTCTGTGCTGCCTGCACACGACACAATCTCCTATTATTTTCCTTGAGGCAGAGTTGGCCTTGATTATCCAGTATTTTTTCCTCAGCTCTGAGAGAATGTGGTTTCTCCCTCCATGTCCAGTTTTTTTATGAATGTCACGTAGAATGAGTGTGGAAGTGTGACTGCTTTTAGGGAGAATGACAGGGAACTTCATCTCCTCTGGCATAGCTGCCCGGCTCAAACGTCCTCCCACTCTGAGCATTCCCTCCTTCAACACTGGGTCAAGTCTGTAGAGGCCGCTCGTCCTCTTGGATGTAACAGATAATGGAGTTCTCTGCTTTCTCCAGATCTTCCAGAGAGACTGTTTGTCTGCCCTGTGTGGCTTTGACATCCGCTATCTTCTGGTCAATGGCCTTCTGAGCGTTTCGAGTAACTGTGTTTTGGTTGATAGTGGACTGAAGCACTTTCCTTCTCTGAGCCAGCAACTTCAAAGCTTCCTTTAGCTTCTGAAACCATGCCACTGCAACCTTCAGTCTTCTCCAGCTGGAGAAATATGTGATCAGCATGTCTGTGGGCTTGTCACCTCCTTTGCCGATAGTTGCAACGGTTGGGTTTCTCTTGACCTCTGAGTCATCAACAGAGAGTGTGATAGAGACCAGGGGGAACTGTGGCCTCTTCTGACTTCCAGATCATTTCTGGGCCATGAATCCAGCCTGTGTTCTTCAAAAAGGCGTCAGCTTTCTGCCCCCTAGAGGCAGCATCGGCAGGATTCATCTTTGTATTTACGTATCTCCATTGTGCCACCTTTGTGGCCTCTCTAATAGCAGAGATCCTGTTGGAGACAAATGTGTGGAACCTTGTGTGTTCATTAGCGATGTACTTGAGTACTGACTGGCTATCAGTCCAAAACATTGAGTTTTGCAGCTGTAGCTGTAACTCTGAGCGGAGCATTTTATCCACTTTAGTGGCGAGCACTGCGGCAGCGAGCTCCATCCTGGGGATCGTCGTTTTCTTCAAGGGAGCCACTCTGGCCTTTCCTGTCATGAAGGCAACATGAACAGTGTTCTCCTCGTTCACGAGTCTCAAGTAGCAGTCCACTTGATCCACCGGTTCAAGAACCCTTGAGGTACTTCCTCATCCCAGCCACACTGGATGCTGCAGAGCTCCTGTAGTAGCAGCTTGGCTGTAAGGGTGAAGGGAGCGAGGAACCCTAAGGGGTCATAAATGGAGCTGACCATTGACAGTATCCCTCTTCGAGTGGGTGGTTGTGGCTTGATGGTGACATTGAATGTGAAATTGTCCTCTTCCACCACCCATCGCACTCCAAGTGCACCTTCAGTTGGGAGTCTGTCTTTGTCCAGGTTGAGCTCCTTTACCTCTTTCGCTCTTCCTGCTTTAGGAATGGTGGCAAGCACCTGACTGTTGTTGGTTATCCATTTGGAGAGTTGGAAACCTCTCTGACAAGCAGACGTGAGCTCTGTGATGAGTAGACTGGCATCGTTCTCTGTAGACACAGACTTTAAGCAGTCGTCAACATAAAAATTGTTCAGGATTGTGTCAACCACTTCAGGTCTCAGATGTTTCCTGTTGTCTTCAGCTGTTCTTCTTAGCGCATAGTTTGCACAGCTGGGTGAAGATACAGCGCCAAACAGGTGCACCGTCATGCGATACTCCACAGGGGTCAGACTTACATCTCCACCAGGCCACCATAGGAATCTCAGAAAATCCTTGTCCTCTTCAGAAACCTTTACCTGGTGGAACATGGCTTGTATGTCAGCCATCATTGCGATTGGCTCCTGGCGGAACCTGAGGAGCACTCCTATGAGGCGATTGGTTAGGTCTGGACCTTGAAGCAATTCAGAGTTAAGTGATGTGCCGTTGAAGGATGCTCCACAGTCAAAAACAACTCTGAGTTTTCCTTTTCTGGAGTGGTACACCCCATGGTGGGGTATGTACCAGACCTTTCCATCCTTGCGCCTCAGCTGCTCCTGCGGAACTGCCTCGGCGTAGCCTTTGTCTATGACATCAGAGAGAAATGTTGTGTATTCCTCATGGTATGTCACGTTCCTTTTGAACTTCCTTTTCAGGCTTGACAGACGCTGTTCAGCCACATGGTGATTATCAGGCAGTGACACATCATCTCTCCTGAATGGCAATCTGAGACTGTAGTGTCCATCCACAATCTTGACTGAGTCCTCAGCAATCTTCATGAACCTTTTGTCCTCCATGGACATCTCCTTTGTCTCTTCATATGACTTTTCACTGAAGTCAGTGTTGTACTGTGAGACCAGCTGCTCCTGAATGTTGACCAGTGAAATCCTGTTGGCAGAGACTGAGTGACCTTTTCCTCTTCCTCCTCTCAGTGGTCCATTGACCACCCAGCCCAGCCTTGTCCTTACTGCATATGGACCCTCCCCTTGGCTGTTGATGACCTGCAATGGTTCCATTACCACTGGTGCATCAGTGCCAATCAATAGGTCAACATCAGCATCGATGCTGTGGAGTCTGACGTCCTTGAGGTATGGCCACTTGACTATATCACTTGGGTTAGGGATGTTCTGTTTTGTGACGGGCATGGTCTTGTGGGTGTATGCCACTGGGAGGGGTATGAATGTGTTGCCATGTAGCTCACTCACCTCCAGACCTGGGACAATATGACTGTTTACTGTCTTCTCTTGACCCATGGTGCGGAGCAGAATGTTGGTCTCTTTTCCTCTGATGTTCAACTGGTGCATGAGTCTGTCTGTGCAAAATGTGGCCGTACTGCCAGGGTCGAGGAATGCATATGTATGGATGATCTTGTTCCCTTTGTTGGATTTCACCTTAACAGGCACGATAGCCAGTGCACACTCCTCTTCACCGGCCCCAATATGGCCACCGGCCCCAATATGGCCACATGCAGAGAGCTTCACCCCATGGCTAGTTGAGTCCTCTGCTGTTCCTTGCACCGTTCCTTTTTCCTTGTCCAATGTTCCTATGTGAAGCACAGTTGGGTGGGTCTTATTGCACACTTTGCATGAGAGGCGCCTGTTGCAGTCTTTGCTCATGTGCCCTGGTTTGAGACACCCGAAACAGATTCCCTTTTCCTTTAGGAAACCAATCTTTTCTTTGTGCATTTTCCTTTTGAGTTGTGGACATGTCTCCATCATGTGTTCATTTGAACAGAACAAACAGACTTGCTCCTTCGTGAGCTGAGGTGTGGCTTGTGAGTTGCCATCTTGAGGTTGGGGTACGCACGCCACGCCGGTGGCGAAGTTGCTGCCAGTCAACTTCGGCTTTTGTGACTTGAAGGCTGTGGGCTTCTTTGCTGTAGTGCTGCGTGGATTGACTGTAGCATCCTGAATGTTGCCGAACACAGGGTCTGTTACAATCTTCACTTGTGTTTCAATGAACTTGACCAAGTCACTGAATTTTGCCCTGCTGTGCCGCCTTTCCTGTAGATTGTATGCTTCTGTTCTCCATCTTTCCCTGAGTTTAAAGGGCAACTTTGCAACAAGTGATTGTAGATTGGATGATAAATCAAGCTCCTCTAGGTATGCAATTTCAGCTATTGCATTACAGCAGCCCCTGAGGTACAAAGCAAATGCCTCTAATGCTTTGGAGTCTTCAGGCTTGATGGGGGACCAGGACAGGGCCTTTTCCATATATGCATTGGCAATTTTGAATTCATTACCGTAATGCTCTTGAAGCAGCTCTTTAGCTTTCACGTAGCCATTGTTTGGATCCATGTACATGCAGGTCCTAACTAGTTCTCTAACCTGCCCCCTGGTGTACTGTTCAAGGTAGCACAACCTGTCTTTTGCACTGTCAGTCTTGGTCTCTATGATGTGCTCAAAGGATCTGATAAATGATCTATATTCAACCAGATCACCTTCAAAGACCTTAATGTCCTTTGGCGGCAGAGATGACAGTTGCTGTTGCTTGATGAGAGCGGCAGTGATGTCATTTTGGCTCTGTAAGATGTTATACAGAGCTGCACCTCTTGGGTTTGTTTGTGGTGCTTGTTGTGCTGGGGCTTGCACAGAGAATGAAGGGTTAGGAAGGTTAAATGGTGGTTGGGTGTGCATAGGGGTTCCACTTTGTGTTACATTTCCACTTGCTGGCTGTGGCTGTGCACCTGTGGGCTGTGCGGCTGGCTGTGAGTGTGAACCTGACTGTGCACTTTGTTGTTGCCCATAAGCTGAATGTCCATGAGGTGGTGCTCTAGGCGTTACAGCGGGATACAGGAATACCGTCATGCGATACTCCACAGGGGTCAGACTTACATCTCCACCAGGCCACCATAGGAATCTCAGAAAATCCTTGTCCTCTTCAGAAACCTTTACCTGGTGGAACATGGCTTGTATGTCAGCCATCATTGCGATTGGCTCCTGGCGGAACCTGAGGAGCACTCCTATGAGGCGATTGGTTAGGTCTGGACCTTGAAGCAATTCAGAGTTAAGTGATGTGCCGTTGAAGGATGCTCCACAGTCAAAAACAACTCTGAGTTTTCCTTTTCTGGGGTGGTACACCCCATGGTGGGGTATGTACCAGACCTTTCCATCCTTGCGCCTCAGCTGCTCCTGCGGAACTGCCTCGGCGTAGCCTTTGTCTATGACATCAGAGAGAAATGTTGTGTATTCCTCATGGTATGTCACGTTCCTTTTGAACTTCCTTTTCAGGCTTGACAGACGCTGTTCAGCCACATGGTGATTATCAGGCAGTGACACATCATCTCTCCTGAATGGCAATCTGAGACTGTAGTGTCCATCCACAATCTTGACTGAGTCCTCAGCAATCTTCATGAACCTTTTGTCCTCCATGGACATCTCCTTTGTCTCTTCATATGACTTTTCACTGAAGTCAGTGTTGTACTGTGAGACCAGCTGCTCCTGAATGTTGACCAGTGAAATCCTGTTGGCAGAGACTGAGTGACCTTTTCCTCTTCCTCCTCTCAGTGGTCCATTGACCACCCAGCCCAGCCTTGTCCTTACTGCATATGGACCCTCCCCTTGGCTGTTGATGACCTGCAATGGTTCCATTACCACTGGTGCATCAGTGCCAATCAATAGGTCAACATCAGCATCGATGCTGTGGAGTCTGACGTCCTTGAGGTATGGCCACTTGACTATATCACTTGGGTTAGGGATGTTCTGTTTTGTGACGGGCATGGTCTTGTGGGTGTATGCCACTGGGAGGGGTATGAATGTGTTGCCATGTAGCTCACTCACCTCCAGACCTGGGACAATATGACTGTTTACTGTCTTCTCTTGACCCATGGTGCGGAGCAGAATGTTGGTCTCTTTTCCTCTGATGTTCAACTGGTGCATGAGTCTGTCTGTGCAAAATGTGGCCGTACTGCCAGGGTCGAGGAATGCATATGTATGGATGATCTTGTTCCCTTTGTTGGATTTCACCTTAACAGGCACGATAGCCAGTGCACACTCCTCTTCACCGGCCCCAATATGGCCACCGGCCCCAATATGGCCACATGCAGAGAGCTTCACCCCATGGCTAGTTGAGTCCTCTGCTGTTCCTTGCACCGTTCCTTTTTCCTTGTCCAATGTTCCTATGTGAAGCACAGTTGGGTGGGTCTTATTGCACACTTTGCATGAGAGGCGCCTGTTGCAGTCTTTGCTCATGTGCCCTGGTTTGAGACACCCGAAACAGATTCCCTTTTCCTTTAGGAAACCAATCTTTTCTTTGTGCATTTTCCTTTTGAGTTGTGGACATGTCTCCATCATGTGTTCATTTGAACAGAACAAACAGACTTGCTCCTTCGTGAGCTGAGGTGTGGCTTGTGAGTTGCCATCTTGAGGTTGGGGTACGCACGCCACGCCGGTGGCGAAGTTGCTGCCAGTCAACTTCGGCTTTTGTGACTTGAAGGCTGTGGGCTTCTTTGCTGTAGTGCTGCGTGGATTGACTGTAGCATCCTGAATGTTGCCGAACACAGGGTCTGTTACAATCTTCACTTGTGTTTCAATGAACTTGACCAAGTCACTGAATTTTGCCCTGCTGTGCCGCCTTTCCTGTAGATTGTATGCTTCTGTTCTCCATCTTTCCCTGAGTTTAAAGGGCAACTTTGCAACAAGTGATTGTAGATTGGATGATAAATCAAGCTCCTCTAGGTATGCAATTTCAGCTATTGCATTACAGCAGCCCCTGAGGTACAAAGCAAATGCCTCTAATGCTTTGGAGTCTTCAGGCTTGATGGGGGACCAGGACAGGGCCTTTTCCATATATGCATTGGCAATTTTGAATTCATTACCGTAATGCTCTTGAAGCAGCTCTTTAGCTTTCACGTAGCCATTGTTTGGATCCATGTACATGCAGGTCCTAACTAGTTCTCTAACCTGCCCCCTGGTGTACTGTTCAAGGTAGCACAACCTGTCTTTTGCACTGTCAGTCTTGGTCTCTATGATGTGCTCAAAGGATCTGATAAATGATCTATATTCAACCAGATCACCTTCAAAGACCTTAATGTCCTTTGGCGGCAGAGATGACAGTTGCTGTTGCTTGATGAGAGCGGCAGTGATGTCATTTTGGCTCTGTAAGATGTTATACAGAGCTGCACCTCTTGGGTTTGTTTGTGGTGCTTGTTGTGCTGGGGCTTGCACAGAGAATGAAGGGTTAGGAAGGTTAAATGGTGGTTGGGTGTGCATAGGGGTTCCACTTTGTGTTACATTTCCACTTGCTGGCTGTGGCTGTGCACCTGTGGGCTGTGCGGCTGGCTGTGAGTGTGAACCTGACTGTGCACTTTGTTGTTGCCCATAAGCTGAATGTCCATGAGGTGGTGCTCTAGGCGTTACAGCGGGATACAGGAAAGTGGGTGAGGCAGGTGATGTTAGAAGGCTTTGATGGCTGAAATGAGGTCCTTTTGGGGGCACAACTGATGTGTCCACAGTGCTCCTTTGCACTGGTTCAGTTTGTTTTGAACTTGTTCCGGTTTCCATTCCAGAAGCTTGTGTTCCTGACTCCTCAAAATATTCAGTCATCCCATCATCTCCTTATGTTCTCGTCTGAGTCTCCATGCGTTTGCTGAAAACAGAGATTTTAGCTGAAGCAGCTTCCAACTCAGCTCTCAGTTCCAATGCTTCCTTTCTTTTCCTGATTTGTTCCTTTTGCCTATTGAGCATTTCCTCCTCATCCTCCAAGGCATGTTTTTCTATGAGCGCACTCAATTTTGCTTCCAAGGCAGCCTTCTCCGCTTCAGCCTGGGTGCATGAAGATGCTGTAGAAGAGACTTTGGAACTGACTTGAGATGCACTTTCATGGGGAGCAACATCAACAACAGCTTTAGCATCCTTACCATTAGTGACATCTCCATCATCATCATCATCATCATCAGTCATTTTGGGTGGATTTGACAGCCAGTTATTCACATGAGCGTTAAATTCATCAACAGAGGCTATTTTGGGCTTAAACCAATTGTCATTGTCTCTGTCGTCATCATTCAACAGCTTTTGATAGGTGGAATGTGCATCTTTAAATTCTCCGACCAAGGCATCATATCTGAACATATTCTCCTTCACCTCATCAATATTTGCCACATCCTTCATCAATTCAAGGACTATGTTCTTTCTGCGCGTTAACTGCCCAAGCTTGGCTTTTCTGGATGAACGCATTTCCTTTTCCTCCAAAACATTTGCGATGTCCTCCGAGCGGACTTTTGCCTCGCCATCAGTCATGTTGACACAAGCTGACTTTACTTCTTATCAAAACGGGATTGTTGTATCATGCCAAGTTCGCGTTCGTTAATTTCTTCGTTCAGCCCAGTCCTAGCACCAGGCGCTCCGTATTACAATAATGCGGTCCAAATTCAAACAAGCGTGGCACACCAAACAATTTATAACTCCTGGCTTTGTCACAAATCCACTCCTTTAGTGATCCTTAATCCATATTACATCCATCTTGAAGGAACTCTCATCCAATCTTGCAATTTTACATACCGCTCCGCGCTTAGCATTAGCATTAGCCGTCGTACGTTGATTCCTCCTGGTCCTTTGTTTGGTGCCACGCTGTTCCTCCAAACTCCACGTTTCCTTGGAAAACCCAGTAATCCACGGATCCACAAGCAAGTCTTTAGACTAATGTAGTGACTAAAACATTTCCTATTGTATGTCACTCAGGGTTTGGCTAGGTAGGCTGTAGTAGACGCTTGAACAAACGGAGACGAGAGTTACGTTGAAATAAAATGATCTTCGG
>NC_139654.1:3112500-3117500 GCF_951799395.1 Argentina silus | reverse complement strand
GGTTGGTGTGTTTGAGGGAATGTCGTAAAGGAAAAGAAAATGTCGGAAAGGGACGGGATATGGTGGGTTACCTAGCAACGAGGGGGTGGGGAGAGTGTGTGGTTTGAAGGAGTTTCATAAAACATTTTTTTCTAAAAAATGTCGTAAGATACGAACGGTGGAGGGAAAAGGGGGGGGGTTGCCTAGCAACGAGGAGGTGGGTTTGAAGAGCCAAACTACATGGTTCTACTAGCCCTAGGGTTAGGGTCAGGGTTAAGGGTTAGGGTTAAAGTTAACTCATCCCCTAGGGTTAGGGTTAGGGTCAGGGTTTAGGGTTAGGGTCAGGGTTAGAGTTAGGGTTAGGGTCAGGGTCAGAGTCAGGTTCAGGGTCAGAGTTAGGGTTAGGGTCAGAGTCAGGGTCAGGGTTAGAGTCAGGGTTAGGGTCAAGGTTAACTCGTCTCCTAGGCCTGTCTGCACATTTGGGTTGTCATGACGTTGCTAAGTGAAGTGTTAACACTGGAAAGAAAACGTCCCCTTTGGTTTCCACTGATGTTCTATTATACTAATGTTCTATTATACTAAGATTCTATTACACTGATGTTCTATTACACTAATGTTCTATTACATAAATGTTCTATTACACTAATGTTCTATTATACTAATGTTCTATTACACTGTTCTATTACATAAATGTTCTATTACACTAATGTTCTATTACATAAATGTTCTATTACACTAACGTTTTATTATGTTTTTTTATGTGAAGACTGCCCAACGCATCACCGGTTCCTCACTCCCCTCCATCGAGGCTGTCCAGGGCAAATTATGCTTGCGTAAGGCACGCAGCATCGTCAAGGACATTTCTCACCCCAACCACAGACTTTTCACCCCACTCCCCTCCGGGAGGCGCTACAGGTCTCTCCGCACCCGAACCAGTAGGTTCAGAGGCAGCTTCTTCCCTGCGGCTGTCACCCTGCTGAACTTGAACACTACACCTACCTGACAACCTACTACCCCCGCAACCCCCACCCCCCCCCCCCCCCACCCGGACTATTGCACTATTGCACTATACTCCCCTCCCCTGCTCTTACTCAATACCACTGCTCTTCTGTACATACCTGTTCATACTGTTCATACTGTTCATAATGCACATAATGCACATATCCTATATTTTCTTTAATACTACTGCACATACTGTACATACTTGTTTATACGGCATTCCATATTTATATTTATTCTGCTATCTACCTCATGTTACTGTTAATACATATATACTGCTAGACTGCATTACCTATACAGCTCATATGCTGCTACACTGCTCATACTGTAACTATTTATTCTGCTATAATGCTACTGCTACTCACATACTGCTATACTGCACTGCTATATTATACTGCTTATATTATACTATATCATACTGCACTACTACTGATCATATATTGCACTACCTGTAAATACTGTTCATTGCACTTTCTGCTATTTTGCACTTCTGGTTAGACGCTAACTGCATTTCGTTGTCTCTGTACTTGTACTCTGCACAATGACAATAAAGTTGAATCTAATCTAATCTAATCTAATCTAATATTACACTGTTCTATTACACTAATGTTCTATTACACTAATATTCTATTACACTAATGTTTTATTATACTAATGTTCTATTACACTAATGTTCTATTACACTAATGTTCTATTACACTGATGTTCTATTACACTGTTCTATTACACTAATGTTCTATTACACTAATGTTTTATTATACTAATGTTTTATTACACTAATGTTCTATTACACTAATGTTCTATTACACTGATGTTCTATTACACTAATGTTCTATTACAATGTTCTATTACACTGTTCTATTACACTAATGTTCTATTACACTGATGTTCTATTACACTAATGTTCAATTACACTGATGTTCTATTACACTAATGTTCTATTACACTAATGTTCTATTACACTAATGTTCTATTACACTAATGTTCTATTACACTGATGTTCTATTACACTAATGTTCTATTACACTAATGTTCTATTACACTGATGTTCTATTACACTAATGTTCTATTACACTAATGTTCTATTACACTGTTCTATTACACTGATGTTCTATTACACTGATGTTCTATTACACTAATGTTCTATTACACTAATGTTCTATTACACTGATGTTCTATTACACTGTTCTATTACACTGTTCTATTACACTGATGTTCTATTACACTGATGTTCTATTACACTGATGTTATATTACACTGTTCTATTACACTAATGTTCTATTACACTAATGTTCTATTACACTGATGTTCTATTACACTGATGTTCTATTACACTAATGTTCTATTACACTGTTCTATTACACTGATGTTCTATTACACTGTTCTATTACACTGATGTTCTATTACACTGTTCTATTACACTAATGTTGTATTACACTGATGTTCTATTACACTGATGTTCTATTACACTAATGTTCTATTACACTAATGTTCTATTACACTGATGTTCTATTACACTAATGTTCTATTACACTGATGTTCTATTACACTGATGTTCTATTACACTGTTCTATTACACTGTTCTATTACACTAATGTTCTATTACACTAATGTTCTATTACACTGATGTTCTATTACACTAATGTTATATTACACTGATGTTCTATTACACTGTTCTATTACACTGTTCTATTACACTGATGTTCTATTACACTAATGTTCTATTACACTAATGTTCTAATACACTGATGTTCTATTACACTGTTCTATTACACTGATGTTCTATTACACTAATGTTCTATTACACTGATGTTCTATTAAACTGATGTTCTATTACACTGTTCCATTATAAAAGATCTGTGATGTTATAAAGAATATTTCAGGTTCAAATTCTGGGTTTTTAGGATCCAGTGCTTATTGCTAACTGGCTGGATTCTAATCTCTCTGTTGTTGTAATACTAGTAAATGACCACCAGGTGGTGCCCCCATCTGAGGGCGAGAGGTCTGGGGGATAGGGTTCTGGGGGTCTGGGGGTCTGGAGGTCTGGGGGTCTGGAGGTCTGGGGGTCTGGGGGTCAGAGGTACTGCAGGGGACAAGTGAAGTCTTCTCATGAGAGCCATGCCTCCCATGGCAGGGAGCGGTACTGCAGGGGACAGGTGAAGTCTTCTCATGAGAGCCATGCCTCCCATGGCAGGGAGCGGTACTGCAGGGGACAGGTGAAGTCTTCTAATGAGAGCCATGCCTCCCATGGCAGGGAGCGGTACTGCAGGGGACAGGTGAAGTCTTCTCATGAGAGCCATGCCTCCCATGGCAGGGAGCGGTACTGCAGGGGACAGGTGAAGTCTTCTCATGAGAGCCATGCCTCCCATGGAAGGGAGCGGTACTGCAGGGGACAGGTGAAGTCTTCTCATGAGAGCCATGCCTCCCATGGCAGGGAGCGGTACTGCAGGGGACAGGTGAAGTCTTCTAATGAGAGCCATGCCTCCCATGGCAGGGAGCGGTACTGCAGGGGACAGGTGAAGTCTTCTCATGCCTCCCATGGCAGGGAGCGGTACTGCAGGGGACAGGTGAAGTCTTCTCATGCCTCCCATGGCAGGGAGCGGTACTGCAGGGGACAGGTGAAGTCTTCTCATGCCTCCCATGGCAGGGAGCGGTACTGCAGTGGACAGGTGAAGTCTTCTCATTAGAGCCATGCCTCCCATGGCAGGGAGCGGTACTGCAGGGGACAGGTGAAGTCTTCTCATGAGAGCCACGCCTCCCATGGCAGGGAGCGGTACTGCAGGGGACAGGTGAAGTCTTCTCATGAGAGCCACGCCTCCCATGGCAGGGAGCGGTACTGCAGGTGACAGGTGAAGTCTTCTAATGAGAGCCATGCCTCCCATGGCAGGGAGCGGTACTGCAGGGGACAGGTGAAGTCTTCTCATGAGAGCCATGCCTCCCATGGCAGGGAGAGGTACTGCAGGGGACAGGTGAAGTCTTCTCATGAGAGCCATGCCTCCCACAGCCCACAGACAGAGAAAGGAAAAGCAGCCTGCACCTTGGCTGCCCCTCACAATGTCACATGATGGAGAGATATTACTGTACTAGATGATTACTACATAAAAATGAAGGAATGCATGGAAAGTGAAGTTCAGAACATGTACAGCGCCTTCTGAAGGTATTCAGACCCCTTCACTTTTTACACATTTTCTTGTGTTATAGACTCAATTTAAAATGGATTCAATTAAAATAATTTGCCATCAATCCACACACAATACCCCAGAATGACAAAGCGAAAACACAATTTTTTAAATTTCAGCACATTTATTAAAACTGAAATACAGAAATACTTCATGTACAGAAGTATTCAGACCTTTTCCTATGACAGTCTTAAAATTAGCTAAAATGCAAAAATGTCATCAACACATTACTCAATAAGTTGAATTGAGTCCATCTTAATGCAAGGAAAATAGTTCATGTCATTTTGGAATAAATATCTTTGTTTTTATAGGGTCTCTGATTTGCATAGGAATCAATTACACACTGTGTAGATTAGGATGTTCCGAAGACACTGTCCATATTGTACTGACAGAGAAGGAGAGCTGTCTTCACATCCACTCCCTGCTACCTTACACACAGCAACGTAATCCAGCATCACAACTCAAACACCCAATCTAACCAACTCTTATATACATACAGACACTCTCTCCTGTGTTATTCTCAGAGTTCATCATCAGTCTGATTTGATCATCTAATCATTCATCTGGATTGTTTCACTATCAGTTGCATTTCCATCAAAAACAAACAAACATATATAAACAAATATATACATATTTTCTGTACCTGTAGTCTATTTCACTATCAGATGCATTTTTTAATAATTATATATATATATATATGTACAGTAAGAAATAATATAACTACACACAACACACAACACCCTACACACTGGGAGAGAGAACATCTGTACATCCAACATCTCAGTGAAAACACACCACTATCCAACTGCATCATGTTCTGATCCGTTATCTTTGAGCCTTTGG
>NC_139654.1:3107500-3110000 GCF_951799395.1 Argentina silus | reverse complement strand
AGTTGTGTCTCAGGGTTTGTGGAGATGACCAATGGAGGGAGGGAGGGAGAGGAGGGAGGGAGGGAGAGAGGGAGGGATAGAGGGAGGTAGGGAGGGAGAGGAGGGAGGAACGGAGAGAGGGAGGGAGGGAGAGAGAGAAAGACTGTCAGCTACTTCAGGAGAAACACACTTACATTGGAAGAACTGGTCCTGGGCTCTGGTCTTGGGCTCTGGTTGCAGGAAAACATCCACTTCATTCACTACAGACGAGAGGGAGGGAGGGAGGGAGAGAGAGAGGTCGAAAGAGGAAGGGAGGAGAGGGAGGGATGGGGAGAGAGAGAGGGGAGATAGAGGTAGAGGGAGGGAGAAAGGGAGGACAGGGAGGGAGGGGGAGATAGGGATAGAGGGAGAGAAAGAGAGGGAGGGAGGGAGGGAGATGAAGGGAGAGGAGGGAGGGATAGAGGCAGGGATAGGAGAGAGGGAGAGGAGGGAGGGATAGAGGGAGGATGGAGGGACAGAGGAAGGGAGAGACGGGGGGGAGGGAGATAGAAAGGGAGGGAGGCAGGAAGAAAGAGGGAGGGAGAGGATAGAGGGAGGGAGGGAGGGAGGGAGAGGATAGAGGGAGGGAGGGATAGAGGGAGGGTGAGGAAGGGAGGAGAGGGAGGGGGAGAGAGAAGGAGGGAGGGAGGGAGGGAGGGAAGAAGAGAGAGGATGGAGGGAGAGAGGTAGGGAGAGTAGTCGAGAGAGGTAGGGAGGGAGAGAGAGGCACGGGGGGAGAGCAAGAGGAGGGAGGGAGGAAAGGGAGGGGAGTGAAAGAAAGAGAGAGAGAGATTGTGACAGAGAGAGAGAGAGAGAGAGTGAGGGAGGAATGGAGAAGAGGGAGGGAAAGAGGGTGGGATAGAGGGAGGGATAGAGTGAGGGAGGGAGGGAGAGAGGGAGGGATAGAGGGATGAAGGAGGGAGGGAGAGAGGGAGAGAGAGGAGGGAGGGAGGCAGAGAGGAAGGGAGATAGCGAGGGATAGAGGGGGGGAGGGAGAGAGAGGATTAGGGGGGAGAAAGGGAGGGAGGGAGAGAGAGGAGGGAGGGAGGGAGGGAGGCAGAGAGGGAGGGAGGGAGGGAGGGAGAGAGGGAAAGATAGAGGGAGGGAGGAAGGAGGGAGGGAGAAAGGGAGGGAGGGAGAGAGGGAGGGATAGAGGGAGGGTGAGAGGGAGAGAGAGATGGGAGGGAGGGAGAGAGAGAGAGGGGGGGAGAGGAAGGAGGGAGGGAGAGAAAGGGAGGGAGGGAGTGAGGGAGGGAGGGAGGGAGAAAATGAGAGAGAGGAGGCAGAGAGGGATGTATAGAGGGAGGGAGGGAGGGAGAGAGGGAGGGATAGAGGGAAGGAGAGAGGGAGAGAGAGAAGGAAGGGAGGCAGAGAGGGAGGGAGAGAGGGAGGGAGAGTAGTAGAGAGAGGTAGGGAGGGAGGAAGAGAGATGGGATGGAGAAAGGAGAAAGGGAGAGAGAGGTACAGAGGGAGAGAGAGGCACGGAGGGAGAGCAAGGGGAGGGAGGGAGGGAGGAAAGGGAGGGGAGTGAAAGAAAGAGAGAGAGATTGTGACAGAGAGAGAGAGAGGGAGGGAGGGAGAGAAAGAGAGAGCAAGTGAAGGAGGGAGAGAGGGAGGTAGGGAGGGAGAGAAGGAGAAAGAGGGAGGGAGAGAGTAAGGGAGAGAGGTAGAGGGAGGGAGGGAGAGAGAGAAAAAGACAGAGAAAGAGGGAAAGAGAGAGAGAGGGAGAAATTGGATGGGGAGAAGAGGTAGGGAGGGAGAGAAAGAGAGAGAGGGAGGGAGGGAGGGAGGGAGGGAGGGAGAGAGGGAGAGAGAGAGAGAGAGAGAGAGAGAGAGAGAGAGAGAGAGAGAGACATGTATCAGTCAAGGGTTGTAAACATGGACAGGTCCCACATTGTTCTGATGGGGGGAAAAGAGAAGGCCTCACTTTGCAGGTTAACCCTTTGGGGACCAGGGGTATTTTCTCCATTTTTACATACATTTTTTCTTTCTCAATTTGAAGGCACTTCCATATAAAATAATACCCAAGTGTTTCATATCAATATTTTCAGGACAAACTCAGCTTTCTTGATTGTGATGGATGTTTACCCCAAGAGCACTGTGTGAAGAGGTAAGTAGGCCTAAACATGAACATTTCGAATCCGTTTTTCAGAAATGTTTCAAATCCCATGTGAAAACATACCTTTACCCATGTGGATGAATTGTTTTGGTGCTTGAAATTCATTCATGAAGTCCTGAGCTACACAGAAATGGTATACAATATGAATAAAATACTAGACAGAATATAAAAAAGGACTTCTAATGGATCCTTGTAAACACATCTTCTCTGCTTTCTGTCTCTGTCACTGAAGTGTTTGTCAATACCGACAATGCCGACAACACGTGTAGCGAAGAAGATGGACGTGCCAATCGACCAATCACCGACGGAAAAAGGCAGTGTCTAAGCGACTCAAGCTAGTCTGCTACCAAATTCACCAATTAC
>NC_139654.1:3082500-3102500 GCF_951799395.1 Argentina silus | reverse complement strand
ACAATGTACATTATCTTCCAATCAATTCTGATATAATGTGTGTGTGTGTGTGTGTGTGCGTGTGTGCGCGCGCGTGTGTGCGCGTGTGTGCGTGCGTGCGTGCGTGCGTGTGGTGGCAGGGGGGGCTGCTCTGTCTGCACCCAGTGAATATGTTTCCATCCTCAATTCCTGACCCACCTGGCCTTAGATCAGCTCACACAATACTGCACTAACCCAATAGCTAGCAAATACATTATACCAGACGTAGAAATCCAGTGACTACAAATGTATCCATGGTTGCTTGCTCCCCTGTTGAGAGCAACTATAACTCTCACTCATAAATTCTTGCACCACAGTGATCGTTTGGCTTCATGTATTTATTTGTATTCCTCATTCAGGCTGAATGGATGTCACCTCACAGAGAGATGCTGTGAAGCGTTGGCCTCAGCTCTCAGCTCAGACTCCTGCCACCTGAGAGAGCTGGACCTCAGTAATAATGATCTAGGTGACGGGGGGGTGAAGCTGCTCTCTGCTGGACTGGGGAGTCCACACTGTCAACTACAGACACTGAGGTGAGGTCTCAGACTATTCTTGTTGCCAGACACATCATTCCTGAGTGTTTGTTACATTATCATTCTATGGAATCAATGACACTTGCACAGAAAGGGTCAATGATTGAGACAGACAATGTACATTATCTTCCAATCAATTACTATATAACGTGTTTGTGTGTGTGTGTGTGTGTGTGTGTGCGTGTGTGTGTGTGGTGGCAGGGGGGCTGCTCTGCCTGCATTGTCTAAATAACTTTACTCTCCTGAAATCCTGACCCACCTGGCCTCAGATCAGCTCATGGGACTACACAATACTGCACTAACCCAATAGCAAGAAAATACATTATACCAGACGTAGAAATCCAGTGACTTCAAATGTATCCATGGTTGCTTGCTCCATGTTGCTCCCGCAACTGTAACTGTCACTCATGAATTCTTATCATAATGCAACACAGTGATGGTTTGGCTGCATGTATTTATTTGTATTCCTCATTCAGGCTGAATGGATGTCACCTCACAGAGAGATGCTGTGAAGCGTTGGCCTCAGCTCTCAGCTCAGACTCCTGCCACCTGAGAGAGCTGGACCTCAGTAATAATGATCTAGGTGACGGTGGAGAGAAGCTGCTCTCTGCTGGACTGGGGAGTCCACACTGTCAACTACAGACACTGAGGTGAGGTCTGAGACTATTCTTGTTGTCAGACACATCATTCCTAAGTGTGTTACATTGTCAAGTGATACTTGCTCTGCAAAACTCAATGACGGAGACAGAACATTTACATGATCTTCCAATCAATTCCTAAACTCTTCACTGTGGCTACACTTGGCGTACAATTTTTTTTGTATTTCACCTTTTTCTTTTGTCAGCTCCCAGACCATCATCCTGTGCGAGCATTTATTTTACCTTGAAGAGCGGTCTTCATAATTAAAAAAAAATCTATGAAGGATACCGTCTTACCTTTCTTAGATAATGTGTTTTTGAGAAACCATTTCATAGGGAGAGCAACACATGCACAGTTCAATAACAAAAGGCCAATCTTTCGGTCAGGATGGCCTTGAAGCTGACTCAGCACATCCCCACCAACAGATATAACCCAGGGGACAGATATTACCGCTGTCAACCTGACTGGCTGACTTGATTCATACCGTTTCTACATAAAATCATAAAGGAATCATTGAACAGTGTATGACTGAAAAACTATGATCATCATGACATGGTCATACTGATTAAAAAAGATTGTTGTTTTGCTATATTGATTATAAGAATATCATAAATGACAGATGAGAAATCTGTCTCCCCTCACACTATCAAGGAGGGATCATGGGAATAAGACACACAATGCAACAATCATTTATTGTACAGCTTATAATTACATAATATTCAGCTCTATTTATCATTAAAGGCAGAATTTCAAAGAGTGTATGTGTGTGTGTGGGGGGGGGGGCATTCTCTGAATACCGTTACTCTCCTCAATTCCTGAACAATTTGGCCTTAGATCATCTGATGGGGTACACAATACTGCACTAACCTAATAGCTAGCAAATATACCACACTTGGAAATACAACGACTACAAACCTGCCTGTGATTGGCTTGAATCATGAATTATTATCATAATGCACCACAGTGATCGTTTGGCTGCATGTATTTATTTGTATTCCTCATTCAGGCTGAATGGATGTCACCTCACAGAGAGATGCTGTGAAGCGTTGGCCTCAGCTCTCAGCTCAGACTCCTGCCACCTGAGAGAGCTGGACCTCAGTAATAATGATCTAGGTGACAGGGGGGTGAAGCTGCTCTGTGCTGGACTGGGGAGTCCACACTGTCAACTACAGACACTGAGGTGAGGTCTGAGACTATTGTTGTTGTCAGACACATCATTCCTAAGTGTCTGTTACATTATCATTGTATGGAATCAATGATACTTGCACAGAAAGGCTCAATAATTGAGACAGACAATGTACATTATCTTCCAATCAATTACTATATAATGTGTGTGTGTGTGTGTGTGTGTGTGTGTGTGTGTGTGTGTGTGTGTTGGCAGGGCGGCTGCTCTGTCTGCACTGTCTGAATAACTTTCTTCTCCTCAAATCCTGACCCACCTGGCCTTAGATCAGCTCATGGGACTATACAATACTGCACTAACCCAATAGCTAGCAAATACATTATACCAGACGTAGAAATCCAGTCACTACAAATGTATCCATGGTTGCTTATTCCCCTGTTGAGAGCAACTATAAGTCTCACTCATGAAATCTTGCACCACAGTGATCGTTTGGTTTCATGTATTAATTTGTATTCCTCATTCATATGTGGCCTTTCAACTGGCAAATGAAGAGGATTTAAAACTGCACATGTACATTAGAGAGGAATAATCAGATTCTTGATCAGATGGAGTGACACTATTTCCCCAGGTTGTCAGGCTGTGGAGTCCCAGAGGAAGGCTGTGTTTCTCTGGCTTCAGCTCTGAGGTCTAATCCCTCCCACCTGAGAGAGCTGGACCTCAGCTACAATCACCCACGAGACTCAGGACTGGCGCTGCTCTCTGCTGTACAGAAAGATCCACTCTGTAACCTACAGACACTCAGGTAAAGGCTGAATATGTGGCTGGACGTATCAATGAGATTAATACACTGTATTCATTTTCCACATGATTGTGAGTGTGTCATTCAACCACTGTGGGTTCTTCTGTGGTTGATATAGTGTGGACCATGGTGGAGAGTGCAGGCTCAAACCTGGGCTGATCAAATGTAAGTCACCAACGCTGTAGAGAATAGGACTGTGATATTACTCAAGAACCAGGGTACAGCAGAGTTCAAACAGAGCACCAGTATTGTATACATATGTAAATCTAAAACATTAGTAAATGTGAATTTGTTGTATCCCTTGTAAAACATTTTCAATTAATAAGTAATATTTTGTGAAAAAAAGAATGTTGCCATAACAAGATCACATTGTGAATATTGTAATTTATTCAATTGTATTGATTTGATGATTATTTTTGCCCTCTCAATCAGATGCCTGTGAGCTCACACTGGACCCAAACACAGCACACAGACGCCTCTCTCTGTCTGAGGAGAACAGAAAGGTGACAAAGGGGAGAGAGGAGCAGCCGTATCCTGATCACCCAGAGAGATTTGACTACTGGCCACAGGTGCTGTGTAGAGAGGGTCTGACTGGGCGCCGTTACTGGGAGGTAGAGTGGAGTGGGGGAGGTGCTGATATAGGAGTGACATATAAAGGAATCAGGAGGAGAGGAGGCGGTTATGACTGTAGATTGGGATACAATGACAAGTCCTGGAGGCTGTTCTGCTCTGATGACAGTTACTACACCTGGCACAATAATAAGAGCACTGACATACCTGTCCCCTCCTCTGGCACCCACAGAGTAGGAGTGTATCTGGACTGGCCGGCCGGCACTCTGTCCTTCTACAGCGTCTCCTCTGACACACGGACCCTCCTGCACACATTCCACTCCACATTCACTGAGCCCCTCTACCCAGGGTTTTTGGTTGGGTATGGCTGTTCAGTGACCCTGTGTAAACTAGTCTCAGGGAGATCACACTGAACACCAAAGGCTCAAAGATAACGGATCAGAACTTGATGCAGTTGGATAGTGGTGTGTTTTCACTGAGATGTTGGATGTACAGATGTTACCTCTCCCAGTGTCTAGTGTGTAGGGTGTAGTGTGTAGGGTGTAGGGTGTAGTGTGTAGTGTGTAGGATTGTTGTGTGTAGTTATATTATTTTTTACTATATATATATATATGCATCTGATAGTAAAATAGACTGCGATAGAGTGACAAAAAATAGAAGCTTACATGTTTTTTAGTTGTTTTGATGGAAAAGCCTCTGACAATCCAGATGAATGATTAGATGATCAAATGAGACTGATGATGACCTCTGAGAATAACACAGGAGAGAGTGTCTGTATGTATATAAGAGTTGGTTAGATTGGGTGTTTGAGTTGTGATGCTGGATTACGTTGCTGTGTGTAAGATAGTATGGTCAATTTCCATAGAAAATAAAGATTCCTAATTCCACAAAGGAACGGCAGAGAGAGAATTAAGAGCAGGATGGCCAGTGATTGATTTGTGAAGGGAGAGTAGTGGAGATGTTTATAATTATAATAGGAGGGGAAACCAGGCCGCGACGCGATGTAGGAGGAGAATGATATTGGTGATTTGTATATGAGGGAGGTAACCTAGATTTGAAAGTATAAATGGCGGTCTGAAAGGACAACGAAAAACCCCTTTGCAAACGTGTTTACTTTTATAACTTGTGAATAAAAGTGTCTGAATAAACCATGAATTCTAGTCTTATGTTCAAGTATTTTTAACTTGAAATTCCACCACACTAACTACAGTCAATCACACTGCTACTGTATAAACTAGCTACAGTCAATCACACTGCTACTGTATGAACTAGCTACAGTCAATCACACTGCTACTGTATGAACTAGCTACAGTCAATCACACTGCTACTGTATGAACTAGCTACAGTCAATCACACTGTTACTGTATAAACTAGCTACAGTCAATCACACTGCTACTGTATGAACTAGCTACAGTCAATCACACTGCTACTGTATGAACTAGCTACAGTCAATCACACTGCTACTGTATGAACTAGCTACAGTCAATCACACTGCTACTGTATGAACTAGCTACAGTCAATCACACTGCTATTGTCTTACGTGTCTCCAACATGTCTCACTTGTCTCGTACTTGTGTCACTTATTGTCTTGTCATTGCACTACTGCTTATTTGTATTATGTGTATTTTGTATGCTGCATTGTCATGGAATCAAGCCTAAGAATGTTACTCCCTGCACTTGTGTATGGGACGCAATAAACTTGAAACTTGTAACAGTAATGCCATTTTTGTTGTAACTACCTGCTTGATAGTGAATATTTTAGATTACGGTCTCTAGCGGTTGTGAATGAACATTGTCAGCAACGACACACTGACTTATATTCGTGAGGTAGTTAAGGAACCACTGACAAGCATTCTGATCCAAATCTATTTAAGACAGTCGACTCACTAACAGTGAATGATCCACTGGATCAAAAGCTTTTGATAGATCATTAAACAAGGCAGCACAATGCTGCTTTTTATCAAGGGCACAGACAATATCATTGATTACAAAGAATGTCGCTGAAATAGTCCTGTCTCCTGGTCTAAAGCATGATTGAAATGCTTAGTTTACACTTCACTACCCATAAGGCCTGCTGTAGTTCAGACTTCACTACCCATAAGACCTGCTGTAGTTTAGACTTCACTACCCATATGGCCTGCTGTAGTTTAGACTTCACTACCCATAAGGCCTGTTGTAGTTTAGACTTCACTACCCATATGGCCTGCTGTAGTTCGGACTTCACTACCCATAAGGCCTGTTGTAGTTTAGACTTCACTACCCATAAGGCCTGTTGTAGTTTAGATTAGATTCAACTTTATTGTCATTGTGCAGAGTACAAGTACAGAGACAACGAAATGCAGTTAGCAGAAAACTGCAGTGTGAGCAGTATATACAGGTAGTTCAGTATATGCGCAGTATAGTAGTACAGTGTAAGCAGTATATGAATAATTGTTGTTATTACAGTACATGATATTGGTTCCGCCCGATGCTGTTGTACCCGGACTGAGGGACCGCAGGTAAAACCTACAATGCTTGAATGTACAGATGAACGTCGTGGAATAAAGCCAGTAAAAGAAACCCTGCCCGTTCATTCCTAGTTAGGAATACAAATAAAACACAAACATAACAGTAGTGAGAGTCGATGTGGAGTTATCTTGAGCCGAGCTCTCAGCCCACCTCGGCGATGTATGCGCGCCGCCATCTTGGTACACGCCCTCCCTGCGTGATTGGTGGATTTGGTAGCAGGCTAGGTTGAGTCGCTCAGACGCTGCCTTTTGATTGGTCGATTCGCACGTCCGTCTTCTTCGCTACACGTGTTGTCGGTATTGACAAACATTTCAGTGACAGTGACATGCGCGCGACGCATGCGCGCCGCCATCTTGGTTTTGATATCCAGTGGAGTATGTTCCATGTGAACGTAGTAGGGTTATCCAATGGAGTAGGCTGCATGCTAACGTTGCATTCATAGCCGGTGGAGTATGCTAAATGCTATTGTTGTATTCTTATCCAGTGAAGTAGGCTACATGCTAATATTAGCACTGCATCGCGCGCATGTCACTGAAATGTTTGTCAATACCGACAACACGTGTAGCGAAGAAGACGGACGTGCGAATCGACCAATCAAAAGGCAGCGTCTGAGCGACTCAACCTAGCCTGCTACCAAATCCACCAATCACGCAGGGAGGGCGTGTACCAAGATGGCGGCGCGCATACATCGCGAAGCCCGCTGTCTCGCTGAATTAGTGGCTATTTCCTTGTTTATTTCAAGTATTCTCGCTAAAAACAGTTTAGCGTCCATATCGTACAGCCGACGACAACTTTTGGACATCGGCTCCGGCATTCCAGACATCTTTATCGACGCAATACCGTGAGATCTGCTGGACTGGGGAGTCCACACTGTCAACTACAGACACTGAGGTGAGGTCTCAGACTGTTCTTGTTGTCAGACACGTCATTCCTAAGTGTCTGTTACATTATCATTCTATGGAATCAATGATACTTGCACAGAAAGGCTCAATAATTGAGACAGACAATGTACATTATCTTCCAATCAATTCTGATATAATGTGTGTGTGTGTGTGTGTGTGTGCGTGTGTGCGCGTGTGTGCGTGCGTGCGTGCGTGTGGTGGCAGGGGGGGCTGCTCTGTCTGCACCCAGTGAATATGTTTCCATCCTCAATTCCTGACCCACCTGGCCTTAGATCAGCTCACATAATACTGCACTAACCCAATAGCTAGCAAATACATGATACCAGACGTAGAAATCCAGTGACTACAAATGTATCCATGGTTGCTTGCTCCCCTGTTGAGAGCAACTATAACTCTCACTCATAAATTCTTGCACCACAGTGATCGTTTGGCTGCATGTATTTATTTGTATTCCTCATTCAGGCTGAATGGATGTGACCTCACAGAGAGATGCTGTGAAGCGTTGGCCTCAGCTCTCAGCTCAGACTCCTGCCACCTGAGAGAGCTGGACCTCAGTAATAATGATCTAGGTGACGGGGGGGTGAAGCTGCTCTGTGCTGGACTGGGGAGTTCACACTGTCAACTACAGACACTGAGGTGAGGTCTGAGACTATTCTTGTTGTCAGACACATCATTCCTAAGTGTGTTACATTATCATTCTATGGAATCAATGATACTTGCACAGAAAGGCTCAATAATTGAGACAGACAAAGGATATTATCTTCCAATCAATTACTATGTAATGTGTGTGTGTGTGTGTGTGTGTGTGTGTGTGTGTGTGTGTGTGTGTGTGTGTGTGTGTGTGTATGTGTGTGGTGGGAGGGGGGCTGCTCTGTCTTCAATATCTGAATATGTTTGTCTTCCTCAAATCCTGATCCACCTGGCCTTAGATCAGCTTATGAGACTGCATAATACTGCACTAACCCAATAGCTATCAAATACATGATACCAGACGTAGAAATCTAGTGACTACAAATGTATCCATGGTTAATTGCTCCCCTGTTGAGAGGAACTATAACTCTCACTCATAAATTCTTGTGCCACAGTGATCGTTTGGCTTCATGTATTTATTTGTTGTCAGACACATCAGTCCTAAGTGTATTACATTGTCAATGATACTTGCACTGCGAATATCAATGATGGAGACAGAACATTTACATGATCTTCCAATCATTTCCTAAACTGTTCACTGTGACAACACTAGTCCTACCACTTTATTTGTATTCCACGTTTTTCATTTGTCAGCTCCCAGACCATCATCCCGTGCGTGCATTTATTTTACCATGATGAGCGGTCTTCATAATTTAAAAAAAATCGATGAAGGATACTGTCTTACCTTTCTTAGATAATATGTTTTTGAGAAACCATTTCAGAGGGACAGCAACACATTCACAGTTCAATAACAAGAGGCCGACCTTTAGGTCAGGATGGCCTTGCAGCTGACTCAGCACATCCCCACCAACAGATATAACCCAGGGGACAGATTTAACCGCTGTATATCTGACTGGCTGTCTTGATTCGTACCGTTACTACATAAAATCATAAATGAGTCCAATACTGATCATGAAGGAATCAATGAACAGTGTATGACTGAAAAAATATAATCATCATGACATGGTCATACTGATTAAAATAGATTGTTGTTTTGCTATATTGATTATAAGAATATCATAAATGACAGATGAGAAATCTGTCTCCCCTCACACTATCAAGGAGGGAGCATGGGAATAAGGCACACAATGCAACAATCATTTATTGTACAGCTTATAATCACATCATCTTCAGCTCTATTTATCATTAAAGGCAGCATTTCAGTGTGTGTGTGTGTGTGTGTGTGGGGGGGGGGGCACTCTCTGAATACTGTTACTCTCCTCAATTCCTGAACAATCTGGCCTTAGATCATCTGATGGGGCTACACAACACAGCACTAACCCAATAGCTAGCAAATATACCACACTTAGAAATACAATGACTACAAACCTGCCTGTGATTGGCTTGAATCATGAATTCTTATCATAATGCACCACAGTGATCGTTTGGCTGCATGTATTTATTTGTATTCCTCATTCAGGCTGAATGGATGTCACCTCACAGAGAGATGCTGTGAAGCGTTGGCCTCAGCTCTCAGCTCAGACTCCTGCCACCTGAGAGAGCTGAACCTCAGTCATAATGATCTAGGTGACGGGGGGGATAAGCTGCTCTCTGCTGTACTGGGGAGTCCACACTGTCAACTACAGACACTGAGGTGAGGTCTCAGACTATTCTTGTTGTCAGACACATCATTCCTAAGTGTCTGTTACATTATCATTCTATGGAAACAATGATACTTGTACAGAACGGCTCAATAATTGAAACAGACAATGTACATTATCTTCTAATCAATTCCTATGTAGTGTGTGTGTGTGTGTGTGTGTGTGTGTGTGTGTGTGTGTGTGTGTGTGTGTGTGTGTGTGTGTGTGTGTGTGTGTGTGTGTGGTGGCAAAGGGGGCTGCTCTGTCTTCACTCTCTGAATATGTTGCCCTCCTCAAATCTTGACCCACCTGGCTTTAAATCAGCTCATGGGACTCCACAATACTGCACTAACCCAATAGCAAGCAAATACATTATACCAGACGTAGAAATCCAGTCACTACAAATGCATCCATGGTTGCTTGCTCCCCTGTTGAGAGCAACTGTAGCTCTCACTCATGAATTCTTGCACCACAGTGATCGTTTGGCTGCATGTATTTGTATTCCTCATTCAGGCTGCATAGATGTCACCTCACAGAGAGATACTGTGAAGCGTTGGCCTCAGCTCTCAGCTCAGACTCCTGCCACCTGAGAGAGCTGGACCTCAGTAATAATGATCTAGGTGACGGGGGGGGGTGAAGCTGCTCTCTGATGGACTGGGGAGTCCACACTGTCAACTACAGACACTGAGGTGAGGTCTCAGACTATTCTTGTTGTCAGACACATAATTCTTAAGTGTGTTACATTATCAATGACACTTGCTCTGCAAAACTCAATGACGGAGACAGAACATTTACATAATCTTCCAATCATTTCCTAAACCCTTCACTGTGACAACACTAGTTCTACCACTTTATTTGTATTCCACCTTTTTCTTTTGTGAACTCCCAGACCATCATCCCGTGCATGCACCCTTAACCTAGGACTACTTTCCCCTCCAAAAAGATGAATAAATCAATATAAGGTCCACAATATGAGCGGTCTTCATAATTGAAAAAAAGCGATGAAGGATACCGTCTTACCTATCTCAGATTAGGTGTTTTTGAGTAACCATTTCATTGGGACAGCAACACATGCATAGTTCAATAACAAGAGGCCGACCTTTAGGTCAGGATGGCCTTGCAGCTGACTCAGCACATCCCCACCAACAGATATAACTCAGGGGACAGATTTAACCGCTGTTAACCTGACTGGCTGTCTTGTTTTGTACCGTTACTACATAAAATCATAAACGAGTCCAATACTGATCATAAAGGAATCAATGAACAGTGTATGACTGAAAAAATATAATTATCATGACATGGTCATACTGATTAAAATAGATTGTTGTTTTGCTATATTGATTATAACAATATCATAAATGACAGATGAGAAATCTGTCTCCCCTCACACTATCAAGGAGGGAGCAATAAGGCACACAATGCAACAATCATGTATTGTACAGCTTATAATGACATCATATTCAGCTCTATTCTTCATTAAAGGCAGAATTTCAAAGAGTGTATGTGTGTGTGTGTGTGTGTGTGTGGGGGGGGGGGCACTCTCTGAATACCGTTGCTCTCCTCAATTAATGAACAATCTGGCCTTAGATCATCTGATGGGGCTTAACAATACTGCACTAACCTAATAGCTAGCAAATATACCACACTTAGAAATACATTGACTACAAACCTGCCTGTGATTGGCTTGAATCATGAATTCTTATCATAATTCACCACAGTGATCATTTGGCTGCATGTATTTATTTGTATTCCTCATTCAGGCTGAATGGATGTCACCTCACAGAGAGATGCTGTGAAGCGTTGGCCTCAGCTCTCAGCTCAGACTCCTGCCACCTGAGAGAGCTGGACCTCAGTAATAATGATCTAGGTGACTGGGGGGTGAAGCTGCTCTCTCCTGGACTGGGGAGTCCACACTGTCAACTACAGACACTGAGGTGAGGTCTGAGACTATTCTTGTTGTCAGACACATCATTCCTAAGTGTCTGTTACATTATCATTCTATGGAATCAATGATACTTGCACAGAAAGGGTCAATGATTGAGACAGACAATGTACATTATCTTTCAATCAATTACTAAATAATGTGTGTGTGTGTGTGTGTGTGTGTGTGTGTGTGTGTGTGTGTGTGTGTGTGTGTGTGTGTGTGTGTGTGTGTGTGTGGTGGGGTGGGGGGGGGGGGGATTCACTCTCTCAATAACGTTTCTTTCCACAATTCCTCACCAATCTGGCCTGAGATCAGCTGATGGGGCTCCACAATAATTCACTAACCAATCTAACATATTGCTTGCTCCCCTGTTGAGAGCAACTATAACTCTCACTGATGAATTCTTATACCACAGTGATCGTTTGGCTGCATGTATTTATTTGTATTCCTCATTCATATGTGGCCTTTCAACTGCCAAATGAAGAGGATTTAAAGCTGCACATGTACATTAGAGAGGAATAATCAGATTCTTGATATCAGATGGAGTGACACTATTTCCCCAGGTTGTCATTCTGTGGAGTCCCAGAGGAAGGCTGTGTTTCTCTGGCTTCAGCTCTGAGGTCTAATCCCTCCCATCTGAGAGAGCTGGACCTCAGCTACAATCACCCAGGAGACTCAGGACTGGCGCAGCTCTCTGCTGTACAGAAAGATCCACTCTGTAAACTACAGACACTCAGGTAAAGGCTGAATATGTGGCTGGACATATCAATGAGATTAATGCACAGTATCTATTTTCCACATGATTGTGAGTGTGTCATTCAACCACTGTGGGTTCTTCTGTGGTTGATATAGTGTGGACCATGGTGGAGAGTGCAGGCTCAAACCTGGGCTGATCAAATGTAAGTCACCAACGCTGTAGAGAATAGGACTGTGATATTACTCAAGAACCAGGGTGCAGCAGAGTTCAAACAGAGCACCAATATTGTATTCATATGTAAATCTAAAATATTAGTAAATGTGAGTTAGTTGTATCCCTTGTAAAACATTTTAAATTAATAAGTCATATTTTGTGAATAAATGAATGTTGCCATAACAAGATCACATTGTGAATATTGTAAGTTATTCAGTTGTATTGATTTGATGATTATTTTTGGCCTCTCAATCAGATGCCTGTGAGCTCACACTGGACCCAAACACAGCAGACAGACACCTCTCTCTGTCTGAGGAGAACAGAAAGGTGACAGGGGGGAGAGAGAAGCAGCCGTATCCTGATCACCCAGAGAGATTTGAGGACTGTCCACATCTGCTGTGTAGAGAGGGTCTGACTGGGCGCCGTTACTGGGAGGTAGAGAGGAGTGGGGGAGGGGCTGATATAGGAGTGACATATAAAGGAATCAGCAGGAGAGGGAGGGGTTATGACTGTATGTTGGGATTCAATGACAAGTCCTGGAGTCTGATCTGCTCTGATGACAGTTACTTCGCCTGGCACAATGAGAAGAGGACTGACATACCTGTCCCCTCCTCTGGCTCCCACAGAGTAGGAGTGTATCTGGACTGGCCGGCCGGCACTCTGTCCTTCTACAGCGTCTCCTCTGACACACGGACCCTCCTGCACACATTCCACTCCACATTCACTGAGCCCCTCTACCCAGGGTTTTGGCTTTGGGGCTGGGACTGTTCAGTGACCCTGTGTAAACTAGTCTCAGGGAGATCACACTGAACACCAAAGGCTCAAAGATGACGGATCAGAACATGATGCAGTTGGATAGTGGTGTGTTTTCACTGAGATGTTGGATGTACAGATGTTCCCTCTCCCAGTGTGTAGTGTGTAGTGTGTAGACTGTAGTGGGTAGTGTGTAGTGTGTAGTGTGTAGCGTGTAGTGTGTAGGGTGTAGGGTGTAGGGTGTAGTATGTAGTATGTAGTCTGTAGTGTGTAGCGTGTAGGGTGTAGTGTACAGTGTGTGGTGAACAGTGTGTAGTGTCAGTGCAGCTCTTGAGATGAGTAGCCCTGCCTGAGACCTGTCAGCCCAAATGTCTTCCTCGGACCACAAGGAGAGAGTGGATGTATAGAAGAAATTCAACTGACAGTGAAACAATCCAGATGAATGATTAGATGATCAAATCAGACTGATGATGAACTCTGAGAATAACACAGGAGAGAGTGTCTGTATGTATATAAGAGTTGGTTAGATTGGGTGTTTGAGTTGTGATGCTGGATTACGTTGCTGGGTGTAAGATAGCAGGGAGTGGATGTGAAGACAGCTCTCCTTCTCTGTCAGTACAACATGGACAGTGTCTTCAGAACATCCTAATCTACACAGTGTGTAATTGATTCCTATGCAAATCAGAGACCCCATAAAAACAAAGATATTTATTCCAAAATGACATGAACTATTATCCTTGCATTAAGATGGACTTAATTCAACTTATTGAGTGACTTGTTGATGACATTTTTGCATTTTAGCTCATTTTAAGAGTGTCATATCAAAAGGTCTGAATACTTCTGTACATGAGGTATTTCTGTATTTCAGTTTTAATAAATGAAGAAATTTCAAAAATCGTGTTTTCGCTTTGTCATTCTGGGGTATTGTGTGTGGATTGATGGCAAATTATTTTAATTGAATCCATTTTAAATTGAGTCTATAACACAAGAAAATGTGTAAAAAGTGAAGGGGTCTGAATACCTTCAGAAGGCGCTGTACATGTTCTGAACTTCGCTTTCTATGTATTCCTTCATTTTTACATAGTAATCATCTAGTACAGTAATATCTATGCATCATGTGACATTGTGAGTGGCAGCCAAGGAGCAGGCTGCTTTTCCCCTCTCTGTCTGTGGGCTGTGGGAGGCATGGCTCTCATGAAAAGACTTCACCTGTCCCCTGTAGTACCGCTCCCTGCCATGGGAGGCATGGCTCTCATGAGAAGACTTCACCTGTCCCCTGGAGTACCGCTCCCTGCCATGGGAGGCATGGCTCTCATGAGAAGACTTCACCTGTCCCCTGCAGTACCGCTCCCTGCCATGGGAGGCGTGGCTCTCATGAGAAGACTTCACCTGTCCCCTGCAGTACCGCTCCCTGCCATGGGAGGCGTGGCTCTCATGAGAAGACTTCACCTGTCCCCTGCAGTACCGCTCCCTGCCATGGGAGGCGTGGCTCTCATGAGAAGACTTCACCTGTCCCCTGCAGTACCGCTCCCTGCCATGGGAGGCATGGCTCTCATGAGAAGACTTCACCTGTCCCCTGCAGTACCGCTCCCTGCCATGGGAGGCGTGGCTCTCATGAGAAGACTTCACCTGTCCCCTGCAGTACCTCTGACCCCCAGACCCCCAGACCTCCAGACCCCCAGACCCCCAGAACCCTATCCCCCAGACCTCTAGCCCTCAGATGGGGGCACCACCTGGTGGTCATTTACTAGTATTACAACAACAGAGAGATTAGAATCCAGCCAGTTAGCAATAAGCACTGAACCCTAAAAACCCAGAATTTGAACCTGAAATATTCTTTATAACATCACAGATCTTTTATAATGGAACAGTGTAATAGAACATCAGTGTAATAGAACATCAGTGTAATAGAACATCAGTGTAATTGAACATTAGTGTAATAGAACAGTGTAATAGAACATCAGTGTAATAGAACAGTGTAATAGAACATTAGTGTAATAGAACATCAGTGTAATAGAACATTAGTGTAATAGAACAGTGTAATAGAACATCAGTGTAATAGAACAGTGTAATAGAACATCAGTGTAATAGAACATTAGTGTAATAGAACAGTGTAATAGAACATCAGTGTAATAGAACAGTGTAATAGAACATCAGTGTAATAGAACATTAGTGTAATAGAACATCAGTGTAATAGAACATCAGTGTAATAGAACATCAGTGTAATTGAACATTAGTGTAATAGAACATCAGTGTAATAGAACATTAGTGTAATAGAACATCAGTGTAATAGAACAGTGTAATAGAACATCAGTGTAATTGAACATTAGTGTAATAGAACATCAGTGTAATAGAACATCAGTGTAATAGAACAGTGTAATAGAACATTAGTGTAATAGAACATCAGTGTAATAGAACAGTGTAATAGAACATTAGTATAATAGAACATTAGTGTAATAGAATATTAGTGTAATAGAACATTAGTGTAATAGAACATCAGTGTAATAGAACATCAGTGTAATAGAACATCAGTGTAATAGAACATTAGTGTAATAGAACATCAGTGTAATAGAACAGTGTAATAGAACATTAGTATAATAGAACAGTGTAATAGAACATCAGTGTAATAGAACAGTGTAATAGAACATCAGTGTAATAGAACATCAGTGTAATTGAACATTAGTGTAATAGAACATCAGTGTAATAGAACAGTGTAATAGAACATCAGTGTAATAGAACATTAGTGTAATAGAACAGTGTAATAGAACAGTGTAATAGAACATTAGTGTAATAGAACATTAGTGTAATAGAACATTAGTATAATAAAACATTAGTGTAATAGAACATTAGTGTAATAGAACATTAGTGTAATAGAACAGTGTAATATTAGATTAGATTAGATTAGATTAGATTCAACTTTATTGTCATTGTGCAGAGTACAAGTACAGAGACAACGAAATGCAGTTAGCGTCTAACCAGAAGTGCAAAATAGCAGAAAGTGCAATGAACAGTATTTACAGGTAGTGCAATATATGATCAGTAGTAGTGCAGTATGATATAGTATAATATAAGCAGTATAATATAGCAGTGCAGTATAGCAGTATGTGAGTAGCAGTAGCATTATAGCAGAGTAAATAAGTTACAGTATGAGCAGTGTAGCAGCATATGAGCTGTATGTGTAATGCAGTCTAGCAGTATATATGTATTAACAGTAACATGAGGTAGATAGCAGAATAAATATAAATATGGAATGCCGTATAAACAAGTATGTACAGTATGTGCAGTAGTATTAAAGAAAATATAGGATATGTGCATTATGTGCATTATGAACAGTATGAACAGTATGAACAGGTATGTACAGAAGAGCAGTGGTATTGAGTAAGAGCAGGGGAGGGGAGTATAGTGCAATAGTGCAATAGTCCGGGTGGGGGGGGGGGGGGGGGTGGGGGTTTGCGGGGGTAGTAGGTTGTCAGGTAGGTGTAGTGTTCAAGTTCAGCAGGGTGACAGCCGCAGGGAAGAAGCTGCCTCTGAACCTACTGGTTCGGGTGCGGAGAGACCTGTAGCGCCTCCCGGAGGGGAGTGGGGTGAAAAGTCTGTGGTTGGGGTGAGAAATGTCCTTGACGATGCTGCGTGCCTTACGCAAGCATCGTTTGCCCTGGACAGCCTCGATGGAGGGGAGTGAGGAACCGGTGATGCGTTGGGCAGTCTTCACATAAAAAAACATAATAAAACGTTAGTGTAATAGAACATTTATGTAATAGAACATTAGTGTAATAGAACATTTATGTAATAGAACAGTGTAATAGAACATTAGTATAATAGAACATTAGTGTAATAGAACATTTATGTAATAGAACATTAGTGTAATAGAACATCAGTGTAATATAATCTTAGTATAATAGAACATTAGTATAATAGAACATCAGTGGAAACCAAAGGGGACGTTTTCTTTCCAGTGTTAACACTTCACTTAGCAACGTCATGACAACCCAAATGTGCAGACAGGCCTAGGAGACGAGTTAACCTTGACCCTAACCCTGACTCTAACCCTGACCCTGACTCTGACCCTAACCCTAACTCTGACCCTGAACCTGACTCTGACCCTGACCCTAACCCTAACTCTAACCCTGACCCTAACCCTAAACCCTGACCCTAACCCTAACCCTGAACCTGACTCTGACCCTGACCCTAACCCTTACTCTAACCCTGACCCTAAACCCTGACCCTAACCCTAGGGGATGAGTTAACTTTAACCCTTAACCCTGACCCTAACCCTAGGGCTAGTAGAACCATGTAGTTTGGCTCTTCAAACCCACCTCCTCGTTGCTAGGCAACCCCCCCCCTTTTCCCTCCACCGTTCGTATTTTACGACATTTTTTAGAAAAAAATGTTTTATGAAACTCCTTCAAACCACACAATCTCCCCACCCCCTCGTTGCTAGGTAACCCACCATATCCCGTCCCTTTCCGACATTTTCTTTTCCTTTACGACATTCCCTCAAACACACCAACCTCCCTTATTTTACGACATTTACTATTATTATTATTATTATTATTATTATTATTATTATTATTATTATTATATCTTTACGACATTTACTTCTTCTTTACGAGAGAAGGGGAGACAGACACCATGGAAACCACCACCACCACCGACACCGGCGGCTCCTCTGGTACTCGTAGCGGGTCCTCTGGGAAAGTCTCCCCCGGTGGTACCGTCTCCTCTACCGGCTCTGAGGCTAATGCTAACGGGGCTAACTAACGAAGCTAACGAATTTACCTACCGAGTGCAGTGTTGACGGGGTGCTAAAGGCTAATGCTAACTGGCTCTAACGAACTGACCGTGTGTGTGTGTGTGTGGAAACGCGTCGTGTCATCATTACTCGACATTCCTTCAAACCCACCCCCTCGTTGCTAGGCAACCCCCCCCCTTTCCCTCCACCGTTCGTATTTGTTTTGAAAAAATATTTTTACGACAGTCCTTCAAACCACACACACACTCTCCCCACCCCCTCGTTGCTAGGTAACCCACCATATCCCGTCCCTTTCCGACATTTTCTTTTCCTTTACGACATTCCCTCAAACCCACCAACTGTTCCTCGTTGCTAGACAACCCCACCCCTCCCTCATTTTACGATATCTTTTTATTATTATTATTATTATTATTATATCTTTACGACATTTACTTCTTCTTTACGAGAGAAGGGGAGACAGACACCATGGAAACCACCGACACCGGCGGCTCCTCTGGTACTCGTAGCGGGTCCTCTGGGACCGTCTCCCCCGGTGGTACCTCGTTTCTGACCCGGGCCACGACGCTCAACCTCCACACCGGGAACCTCGTCAACCGGAGCCGGCTGAAGAAGAAGTGTCCGTCGTCCCCGAGTGAGGAGGTAAGAAGGGCGGGGGGGGGGTCGGGAGGCTAGAGGCTAATGCTAACGGGGCTAACGAAGCTAACGAATTTACCTACCGAGTGCAGTGTTGACGGGGTGCTAAAGGCTAATGCTAACGGGGCTAACGAATTTACCTACAGAGTGCAGTGTTGACGGGGTGCTAAAGGCGAATGCTAACTGGCTCTAACGAACTGACCGTGTGTGTGTGTGTGTGTATTATGAATGTGATTAAATAAATACTAAATATGTCGTTTTATTGTCATTTTCTGTCTGTCTGTCTGACCTGTTGTTGCCGTTCAGCTCCAGGATTATATCCGCGCCACGCTGTCTCTGACCTGTCTCTCTCTGTCTGTCTGTCTGACCTGTATGTCTTTTGTTGCCCTCCAGCTCCAGGATTGTATCCGCGCCATGCTGTCTCTGACCTGTCTGTCCCTCTGTCTTATCTGTCTGTCTATCTGTCTGTCTGTCTGTTTCTCTCTGACCTGTCTGTCTCTCCATCTGACCTGTCTGTCTGTTGTTGCCGTAGCTCCAGGACTGTATCCGCGCCACGCTGAGTGACTGGTCCTCCGAGACGCCGTCGGCCGGGGAGACTCATCCCTCTCTTCTCTCCCTCCCTCCTTCCCTCCCTCCTTTCCTCCTGTCTCTCTCTTCTTTCCCTCCTTTCCTGTCTTCCTTCCTTCCCTCCCTCCTGTCTCTCTCCCTCTCTCCCTCCTTCCCTCCCTCCTGTCTCTCTCCCTCTCTCCCTCCCTCCTTTCCTGTCTCTCTCTTCTTTCCCTCCTTTCCTGTCTTCCTTCCTTCCTTCCCTCCTGTCTCTCCCTCCCTCCCTCCTGTCTCTCTCCCTCTCTCCCTCCTTCCCTCCCTCCTGTCTCTCTCCCTCTCTCCCTCCTTCCCTCCCTCCTGTCTCTCTCTCTCCCTCCTTCTCCCCTCCTTCTCCCCTCCCTCCCTCCCTCCCTCCCTCCTGTCTCTCTCTCTCTCTCCTTCTCTCCCTCATTCCCTTCCCTCCTTTCCTGTTTCCTGTCTTCTTTCCTTACTGTCGGCGGAGGAGAAGGTGAGACTCATCCCTCTCTTCCTTCCCTCCCTCCTTTCCTTCGTCTCTCTCTGGATGCTCCACACACACACACACGCACACCCACACACACGCGCGCCCAGAGGCGTCAATGTTTAGTGAGTCAAGTGACAATGTGTGTGTGTGAGAGAGAGGGAGACACACACACACACACACACACACACACACACACACAGACACACACACACACACACGCGCGTCAATGTTTAGTGAGTCAAGTGACAACGTGTGTGTGTGTGTGTGTGGGTGCTCCTGAGACAGGGAGAGAGAGAGGGAGACACATACACACTCACATACACACACACACACACACACACACTCACACAGACATACACACACACACACACACACTCACACAGACATACACACACACACTCACACTGTCTGTCTGTCTGTCTCTGACCTGTCTGTCCCTCTGTCTGTCTGTCTGTCAGTCTCTGACCTGTCTGTCTGTCTGTCTGTTTGTCTCTGACCTGTCTGTCTCTCCATCTGACCTGTCTGTCTGTTGTTGCCGTAGCTCCAGGACTGTATCCGCGCCATGCTGAGTGACTGGTCCTCCGAGACGCCGTCGGCCGGGGAGAAGGTGAGACTCA
>NC_139654.1:3035000-3077500 GCF_951799395.1 Argentina silus | reverse complement strand
GTGGGTGTCTGTCTCTGTCTCTGAACTGTCTGTCTGTCTGATCTGTCTGTCTGTCCTGGACAAGGGCCTCCTGGAGGAGCGCTACGACTGGGCCCAGGTGGGTGTCTGTCTCTGTCTCTGAACTGTCTGTCTGTCTGATCTGTCTGTCTGTCCTGGACAAGGGCCTCCTGGAGGAGCGCTACGACTGGGCCCAGGTGGGTGTCTGTCTCTGTCTCTCCCTGACCTGTCTGTCTCTCTCTCCATGTCCAAGGTGAAACCCCAACAGTAACCAGGTCAACCTGACGTCCTGTTGTGTGATGCCCCCCGATCTGATGGCCTGTCTGTCTGTCTCTCCCGTATCCAAGGTGAAGCCCACCAGTAACCAGTGTAGGAGCCAATTTCTATATTTTTCTTTTGGGACATAAAGTGCTTATTTTCTATGTTGTAATATGTGTGACGGTGATTTCTGTTTAGTGGCTCCCCCTGCAGGTGGAGAGGTCCGTTATTATATAGGAAGTGCCAAGGCTACCAGTAGGGGTTTTTGGCTAGGAAAGCACACAGTCTTTAGACCTTGATCTTGACCTTGACAGCCTGTTTGTTTGTTCGCAAATGGTAGCATATTTTAGCTTACTAGATTGCTTTATAATTTTGATAGCCTGCATTTTGAATATCATTTTTGTGGAAAATGGAACAATAAACCGAAGATCATTTTATTTCAACGTAACTCTCGTCTCCGTTTGTTCTACTAGCGTCTACTACAGCCTACCTAGCCAGACCCTGAGCGATATACAATAGGAAATGTTTTAGTCACTACAACCAGGTCAACCTGGCGTCCTGTTGTGTGATGCCCCCCGATCTGACGGTGTACGCCAAGCAGGCGGGGGTCCAGCTACTGACCCACAACGACCTCAAAGGTGGGTGTCTGTCTGGGGGTGTCTGTCTGTGTGTCTCTCTCTCTGTCCCTGACCTGTCTGTCTCTCTCTGACCTGTCTGTCCCCCCTCTAACCTAACCTCCCTCTTCATCTGAGCTGTCTGTCTCTCTCTGACCTGACTCTCTCTCTCCCTCCCTCTCTTTCCATGTCTGTCTCTCCCTCTAACCTGTCTCTCTCTCTCTCTCCTTCCAGAGCTCATCTCGGCGGCGGGCTTCCAGGAGGCGCTGTCTCTCTCTCTCTGACCTGTCTGTCTCCCCTCTAACCTGTCTCTCTCTCTCCCTCCCCCCCTCTCCCTCTGAGCTGTCTGTCTGTCTTTGACCTGTCTCTCTGTCGTCTTCCAGAGCTCATCACGTCGGCGGGCTTCCAGGAGGCGCTCCATGATGACCGCGGCGACCGTAACCGCGGTGACGCGGCGTCGGCCTGGCGCCTCCGCTGGGTCCTGCGCTACACCATCATCGTCAAGAGCCGCGGCATCATCAAGGCCAAGGGCTACCTGGTCCACGCCACCCGGGTAGCGTAGCGTAGCATAGTCTGGTGTAGTCGAGGCTAGCCTAGTGTAGTGTAGCCTTAGCGTAGCATCGTGTAGCCTTGGTTAGCCTGGTTAGCGTTTGCCGGACGGCGCTTGGGTTTAGCCACGCTTAGGGTTAGGTTAGGTACGCTAGGGTTAGCTCATAGCGGCTAACGTGAACCAGACATTGGTTGGTTGGTTGGGGCCTGCTGTTAGCGCTGATGTTGAAGTGCCTGTCTGTATGTCTGTCTGTGTCTGTCTGTCTGTCAGTCAGAGTACGCTAGGTAGCAGCTAGGTGGCTACACACACCCACACACATTTGATTGAATTGATGACCCCCCTGCACTAACCCTAACCCTAGAGACCTCTTCACCCCCACCACCCCCCTGTACTAACCCTAACCCTAGAGACCTCTTCACCCCCACCACCCCCCTGTACTAGGGTTAACCCTAACCCAAAACAGAAAACATGTGTGTGACATACCCATCATTTAAAAAATCAAAATCTTTTCCCGCTTGACTTTTTCTCGGCAACGGTTAACCCTAAACCCTAACTGTCCTCACGAGCTGATAGGGAGTTAGGGTTAGGTTTAGTGGGGGTGAAGAGGTCTCTAGGGTTAGGGTTGGTACAGAGGGGTAGTGGGGGGGTCACAGACGCCCTACAGGGATAGGGTCAGGGTATCAACCAGACGCCTCCCCCTCCCTCCCTTTTTAATGAAATAACCAAAACGACATCATCTGTTTTTTTTTAATCCATGAATTATTTTATTAGTCATCAATTCAATCAAATGTGTGTGGGTGTGAGTAGCCACCTAGCTGCTACCTAGCATGTTTTAGCCACCTAGCCGCTAGCTAGTGTACTCTGACAGACAGGCAGACAGGCACTTCAACATCAGCGCTAACAGCAGGCCCCAACCAACGTCTGGTTCACGTTAGCCGCTATGAGCTAACCCTAGCGTGGCTAAACCCGTAGCTAAGCCTTTCAACTGAACCTAGGTGTCGTCCGGCATACGCTAACCAGGCTAACCAAGGCTACACGATGCTACGCTAAGGCTAGGCCGCACCAGGCTATGCTACGCTAAGGCTACACTACACTAGGCTATCCTCGACTACACCAGACTATGCTATGCTACCCGGGTGGCGTGGACCAGGTAGCCCTTGGCCTTGATGATGCCGCGGCTCTTGACGATGATGGCGTAGCGCAGGACCCAGCGGAGGCGCCACGCCGACGCCGCGTCACCACGGTCATCACGGTCGGTGTCGCCGTGGGACGCCGTCGCTAATGCCGCGCTCTCACGGAGCGCCTCCTGGAAGCCCGCCGACGTGATGAGCTCTGGAAGACGACAGAGAGACAGACAGGTTAGAGGGAGAGAGACAGACAGCTCAGATGGAGAGGGAGGTTAGGTTAGAGGGGGGATAGACAGGTCAGAGAGAGACACACAGACAGACACCCACCTTTGGGGTCGTTGTGGGTCAGTAGCTGGACCCCCGCCTGCTTGGCGTACGCTGTCAGATCGGGGGGCATCACACAACAGGATGCCAGGTTGACCTGGTTACTGGTGGGCTTCACCTTGAATACGGAAGAGAGAGAGAGAGAGAGACACTGTTAACTGCTTGGTTGGGACAGAGAGAGACAGACAGTTGACGTACGCCCTCAGGTTGACCTGGTTACTGGTGGGGTTTCACCTTGGACATGGAGAGAGAGACAGATACCCCCAGCCCAGGACAGACAGACAGACACCCACCTGGGCCCAGTCGTAGTGCTCCTCCAGGAGGCCCTTGTCCAGGACAGACAGACAGGTCAGAGACAGACACCCACCTGGTCCCAGTCGTACAACTCCTCCAGGAGGCCCTTGTCCAGGAAAGACAGACAGACAGACAGGTCAGGAACAGACAGACAGACAGACACCCACCTGGGCCCAGTCGTGCAGCTCCTCCAGGAGGCCCTTGTCCAGGTTAGACAGACAGAACCACCCCCCCCCCCCCCCCCCAGGACGCCAGGTTGACACAGGACACAGGTCAGGGACAGACGCCCACCCTCCCCCCCCAGCCCAGGACAAACAGACAGGCCAGAGAAAGACAGACAGACACCCACCTGGGCCCAGTTGTGCAGCTCCTCCAGGAGGCCCTTGTCCAGGTCCGACGTCCCGATGGCGACCACCTTCCCGGACGCCACCAGCGTTTCCAAGACAACCCACGCCGGCCGCAGGTCCGAGAGGGTCTGGGGGGCGTGGTCGTCCCCCGGGGGGCCGGGAGGGGGCGCCAGGATGACCGAGTCGAGTTGGGAGAGGGCGAGAGTAAGACAGGCTGTTGGGGGGGAGGGAGACAGGTTAGAGGTCCGAGAGGGTCTGGGTGTGGGGGGGGAGATGTTGTCCTCCTGGTCGCCAGGGTGAGGGTGAGACAGGCTGTGGAGGGGAGAGACAAACAGACAGGCAGGCAGGCAGGACTCACCCAGGTCGACAGCCTGTCTGATGCACGACTGGTCCGACTCGCACAGGAACAGCTTGACTGCAACGACAACGTTAGCCTGGGTTAACGTGTGGTCGCGTCGTGTGTAATCATGGGCTGGTATCGTTTGTTAGCCCTGGGTTAGCGTGTGTTATCGTGGTGCGTGTGAGCCGGTGTTAGCATGCACTAGCATTTATTAGCATGTGTTATCGTGGTGTGTGTTAGCGTGCGGCAGCATGTGGTGGCGGTATCATGTGTTAGCCTGCGTTAGCCTGCGTGAGCCTGCCTTAGCCTGCATTAGCGTAGCGTACCAGACACCTTCAGCTCCTCCCTCTCCTCCGGTGTGATGGTGGTCTCGGCCGCCTGGGGGGTGGAGCAGTCCAGGACGTCAGACTCCTGGAGAGACAGACAGGTTAGAGAGAGAGAGAGAGACAGGTAAACAGACAGAAAGGTTATAGAGAGAGAGAGACAGGCGTGATGGCCGGAACAGTTCAGGACGTCAGACTCCTGGAGAGACAGACAGGTCTGAGAGACAAACAGGTTCAGGACAGACAGATTACAGAAAGACAGACAGGCGTGCCTGGGGGGGGGGAGCAGTCCAGGACGTCTGACTCCTGGACAGACAGACAGGTTAGAGAGAGAGAGACAGGTTAGAGACAGACCAGACTAGTCGAACCAGAGAGAGAGATTAGCTGACCTCAGCAGAACCTCCCTCCCTGTTTAACCTCCCTCCCTGTTTAACCCCCCCCCCTCTCTGCCTCCCCCCCGTCTCCCTGCCTGTGTGTGTGTCTCCCTCTCTCTCTCCCTGTCTCAGGAGCACCCACCCACACACACGTTTTAGATTAGATTCAACTTTATTGTCATTGTGCAGAGTACAAGTACAGAGACAACGAAATGCAGTTAGCGTCTAACCAGAAGTGCAAAATAGCAGAAAGTGCAATGAACAGTATTTACAGGTAGTGCAATATATGAGCAGTAAGTAGTGCAGTATATTAATTAGCAGTAGCATTATAGCATTATAGCAGAATAAATAGTTCCAGTATGAACAGTGTAGCAGCATATGAGCTGTATGGGCAATGCAGTCTAGCAGTATATACGTGTATTAACAGGAGAGCATGACTTCAGTAATGGAAAAAAGAACTCTGAGCAAACTGCTCACCATCATGGACAATGAAGGTCACCCACTGTACCACACCATCATCCAGCAGAAGAGCTTGATCAGCTGGAGGCTACGAGCACTGACAAGCAAAACTGACAGACTTACTAAATCATTTGTCCCCAGAGCCATACAACTCTACAACATGTCAATCAAGGGCAAAGAGATGGACTTCTCTGCATAACCTCCACCCTCTGTATCACATCACCATCATGTATCATGTCACTGTTTCACCTCATTATCTACAATGTTTACTAGCTATGCTAGGTCTCATACAGAGCCCCTACCTCCCTCCACCAGCCTGGACTAAATGCACTTTAAAAATAGTCCATATTTATGTAGCCCGTATTTAGTTTTTAGTATTTAATGCTATAATTGCACCTTACCTTTTAGCACCTCACCTAACTGCAAAGACATTTACAACTGCACCTCGCCTGTATAAAATACTGCTAATGTTGTATGTGTATGTTATGTGTGATACCCCTATGTCTGTACGCTACTTGGAACCTGAATTTCCCCCTGGGATAAATAAAGTTTCTATCTATCTATCTCAGTAACATGAGGTAGATAGCAGAATAAATATAAATATGAAGTTGTCACTTGACTCACTAAACACGGGTGTGTCTGTGTGAGTGTGTGTGTCTCCCTCTCTCAGGAGCACCCACACACACACACACACACGTTGCCACTTGACTCACTAAACATTGACGCCTCTGGGCGCGTGAGTGTGCCTGTATGTGGGTGTGCGTGTCTGTGCGTGTGGAGCATCCAGAGAGAGAGACGAAGGAAAGGAGGGAGGGAAGAGAGGGATGAGTCTCACCTTCTCCTCCGCCGACAGTAAGGAAAGAAGACAGGAAACAAGAAAGGAGGGAAGGGAGGGAGGTAAGGAAGACAAGAAAGGAGGGAAGGAAGAGAGAGACAGGAGGAAAGGAGGGAGAGAAGAGAGGGATGAGTCTCACCTTCTCCCCGGCCGACGGCGTCTCGGAGGACCAGTCACTCAGCGTGGCGCGGATACAGTCCTGGAGCTACGGCAACAACAGACAGACAGGTCAGATGGAGAGACAGACAGGTCAGAGACAGCTTGGCGCGGATACAATCCTGGAGCTGGAGGGCAACAACAGGTCAGACAGACAGACAGAAAATGACAATAAAACGACATATTTAGTATTTATTTAATCACATTCATAATACACACACACACACGGTCAGTTCGTTAGAGCCAGTTAGCATTCGCCTTTAGCACCCCGTCAACACTGCACTCGGTAGGTAAATTCGTTAGCCCCGTTAGCATTAGCCTTTAGCACCCCGTCAACACTGCACTCGGTAGGTAAATTCGTTAGCTTCGTTAGCTCCAGTTAGCATTAGCCTTTAGCACCCCGTCAACACTGCACTCTGTAGGTAAATTCGTTAGCTTCGTTAGCCCCGTTAGCATTAGCCTCTAGCCTCCCGACCCCCCCCCCGCCCTTCTTACCTCCTCACTCGGGGACGACGGACACTTCTTCTTCAGCCGGCTCCGGTTGACGAGGTTCCCGGTGTGGAGGTTGAGCGTCGTGGCCCGGGTCAGAAACGAGGTAACACCGGGGGAGACGGTCCCAGAGCCGCCGGAGACGGTCCCAGAGCCGCCGGAGGAGCCGGTAGAGGAGACGGTACCACCGGGGGAGACGGTCCCAGAGGACCCGCTACGAGTACCAGAGGAGCCGCCGGTGTCGGTGGTGGTGGTGGTTTCCATGGTGTCTGTCTCCCCTTCTCTCGTAAAGAAGAAGTAAATGTCGTAAAGATATAATAATAATAATAATAATAATAATAAAAAGATATCGTAAAATGAGGGAGGGGTGGGGTTGTCTAGCAACGAGGAACAGTTGGTGGGTTTGAGGGAATGTCGTAAAGGAAAAGAAAATGTCGGAAAGGGACGGGATATGGTGGGTTACCTAGCAACGAGGGGGTGGGGAGAGTGTGTGTGTGGTTTGAAGGACTGTCGTAAAAATAGTTTTTCAAAACAAATACGAACGGTGGAGGGAAAGGGGGGGGGTTGCCTAGCAACGAGGGGGTGGGTTTGAGGGAATGTCGAGTAATGATGACACGACGCGTTTCCACACACACACACACACACGGTCAGTTCGTTAGAGCCAGTTAGCATTAGCCTTTAGCACCCCATCAACACTGCACTCGGTAGGTAAATTCGTTAGCTTCGTTAGTTAGCCCCGTTAGCATTAGCCTCAGAGCCGGTAGAGGAGACGGTACCACCGGGGGAGACGGTCCCAGAGGACCCGCTACGAGTACCAGAGGAGCCGCCGGTGTCGGTGGTGGTGGTGGTTTCCATGGTGTCTGTCTCCCCTTCTCTCGTAAAGAAGAAGTAAATGTCGTAAAGATATAATAATAATAATAATAATAATAATAATAATAATAATAATAATAATAATAGTAAATGTCGTAAAATAAGGGAGGTTGGTGTGTTTGAGGGAATGTCGTAAAGGAAAAGAAAATGTCGGAAAGGGACGGGATATGGTGGGTTACCTAGCAACGAGGGGGTGGGGAGAGTGTGTGGTTTGAAGGAGTTTCATAAAACATTTTTTTCTAAAAAATGTCGTAAAATACGAACGGTGGAGGGAAAAGGGGGGGGGTTGCCTAGCAACGAGGAGGTGGGTTTGAAGAGCCTAACTACATGGTTCTACTAGCCCTAGGGTTAGGGTCAGGGTTAAGGGTTAAAGTTAACTCATCCCCTAGGGTCAGGGTTTAGGGTTAGGGTCAGGGTCAGGGTTAGAGTTAGGGTTAGGGTCAGGGTCAGAGTCAGGTTCAGGGTCAGAGTTAGGGTTAGGGTTAGGGTCAGAGTCAGGGTCAGGGTTAGAGTCAGGGTTAGGGTCAAGGTTAACTCGTCTCCTAGGCCTGTCTGCACATTTGGGTTGTCATGACGTTGCTAAGTGAAGTGTTAACACTGGAAAGAAAACGTCCCCTTTGGTTTCCACTGATGTTCTATTATACTACTTTTCTATTATACTAAGATTATATTACACTGATGTTCTATTACACTAATGTTCTATTACATAAATGTTCTATTACACTAATGTTCTATTACATAAATGTTCTATTACACTAACGTTTTATTATACTAATGTTCTATTACACTGATGTTCTATTACACTAATGTTTTATTATACTAATGTTCTATTACACTGTTCTATTACACTGATGTTCTATTACACTAATGTTTTATTATACTAATGTTCTATTACACTAATGTTCTATTAAACTAACGTTCTATTACACTGATGTTCTATTACACTAATGTTCAATTACACTGATGTTCAATTACACTGATGTTCTATTACACTAATGTTCTATTAAACTAACGTTCTATTACACTGATGTTCTATTACACTAATGTTATATTACACTGATGTTCTATTACACTAATGTTCTATTACACTGATGTTCTATTACACTAATGTTCTATTACACTGATGTTCTATTACACTGATGTTCTATTACACTGATGTTCAATTACACTAATGTTCTATTACACTAATGTTCTATTACACTAATGTTCTATTACACTGATGTTCTATTACACTGATGTTCTATTACACTAATGTTCTATTACACTGATGTTCTATTACACTGTTCTATTACACTGTTCTATTACACTAATGTTCTATTACACTGATGTTCTATTACACTAATGTTCTATTACACTGTTCTATTACACTGTTCTATTACACTGTTCTATTACACTAATATTCTATTACACTGATGTTCTATTACACTAATGTTCTATTACACTGTTCTATTACACTGTTCTATTACACTGTTCTATTACACTAATATTCTATTACACTGATGTTCTATTACACTAATGTTCTATTATACTAATGTTCTATTACACTAATGTTCTATTACACTGATGTTCTATTACACTGATGTTCTATTACACTGTTCTATTACACTGATGTTCTATTACACTGATGTTCTATTACACTGTTCTATTACACTGATGTTCTATTACGCTGATGTTCTATTACACTAATGTTCTATTACACTGATGTTCTATTACACTAACGTTCCATTACATTGTTCTATTACACTGTTCTATTACACTAATGTTCTATTACACTGTTCTATTACACTGATGTTCTATTACACTAATGTTCTATTACACTGATGTTCTATTACACTAATGTTCTATTACACTGATGTTCTATTACACTGTTCTATTACACTGTTCTATTACACTGTTCTATTACACTGTTCTATTACACTGTTCTATTACACTGATGTTCTATTACACTGTTCTATTACACTAATGTTCTATTACACTGTTCTATTACACTGTTCTATTACACTGATGTTCTATTACACTGTTCTATTACACTGATGTTCTATTACACTAATGTTCTATTACACTGATGTTCTATTACACTAATGTTCTATTACACTGTTCTATTACACTGATGTTCTATTACACTGTTCTATTACACTGATGTTCTATTACACTGTTCCATTATAAAAGATCTGTGATGTTATAAAGAATATTTCAGGTTCAAATTCTGGGTTCAGTGCTTATTGCTAACTGGCTGGATTCTAATCTCTCTGTTGTTGTAATACTAGTAAATGACCACCAGGTGGTGCCCCCATCTGAGGGCTAGAGGTCTGGGGGATAGGGTTCTGGGGGTCTGGGGGTCTGGGGGTCTGGAGGTCTGGGGGTCTGGGGGTCAGAGGTACTGCAGGTGACAGGTGAAGTCTTCTCATTAGAGCCATGCCTCCCATGGCAGGGAGCGGTACTGCAGGGGACAGGTGAAGTCTTCTCATGAGAGCCATGCCTCCCATGGCAGGGAGCGGTACTGCAGGTGAGAGCTCTCTCAGGTTGGAGGGCTTAGACCTCAGAGCTGAAGCCAGAGAAACACAGCCTTCCTCTGGGACTCTACAGCCTGACAACCAGGGGAAATAGTGTCACTCCATCTGATATCAAGAATCTGATTATTCCTCTCTAATGTACATGTGCAGCTTTAAATCCTCTTCGTTTGGCAGTTGAAAGGCCACATATGAATGAGGAATACAAATAAATACATGCAGCCAAACGATCACTGTGGTGCAAGAATTCATGAGTGAGACTTATAGTTGCTCTCAACAGGGGAGCAAGCAACCATGGATACATTTGTAGTGACTGGATTTCTACGTCTGGTATAATGTATTTGCTAGCTATTGGGTTAGTGCAGTATTGTGTAGTCCCATGAGCTGATCTAAGGCCAGGTGGGTCAGGATTTGAGTAGGGCAACATATTCAGAAAGTGAAGACAGAGCAGACCCCCTCCCACCACACACACACACACACACACACACACACACACACACACACACACACGCACACGTACACACACTATAGGAATTGATTGGAAGATAATGTCCTTTGTCTGTCTCAATTATTGAGCCTTTCAGTGCAAGTATCATTGATTCCATAGAATGATAATGTAACTTAGGAATGATGTGTCTGACAACAAGAATAGTCTCAGACCTCACCTTAGTGTCTGTAGTTGACAGTGTGGACTCCCCAGTCCAGCAGAGAGCAGCTTCATCCCCCCGTCACCTAGATCATTATTACTGAAGTCCAGCTCTCTCAGGTGGCAGGAGTCTGAGCTGAGAGCTGAGGCCAACGCTTCACAGCATCTCCCAATGAGGTGACATCCATTCAGCCTGAATGAGGAATAAATATATGTTGCCAAACGATCACTGAGGTGCATTATGATAAGAATTCATTATTCAAGCCAATCACAGGCATGTTTGTAGTCAATGTATTTCTCAGTCTGGTATATTTGATTGCTATTGGGTTGTGTAGCCCCATCAGCTGATCTCAGGCCAGATTGATGAGGAATTGAGGAAAGAAAGGTTATTGAGAGAGTGCCCACCCCACCACACCACACCACACACACACACACACACACACACACACACACACACACACAGACACAGACACAGACACAGACACAGACACACACACACACACACACACACACAGAACCATGATATAGGAATTGATTGGAAAATAATGGACATTGTCTGTCTCAATCATTGAGCCTTGCAGAGCAACAAGAGTATCATTGATAATGTAACAGACACTTAGTAATGACGTGTCTGACAACAAGAATAGTCTGAGATCTCACCTCAGTGTCTGTAGTTGACAGGGTGGACTCCCCAGTCCAGCAGAGAGCAGCTACATGCAGCCAAAAGATCACTGTGGTGCATTATGATAAGAATGCATAAGTGAGAGTTATAGTTGCTCTCAACAGGGGAGCAAGCAACCATGGATCCCTTTGTAGTGACTGGATTTCTATGTCTGGTATCATGTATTTGCTTGCTATTGGTTTAGTGCAGTATTGTGGACTGCCATGAGCTGATCTAAGGCCAGGTTGGTCAGGATTTGATGAGAGTAAAGTTATTCAGACAGTCAAGACAGAGCAGCCCCCCTGCCACCACACACACACACACACACACACACACACACACACACACACACACACACACACACACACACTATATAGTAATTGATTGGAAGATAATGTACATTGTCTGTCTCAATCATTGAGCCTTGCAGAGCAACAAGAGTATCATTGATAATGTAACAGACACTTAGTAATGACGTGTCTGACAAAAAGAATAGTCTGAGACCTCACCTCAGTGTCTGTAGTTGACAGTGTGGACTCCCCAGTCCAGCAGAGAGCAGCTTCACCCCCCCGTCACCTAGATCATTATTACTGAGGTCCAGCTCTCTCAGGTGACAGGAGTCTGAGCTGAGAGCTGAGGCCAACGCTTCACAGCATCTCTCTGTGAGGTGACATCCATTCAGCCTGAATGAGGAATAAATACATGTTGCCAAACGATCACTGTGGTGCATTATGATAAGAATTCATTATTCAAGCCAATCACAGGCATGTTTGTAGTCAATGTATTTCTCAGTCTGGTATATTTGATTGCTATTGGGTTGGGTAGCCCCATCAGCTGATCTCAGGCCAGATTGGTGAGGAATTGAGGAAAGAAAGGTTATTGAGAGAGTGCCCCCACACCTAACCACACACACACACACACACACACACACACACACACACACACACACACACACACACACACAGACACACACACACACACACACACACACACACACACACAGACACAGACACAGACACAGACACAGACACAGACACAGACACAGACACAGGGGGGGGATCCGCAGCCGCAGTTCATCCATCTTGTCTCATCCAGGGAAGGAACATCGGTGAGGAGAAAAGACGAGGTAGTGAGAGTCTATGTGGATGTTATCTTGAGCCGAGCTCTCAGCCCACCTCGGCTCCCTCGGCTGGGTTTTCCATCCCGGTCGGTGTAGCGGAGTCAGCTGGTCCCGCTGTTTTGCTCTGATCTCAGGGTATTGCGTCGATAAAAGATGTCTGGAATGCCGGAGCCGATGTCCAGAAGTTGTCGTCGGCTGTACGATATGGACGCTAAACTGTTTTTAGCGAGAATACTTGAAATAAACAAGGAAATAGCCACTAATTCAGCGAGACAGCGGGCTTCGCGATGCATGCGCGCCGCCATCTTGGACATCGCACGCATGTCACTGAAATGTTTGTCAATACCGACAACACGTGTAGCGACGAAGACGGACGTGCGAATCGACCAATCAAAAGGCAGCGTCTGAGCGACTCAACCTTGCCTGCTACCAAATCCACCAATCACGCAGGGAGGGCGTGTACCAAGATGGCGGCGCGCATACATCGCCGAGGTGGGCTGAGAGCTCGGCTCAAGATAACTCCACATCGACTCTCACTACTGTTATGTTTGTGTTTTATTTGTATTCCTCACTAGGAATGAACGGGCAGGGTTTCTTTTACTGGCTTTATTCCACGACGTGCATCTGTACATTCAAGCATTGTAGATTTTACCTGCGGTCCCTCAGTCCGGGTACAACAGCATCGGGCGGAACCAATATCATGTACTATAATAACAACAATTATTCATATACTGCTTACACTGTACTACTATACTGCGCATATACTGAACTACCTGTATATACTGTTCACACTGCACTTTTCTGCTAACTGTATTTCGTTGTCTCTGTACTTGTACTCTGCACAATGACAATAAAGTTGAATCTAATCTAAACTACAACAGGCCTTATGGGTAGTGAAGTCTAAACTACAGCAGGCCTTATGGGTAGTGAAGTCTAAACTACAACAGGCCTTATGGGTAGTGAAGTCTGAACTACAGCAGGCCATATGGGTAGTGAAGTCTAAACTACAGCAGGCCTTATGGGTAGTGAAGTCTGAACTACAGCAGGCCTTATGGGTAGTGAAGTCTAAACTACAGCAGGCCTTATGGGTAGTGAAGTCTAAACTACAGCAGGCCTTATGGGTAGTGAAGTGTAAACTAAGCATTTCAATCAGGCTTTAGACCAGGAGACAGGATTATTTCAGCGACATTCTTTGTAATCAATGATATTGTCTGTGCTCTTGATAAAAAGCAGCATTGTGCTGCCTTGTTTAATGATCTATCAAAAGCTTTTGATCCAGTGGATCATTCACTGTTAGTGAGTCGACTGTCTTAAATAGATTTGGATCAGAATGCTTGTCAGTGGTTCCTGAACTACCTCACAAATATAAGTCAGTGTGTCGTTGCTGACAATGTTCATTCACAACCGCTAGAGACCGTAATCTAAAATATTGACTATCAAGCAGGTAGTTACAACAAAAAAGGCATTACTGTTACAAGTTTCAAGTTTATTGCGTCCCATACACAAGTGCAGGGAGTACAATTCTTAGGCTTGATTCCATGACAATGCAGCATACAAAATACACATAATACAAATAAGCAGTAGTGCAATGAAAAGACAATAAGTGACACAAGTACGAGTAAAAATGATTTTTAAGAAAGAAAAAAAATCCTATTTTTAGTCTAATGAGAAGAAGAATCTTGCCAAGGATTTTTCACATAAGAAAAATAGTCTTATTTTGTTAAAATATATCTAACTTTTTCTTAATAAGATTTACCAGCTAATATCAAGGTCAATTTAAGTAGGAACAAGGTATGGACATATTTTGCAAATTATCCCAGCAAAGGAACAAGATTATGTTCCTTATTTTAAGATTGAGACCACTTGCACAACTTCTTAATTTAAGAATCTTAAGAAATTACAGTTCATAAGTAAGTAACAATTCAATAACTTTTGCAGAATTTCCATGACTGTATATGAGCAGAATAATCATCATTTAATCATTTAATAACAGAATAACAGTGTGCCTTTTACAATACATCAGATGAGGCTTTGTGTAGCCCAATCACATCCCTGCGGTAATATTTCATTGGGACATAGACCATATCCTTGTGAGTAAAGCTGTAATATGGAGTGAAATCTACAAGGTTATCGACCGATATCAGTTCAGTTGCTTGTGCAAAGTTTGGGATCTCTATTTGATATGCCATATAATCTCTATTATAACAAATGGTGTTGTATTGCATGAACTCAAAACAAAACAATGATGAATTAACCACATATATTTTTTTTTAAAAGTCCAAATTCTGGCAGATCAGTTTACCTCATCATTTCCAAGGAAGGGTCTTGTTTTTTCTTTTAAGTATGACATGTTGCTTATTTCTGATATCGGTCCCAATGTACAATCATTTGAAAAAATGGGGTGTTCAGAACTACTTACATTCTGACAACATTCATACATTTGATTATGCCTTATTAAGGACTTGCAGACATTTTTAAAGTTTAGTTTTGAAGCCCACTGTTTAAAAAAGCAATGCTTTGATTCAAATCTCATGCACATATGATGAACCATTGGTCCCAGTAGCTTCATCTGAGATGGAACATGAATCAAATAATGTTGCTTTGGAGTGATGTTGTTATCTGGGAAAAGGTTCTTCATATGTTTTAGGTGCTGTTCAATGAGTGTTTTCAATTTGTTGATAGTCTGTAGACCAATAACAGGAGCAAACAAAATTTGAACTATTTCTATCAGCTCAAGAATGACTGTGTGGTACTCATTACCTTTAACTGTCTCAATCAGAAATGGAATAATTTTAAGTAGAACAATCATTTGGCCTGAGGACTGCTTTAATTTATTGTCACTGGATGCTAATGTTCTGTAGCTTATAGGGCTTGGTTTATCTCTGACATCAAGTGGAGAGTAGAGAAATGCAAGTAACGCACTATTGAGAACATCCAAGTCAAGTTGTCCTAAAAGCACTAAGTGTTTCATCACACACTTTATTTCTAATGGGGCAATCCCTTCCAGAATTACGTGCATGATGTCTTGGGGTGTTTGTTGGATCAAGTTAAAAGCCGGGAATTCTACCAGTTTACTCCTTCCGTTGATCCCAAATGTAGTTTTTAAACTGTTTCTGAGATACTCAGTATTGGCCTTCTCAATATCACTACACTGCCGCATATGTCTCTCTATGTTTCTTTCTTCAAAGTAATCCTCATCAAAATACAACTGCATGTCCTCAAATGTACATTCACACTGCCTACATTTCTTGAAAGCAAAACCAACACCCTCTTTAAAACCACAAAGCTCATGCTGAGCTAAAGTGTCCCCACATATAGAAACTAATGCTCCATATATTTCACGTTCACCATCCCCAATTTGAAATCTGACACCTTCATATAGCCTTACTAGGCCCTCATGCAGCCTTCCCAAAATTCCATCAACTCCACATTCAGAGAGTTCGCTCTTCTTTGCGATGGCGAGTAGGCGAATTGAAGCCAGTTTTGATCTATATTTTGGATTAATGTTTCCAAGTGTATAATAAAACATTACCAACTTATTCTTGGAAGCGTGAGACCCAAGCGGGTTGCAAAGTTCAATGTCATCAGAGTAAAGGATTATCTGTAAGGCAGAGGGTCGGGCAGAAAATAAGGGGTGTGATTTTATGAATTCACCATCTGTAATGTCATACAAATACCCACTTCTGTATTTCTGTGGCTCATCTATCATTGCCAGGACTTTTGGATGGGACAATACCTGTTCCAGACTTTTGATCAGAGGAACATACTGAAAACATTTGGGTCTGGTAGAGAGGACCCTTTTTGCTCCTTTTTTTAGAAAGCAAGCAGTATACCCAACAGTAACTTCCTCTCTACTCTCACTCTACAAAATGGAAATAGTCCTTAATCATACAGTCCTGCCTGTACGTTGTTGAAACAGAGGCAAACGGATCCTCCAACCGGTCAAATACTGCCAGAGCCTCCTTTTCAAGTTCACTTCCCTGATGTTGTTGGAATACTCTTTGTAGCCGACTCCTCAGATTGGGTACCAACAAAGCTTGGTACTGTTGCATTGCTGCCACAACATCATTCACACCAGTCTGAAAAACAGGCCCAAAAGGACAAATAAAAATAACATTACATCGGAATAGTCCAATATAAAAAAAATTCATTTTGTACTGCAGGTAGGTTCTATAGGGACAGAGATTACACCCCCCTTTCAATGAGGATTAATAAGAGAAACATAAACTAGAATAATTATAACAAACTGTGGAAACGAACTAATGAACTTATCAATTAAATGACAGGCCAATAAAGCATAATGCTAAATAAAACTGTGACAGTTGATAGACAAATGTAAATATTATCTAATGATCAGATTTGACATTGCAGATGATCAACAAAGCCAAAGAGTAAATTATGTTAATGTTGCATACGGACACACCTGCGAAAGATGGTGTCTTTCTCTTGCAGTCAACACAACAGCAGTAGCTTGTCTGTTCAGAATGTCCTGGCAGGAGTCATCCTTTAAAAAAGAAAACACTCAAATCAGATGTGTGTAATAGGTTCAAGTATTTTTTGGTCATTTTATTTTTCTTGAAGAAACAGCATCCGCATACAATGAGTTACACTTTATGCTGCAGATAGATCTTGTAACTTTAATGATTGGCGTGACAAGTAGTATTTGCGTGGAAGACCAAGAGGATAAGACTCACTGCTCCTACTATTTTTATGAATTGTCAGTGTTTCTGCTTCATCTTCAGAGTGACCAAGCCACATACATAACAAAATATCTTACATACATGTTTCAAGTAACCTTGGAGTGCAGCAGGTAATGTGTTTGAATAAATGAACCTGCTCTAATGGCAGTATTGGCTGATTGTGGGGGAGCAGGGGGCTGCTAGGGCCAACCACGGTAGATAGATCGATAAAACATCAACTACTGACCATGACCAACACTCATACCAGAACAATCTAATGACAAGAAGATGGAGCATTATAAAAGATTGTTATTGTGTGCTCAAGAAAACTATTCATATGCATACCTCAGATTGGTGTGATGCAGAGGGGCCATCTGCAGGCTCACTTGGAAAATGCTCTGGGATGACAAAATCAGGACAGGGTTGCTCTCTGTTCTCCACCATTGCATCCTCCGTTGGTCGCTCTACGTTCTCCACCGCATCCTCTGTTGGACTCTCTCTGTTCTCCACCATTGCATTAGTTGGCCTGTATTCATGGACATGAAAATATTAGAAGAGCAGGGGCCCAAACTCATCAAAGGCAGTCTTTGTGCATCAAAATATATGTTTGCTACACTGGAATAGTAAAAGGTATCTATTTAAAACAAACCCATAACTGGGGTTGGATCCAATGTTACAACAACTCACGTCATATTGGCCCAGTAGCCTACTACGACTTTGACATCATGCATTTAAGTCACAATTTCAAAAAGAAACACATTGGCAAAACATTAGTTCTGAAAATAACCTCTCTCTCTCTGTCTCTCTGGCACACTTTCATGCACCAAAGTAAAGGCTACTTTATGTGGATTAATAAATCAGCCTATGCTTTACAATCAGGTCTGTCAAATAGCTGCAATAATAAAGCCAAACTTCATAGATTTGTTGTGAGTTTTAGATTAGATTAGATTAGATTAGATTCAACTTTATTGTCATTGTGCAGAGTACAAGTACAGAGACAACGAAATGCAGTTAGCGTCTAACCAGAAGTGCAAAATAGCAGAAAGTGCAATGAACAGTATTTACAGGTAGTGCAATATATGAGCAGTAAGTAAGTAGTGCAGTATAATATAAGTAGTGCAGTGTAAGCAGTATATGAGTAAGCATTAGCATTATAGCAGAGTAAATAAGTTACAGTATGAACAGTGTAGCAGCATATGAACTGTATAGTAATGCAGTCTAGCAGTATATATGTATTAACAGTACATGAGGTAGATAGCAGAATAAATATAAATATGGAATGCCGTATGAACAGTATAAACAGGTATGTACAGTATGTGCAGAGTATTAACAGTAGTATTAAGAAAAATATAAAGATATGTGCATTATGTGCATTATGAACAGTATGAACAGTATGGACAGATATGTACAGAAGAGCAGTGGTATGAGTAAGAGCAGGGGAGGGGAGTGATAGTGGCTAACCTAACAGTTTATTTGTGCACACATTGAAACGCACAATTGCAGTGAAGGCTCTGATGGCGAAGCTGGCATTTAATATTCAGTGAACATTCTACTCTGTCTCGTTCATTATGTGCCATACGCAGTACGCTGACAAATAACCATCACAAATAAAATAAAACTGTATTCTCAGAGACTGGCAGCCTTGTTATTCATGCATTCTCCGTTTACTTAGGCTATATTTCCCAGCCGCGCTGCGCTTCCCTTTGGAGACCTTGTGGCACTGCCAATGGATGCGCAATGCGCGCCGGCCCAATTGAAAACCGCTGACTTAAGAAACGCAGGTGCTTTACCGATATGCCCACACGTTGTTACTGTTTCGATCCATCGCTGATGTGAGGTCCAGTCTTGAGGTTGCTGTCCTTCCTTCTCTCCTTAAGTTGCTGCTGCCACTGTCAAAGTGTTCAGAATGGGTTCTTCGAATATGATACCAAAGTGAGTTGTAGACGCGATATTCTTTGGTACAACCATCGATTCCACAAACAACACGGAAATCTGGACTACGACTATGAGCCGAATTTATATGACTCAATAAAGATTTGAGGGTTAGACCTACAAAAACAAAGCAGATAACACAGCGCCAAATCATGATTTTCTAGTCTAGCTAGCTAAGCTAGCTGGCTTGTTGACACGACACTTCACCTAGACCACCTGTGCTTGGGAATGAACGGGGAACAAAAGTTTTAATATCTTTATCCCCTTGGGGCGACACATTAGGTCATCAAGGGGAGGCGACCATAACTCTGGGTCTCATAAGAGCAGCAACCAGTCATTAATTAATTATCCCATACACGGGCTTAATATGTATTATATGTTAGTGAAATTATCGAAAGGAATTTCAATTTTATAAAGAAAATCGAGGCAAACCTAAGCTATTTCGGCCGGCCGGCCGCACCCTCGACCCTACCCTCAAAAGGTATATTCCAAGTGTGTTCGCGCGATTTTCTGTAGAGAAGAGAGGCCGTTAACCGTTGGATTTCAAATGCAGGTACATTTTTTTGCAGCCAGAGAGTTTTTGGAATCGAGGTAATGGATCAACTGGACGAAGTTGCAATTGCTACACTAAGAGGTACATTATATTGTTAAGTTATCTGTTTTATTAACATTCACTTTTTTCATTGTATGTGTCTAACCTGCCTTGCTAGGTTGGGTTGTGTGCTAAAACCCATTAAGTGAACTAGCATGGAAAAGCTCAAAATATCCTTATGTATGTATCTACAGTTAATATTGTGCATTTTATTATCAAACATTAAGTATTTTGATGCTATTGTTGCAAAAGTGCATTAAGTTTAACTAAGGAAATTATATAACTGTTAGCTAACTTTGGAACTTTAGTGCTAGGTTTTCAGGACAGTTAGACCTTAGAACTAGCAGGCTAGTACAACATGGTAGATGTTTTGTGTCTTTGCCAAAATGTTATTTAGCAGTAACTCTGTTATAGTGCAGCAGATAACTGAAACAATCTTTCAAATAGTGATACAAGCACTAAACTTGGTACAAATACTCCTTAGACATTATTCTTTTGAAAAAGCACGCGGGCCACTTGAAATTCAAGATGGCCACCCATTTTCCAAGATGGCCGCCATGCAGACTTGTAAATGGGGACATTTGACACATAATATCACCACTTTGATCAATTTGGATGATCTTGGTGTCTAAAAGTAGGTTTTTGATTATGGGAAAGCTGACTTTCCCATATTCAACTCTGAACACTCTAATGAGCTTCTTTCTACCATTTCTAGCAAAAGATGATAAAAACATAGATAGACCAGGACATATGCAACAAAATATTACATATGATCCTTATTTGAATGTACAACTGGAATGTTCAGTTATTTCACATTTTTGGGACATTGATAGTTAAATTGCAGCATAGAATGCATCTCACAAAAAAGTTGCAAAAAACAGTCATGTACATTTTTGTAACTGAAGAGTGCAAAGAGACAAACACATTTTTAACAATGCTGATGACTTGAATTTTATTGGTACTGCAAGCTGTGCTGACCATGACAAAAAATCCCATTCATAAAAAATCCCTCTGCCCATCCGGTGACGTCATCCGCCTTGGCAAGTTGAAACACGCAGATATACCGTACGTGTAAAAAAGAATTTTTTTTACAGTAATTTGTAACTGTAGCCTACTCTGATTTTTCCACCAGGGGTCCATGCCGGTTCTACTCACTTAAGATATATCATATATATATATAAGATGTATGTACACAAGGCTGAATTAAGTCAGTGCCAAGATTGGAGAAGACTTACTGCCTTCACTTACTCGAGATGAGATCAAGGATCTGTTTCCTGGTCCTGAAAACTTTCACAGGCGGCGGGCTATATGGCTTGTTGTGAATAAAGATAAAACGGTAAGTTCTATATTATGCACATTAAGTTAAGATATGATCAAATGTAGTAAAGTGCATCCACAGGCCTATGTGATAGCATCAATTTACAAATATTTTCATTTTAAAATTGTATTTATTTTAACCGAAGATCATTCTTTGGTTAAAAAAAAGGTTTGACGAGTCAGTGTAACAATAGTGTAAGTCCATATTTCAACTAAATTCATCATGATCTCTGTTCTTCCAGGGCAGTTATATAACAGTTTATTGTTATTGCACAGGGGTGTCGTCAGTTCTGTTGTATGGGCTTTACATTTTGGCCATATGATTATTACAGAGCAAAAAACTCATTGTGTGGGAATACATTATGACGGAAAGTTATCCTATGAAATATGTAATTGTGAATGTATTTTAGGTGGAGACTGCTGCTGAACTACCACAGCCATCAGCAACTGGGGGCAGTGGTCTTTCACAAGAAGAGCCCAACACTTCCAAGTTTGTGGTTGTGTCCAGCCCAGAGTACATAGTTTACACAGACAGTGAACTTGAACAGGTGCGACGCTCCTACTTCGAGCAGAAACGGCTGGGGACTGAGAACATCGTGGATTTATCTAAGGAGCTTTTCTGCCGGCTCATTAGAAACACTATGTGTAATATGATCTCAATTGCAAGAGCCACAGAAGATGCCAGACACCCCACCAGACCAGAGGTCAATGCCATGGCAAAGCGATTGGTGGGGTATTATCCAATGCTAAAAGACTGGCTAAGTATTTTTATCTCCCTTTTGCTTGTGTTTTTATTTTTATTGTGAAAACATTGTCATGTGTCATCTTTTAATCTTTACTGTTTTTATGGCAGGAGCATGTTGCCAAGAAGCTCATGAAGAGGCTATCGAATGTAAGAAGCCCCAAGAAGGGCGCTCCTCCTGCAAAGAAACAACGGCGTGAAGTCGGAGAAAGAACAACGAGTGACTACGACGGGGATTCGAGTGCTTCTACGGTCATTTTTGAACGGTCCCCAGTCGGAGCCAGCACCCCAGTGCAACACCTGGAAAGCAGTGATGAATGTATCTATCAAACTTAATACACTTTGTTTACATGAGTTTTTGTGGGAAGTAACAGCTAGTCTCAAGTTGTCGTGATGCATGTTTGATGACTGAGATGTGTGGGAGAGATTGCTATGCTCAATGTACAAACAAAATAAAACAGGCCATGGGTAAGTGGCCTTGCAAAAGTTTTAGTCCAGGGATGTTAGTATTCTAACAATGCAATACTGTAAAAAAGAATAACTGAGTCCCGTTACCTCCTAAGTTCCTCCTACTTCATTTGGAAACCTAATGTTTCTTTACACCTCTAACCCCACCCTTTTTTTAATTATTATTCCTTTAGGTGGTTTGGGTGACGTCTTTGACAGCCAGAAGAGCCAGGCAAGGCACTACAAGACACTGCAAGAGATGTGCCGGTCCAAGAAGCCAAACAAAGCTTCAGTAACCCATTTGCTGAACTTGGAGTTTGAGTCGAGAAGACGCTTTATAACCTCTGACACTATAAAGGAGCAAGACCGACCCAGCAAGATTCTGGAGGCATATTCTTGTTTCAAAGACTTGGATCATGTAAGTTAATCCCCTCGTAACCAGTCCTGGGCCCGTATCCTTAAAGATTCTGAGAATCCTCTCAGAGAGCTCCTAACTTAACCTAAAAATTCCTTGCCAGGAGTTTTAGCTTAGAAGTGATTCCAGAACATTTTCAGTGAACTCTGAGCCAGGAATGGATGAAAAATCCTATCTTAGTGAGGGGGTGTGGTTGACCCCGTTGCTAGGTATGAGTCATCATTTCAAAAGCCGTGATTGGTTGATCCTACAAGTTTGATGAAAATGAACTTTTGGTGATAATGAGCAAAGGATGTACCCTCAAATCAATAAACATAATTATACACTCTAATCTTATGCAGACTATAATTGTAAATAATATTTCACATTCAAGAAAATATCTGGAAAATGAATAGTAAGCTGTACACTGCAAAAAAGGGGTGTCTGAAAACTAGATAAAAACACTAAATTTGAGGTAAAATGTACTCAAAACAAGTGAAATTATCTGTCCATGCAGCAAGATAATTTCACTTGACAAGATTTCTTGAATTAAGATAATTAAATCTAGAAACAAGCATGTCTAAAGAGGTATTTGGAAGGCTTAACATACGCTGAAAATGCTGGTTTTAAGATCAGATTACTTATAATTGTACTTTATACAGCCCCAAATTAAGTGAAATATACTAAATATAAGCATAAAATGCTGGTTGTAAAATGAGATTACTTAAATTTAAACTTTTTAAAGCCTCAAAATAAGTGAATTATACTAAATATAAGCATAGAATGCCGGTTTTAAGTCTAGATTACTTAAAATTAAACTTTTTACAGCCTCAGAATAAGTTAAATATACTAAATATAAGCATAAAATGCTGTTTTTAAGACTAGATTACTTAAAATTTAACTTTTTACAGCCTCAAAACAAGTGAAATTATCTGTCCATGCAGCAAGATAATTTCACTTGACAAGATTTCTTGAATTAAGATAATTAAATCTAGAAACAAGCATGTCTAAAGAGGTATTTGGAAGGCTTAACATACGCTGAAAATGCTGGTTTTAAGATCAGATTACTTATAATTGTACTTTATACAGCCCCAAATTAAGTGAAATATACTAAATATAAGCATAAAATGCTGGTTGTAAAATGAGATTACTTAAATTTAAACTTTTTAAAGCCTCAAAATAAGTGAATTATACTAAATATAAGCATAGAATGCCGGTTTTAAGTCTAGATTACTTAAAATTAAACTTTTTACAGCCTCAGAATAAGTTAAATATACTAAATATAAGCATAAAATGCTGTTTTTAAGACTAGATTACTTAAAATTTAACTTTTTACAGCCTCAAAATAAGTGAAATATACTAAATATAAGCAATTACATATTTTGGTTTCTTACTTTTAGCAAATTAAGCTTAAGATTAGTAAAATAAATGTATTCAATTTAGAAAAAAATACTCGGTATTAGTGAAGAATGACTAAGCGCTGTCTTAATGCAAGCTGGTTTATCTTGAAACAAGGCTTACTGCATCTTTAAACCTTAAAATCTAAAGCCTGTCCTTATTTTTAGAATAATGGTGCAGAAATAACAACCAGAATTGCTTATAAGACAACATTTATTTAACATCAGCAAGTCAAGGTTGCTATAGACATTTGAATACTTTTCCATAAAAATTAAAAGCAAAAGAGAAAAAAAAAAAAAAAAAACTCAGCCCTCTCAATTATGGATTTTTCCATTGACTATCATTTTAAATACAGGCCTCAATGAGGTAATAACTCTAAGGATTGATTATTGTTATTAGTGATACTGTATAAACTTGTGCAACACAAAAAACTATTGTAGGCACAGCTAACAATAATATGACATACAGGCCTCAATGAGGTAATAACTCAGCGACACTGTATAAGCTTGTGCAACACAAAACTATTGTAGGCACAGCTAACAATAAGAACTGACATGACAAAATACTCAGCTACTTCTCAATGAAAGATTTCCAATCAGCCATTGCTTTTTTGTAAGCACTAGTGGCATCTTGATCGTGGATTGTGTCACCAATTACCTCTGTTTGAATAACGGACAGGAGCGTTGCAACACATTTCGGATATCTTAAGTGCAAAGTGTAGTAGTATGCCATTAACACCAACATCCCGTCTGAGAAATCTTCCTGAGGGAGGGTGGTCACAGGTACATTACCCACAGCCACGATGGTGGTTGATCCATCAGAAAGCAGAACTGGGGAGGAGAGAGGACGCTTCTCCAGGTACAGGGTAGGGTCTTCGCCTGACTGGAACAGAATAAAAAGAGTGAGAAGACATAAACATGTATTGAAAGTCAGGTGTATGTTCAATATAAAAATCATTTTTAGATTAAATGATCAGGTTGCAACCAATGACAAGCACTCTTAAAATAGTCATTATTAAAAACACTGATGAAAAATATTGATTTATTATCACACTGGAAGAAATAATCATGAATTACTTCAAAATGGGACAGGGGGGGACATGTGTTAAAAAAACATTTGTTTGACAGATCAAGGTGTAGGAATTTAGGACGGATTAAAAATTGATACAAGCTGATGCAAGGTGGTATATTTTTAATATTTCTCGGATGAATGAATGGATTAATTAATCAAAGGTTTTGAAACATTTCTTGGTATTCCTTTATGTGAACACCATTTGAGGGACACTAGAGGCACTTATGTCTTCCCCTTTTTGCAAAAAGTAGGGTCATATCTGTGATTGTGAACTTAGGGTGTATTGTTATGTGAACATGCACAACAATGTGAGAAAATAAGAGGACAGCAAGGAATCAAGACAAAAATGTTCTTACCTTCAGGACATGAAGAAGTGCCTCACAGCTATTCCCAAGCTTCTTTGGTGGTGAAGTTGGTGAGGGGAAAAGGGATGGGAGTGCATTGAAGAGGGAAAGGGTGAACTCCACTAAAGAATAGAAAGATTGGTCTGAATGGTCTGAATATGGTATAAATCACAATACATTTGCATATGGAACAGCAACTTACCTCCACGGACATCCAATGGAAAAGGGGGTTTCAGGGCTTTCTTCCACACACCATAGAACTGCACCTTGGCACAAAAGTCTGCCCATCTTCCTTTCACTTCCTCGATGTATCTGCTGTTGGTGCCACCTACTATGCGCCGCAGCTCATCTATTGCCTAAGACAGCATTGTGCACAGTTATTCAACCATTGGACATTTAGAACACAGATGGATAGACAGTAATTCAAGTGCAAGTAGTGAAAAAAACAAAAAACATACATTTCGAACATCTCTAAAGCATGGATATGCCTCAAAGATTTTTGCAGGTCGGTCTTCTTCCCTTGTAAGATCTGCATCAATGAAAGCCCGTCTGGCCTTAAACTCAAGGTCTAAAACTTGAGCAACATCGCTTTGATTGGGTTTTGCATTTGGCTTATTGTACATGTTGCTCAAGGTTTTGTAGTGCCTAGCCTGCATCTTCAGACTGTCCTGGCCGACTGAAATGGCAAAAAACAGAGCAGACATTTCAATGTAAAAAACTTTATTGCATTATTATGCAGGTCGGTCTACTTCCCTTGTAACACCCAAATCAATGAACTTAATTGAAATAAGGTAAATACAATCATTTTATGTTGTTTATATGAACAATGAGAGTTGTCTGAAAAAAGTGTTTCCATTAACATCCACAATCTAAGGAAATTTAAATTGAATCTCCAACAGTTTAGACTCTGATTTGCCACTCTGAAAGTCATTATCATGGATAACAGGCTGAGAGGTGTGCTGAGGTGGGCTTACCAACATCATCCTTTGCAGGCGTGGTTGGTGAAGCGATCACAGTCCTGAGTGAGGAGCCTGAGGCTGATGCGGATGGCAGCAACGAGGTTTTGGTCTTTGGCTTCCTTGGCACAGAGGGGGGTCGTTGTGCTGGGGATGCTTTTTTGGGAAATAATGAAAAAAATCTCAACACAATTAAAAGCATGATAACAAGCAAAACAGGCAGATAAACACAGTGCATGCCTAGCCATGAACTCTGGCTCAACAAATACGGACAACTATAGTTTCATTACATGATTAGTATCATTACATGATTAGTATCATTACATGATTAGACATTTTTTAGACAAAAAACAAGTTGTATGACAGCACCTCTTCATTTTTTGCCCACAATTTGCACACCTGCACTGGAGTTGTCCTCGCTGAGGTCATCATTGCTCTCAAGAAGTACGGTATTATCACTCGAGTTGCTTGTGTCTGTCCAATCCGTCTCCATGTCTTGGTTGTCTGCACTGAAGAGAGCTGTCTTTGCCACTCCTCTTTGTGGTACAGAGCCTTGCCTCTTCCGTGGGGATCTCATATTTTGGAGTCGCTTGTACATTTTGGTGTAGATGGTCAGCTGTGGTAAAAGAATGTTAGATACGTTGTTTGTCTTGTTGCTGACCTGCCCACAGTTTTGGTTTAGATAAAAAATAATACTTACATATGGCATGTTTGGATCATCATCCCGTAACATTGGGTAATAGTCTATAATCTTCTGTGACATGGCTCTCATTTCCAATTTTGACGGGTATCTGACTTCTTTCCCCATGGGACTAGCACGCAGGATAGCAACCATACTGGTTATTGTGTTCCTTACAAGTCTGCAACATAGCTCCTTGGACATTTTGTAATTTTTTTCCTTTCCATTGCAGAGCAGTGCAAAGTATTGACTACGCACCATGTCTATCTCTGAATCTGTGTACACCACATACTCTGGAGGGTCTGGCATTTTCATTTTTTTCTCAGCAGATATGGGGGTTGAGGTTTGAGGCTGGCATGGTGGCATGGCACAATTGTTGGCATCTTGGTCCGTGGTATTTTCACACTATTAGGATTGTGTAGAATGAAAACAAAATGCATTAGAACCATTAAAATTCATACTTTACTCATTTTTACTCATTCCAATTTGTGTTTACATTTTCACTGATGAAATTCCAAAGTTTCTTTCTTTTGAGGAAATTCTCGGGGCCAGGAAAAAGATCCCTCAGGTCATCCCGGCTAAGGCCTTTCAAAGCCGCCTCATCAACACTGGCAGCTGTGAAATATATGACAAATATCTATCTTTAGATAAAGCAGTAGCAAGCTACAGAACCAATCAATTTATTTAGTAAGGCTATACACTGCAGCTAGAAGGTAGTGAAGCACCAGAGACATAGTTAGATTAACCTGAAATTGTAAAAACACTCCACATATTTTACATTGTCATGTATTGGTTCCCAAGAGTCCAAGCTTTCAAATGAGGTATAATGACTATGCTACATAACAATCTGATGAATGGCGGATGATTTACAATGTTGGGGGGGTTGGGGGAAGGGTAACGTTCCCGCCGGCGGGACACTGCAGACCGCGTGTTTTTAAAATGTGGGATTTCTATTTCACAATCATATATTTTGCTTTAGAATTCTGACTCTTACTTAAAATGTTTCATCCTAAGCATATTTTAAATTCGTTAAGCAAATGAAGGTTGAGGAAAAACCCAGCAAGCAGAAAAATTTGGGATTTCAAATAAGGTATTCAGTTATTAATAAACTAAAGTACACTCTATAAATAGCATCAATACATCAGATATAAACTTCATTCATGACTTACCCTCCAGCACCGATAGAGTGGCATCGTCAAAAGTATCCATCCGAGATTCATCAGCTCCCTGAAGCATTAACAGGCGGTACCGTAGAACTACCTGGGAAAACCCATAGGCAAACAGAGCTCGTTAGCTAGCGGGTAGCGTGTAAAAGTGCACATTAGCTAACAATTAACTAGCTTGCTAAGCATATACCGACATACGGACAAAGCATGTTCTTCTTCTGCTTCTTGGCAGATTTTGTAATACCGCCACAACAACCAATATGATTTTGGCAAGTAATATTTACCAATTCTATAAAGTTTACTGACCTTGAGCCGCTGTTCTTGCACTTCTTCAAATGTAACGCACCCAACTCTTTCAGTTACTCAAGTGGAGAACCGCGATCACTGACGTCATGGTCCATTAATTAGAAGTATGTGTATGCGATTTGAAGCTAAGCACAGTTATTTTAAGCAGTGGGCTTCTAAGTTAAATTTCAAAAATGTCTGTAAATCGCTTGCAAACCATAATCAGTTCCTTGAATGTTGTCAAAATGAAATAGGCATTGAGCATCCAATTTTTGCTAGTGAAAGAGAATCGGGGCCTGTCTCAGCTGTCAAAAATATTGATTATGTTAAGAGAAAAGTCAAAGATTTTCTAGGCGTAGAGGTCATGCAATCTGTTGTCTCAGTGAAATGGTACATCCTCAATGGCAATAAGTACATTAGTGGGAAATCTATGATTATTGTAAATGTAGATGGTGCTTTCCCAGTGTTCGGACTGATAAAAGATATTTTTGTGATTGATTCCTCTTATGTTGCTTTTGAGTACCAGCGTTATGAGACACTGAATTTGAGTCCAGAATTGCTGGCATATGAGGTGGCAGTTCCCAATGTTGCCCAGGCTACAGAATTTGTACATGAACTCATTGACTGTATTTCCTATTTTTCAGTTAGTTTCAAGGAACATATGTTTGTGCCAATAAAATATAGTCTTTGTGATATTATTGCCCACAGAAGTAGGCATTAAAATGGAGGAATGATAAGGGATGCATTGATGTATTGGGTGATCAAGTTTGCCTGTTTCCTGTTTTGTGTTTCCTGTGCCTGTTTTGTTAACAAACATTGGTCATCAAAAAAGATAAGATTTCTCTGTGATCGATTCCTCTTATGTTGCTTTTGAGTACCAGTGTTATGAAACACTGAATTTTAGTCCAGAATTGTGTCTTTGTGATCTTATTGCCCACAGACATTAATTTGGAGCAACAATGTATTGGGTGATCAAGTTTGCCTGTTTCCTGTTTTGTGTTTCCTGGGCCTGTTTTGTTAAACAAACATTGGTCATTAAACAATTCCATTGACTGTATGGTGAGTTGTGGTGAAGGCTGTATAATTTATCCTGACATTGTCTGAACATACTTGAAGGTAGAGCAATAATAAACTCTGTTTCTTTCAGATGCTTTTTGTGTGACTCTTGAATCAAGCAACTTGAGTTTGTTACTGAATCTTAAAACAAGCTTTATTTTGATGAGAATTTGGGGGAGAGATGTAAAAGATCTTATTTTAACAGTTATTTACCTCATTTTAAGATTTCATGCCTATTTGAGACAAAAAAGATAAGGTTGTGCTTGATTTAAGATTATAGTGTAAAGTTGAACACTTAAAATAAGAAATTCACTCTTAAAACAAGATAAATTATCTAACACTTCTAAATCTAAGTTTTTTTATCTTGATAAGATTCAAATAATTTGCAGTGTGGAAATCAACTCCATGAAAAAACATTCCACAAAACGGTCACCTCCATTATAAAATTTAACCTACCCTATAAACGATTCCCCCAACTGATTAGGCTTCTCTGGGATAGAGCTCCCAGAAAAAATATTATTCATATTAAAATGGAGGGCCAATGTTAAAAGTATTCAATAAAAACAGACAGGGTTTGTGGCGCTGGCCGGTCAGGTAAGGGGAATCATAAAACATCTGCCTAGGCAGGAATGCACTGGCACACAAACTAATCTCTTTTTTCTTCTGTTTACTTTTCAAGATTTGTGAATTGGCGATTTCGCGGTTCAGCGATTTTCATGGAGCGAATACGGTGATCCAGACCTGTGGTTCACAAAAATATTTATTTGTGATAAATTGATTCACTTTAAAATGTGACTGTAACGGATCACGTCGTTCGGTCCTTAAAGATGCCTGCACCAATTGATCTTTCAGGTTTTTATTTCTCCTATAGGCTGCTATAATTCTAAAATCCCGGAGAGGGTCTATTTTGGTTTGTGCTATTTTAAAATTGGCTTTAACGATTTTATTTAATTCGAGGGCGGCCGGTGCATAAGTTGAAACAAAAGGGACCAGATGTTTATCGTCCCTCCCTTCTGCAGGTTTACCCCCCCCCACTAAACATCTGCTGGACCTCCACTTGGATGCCGCGGAGGAACGTCCTGCTATAGCCCCTCGGTCCCAGGGCCTGGAAGAGGGTCCGAGTCGCCGAACGCACATCCACCTCCGCCACACAGATCCGGCGAAACCTAATCAGTTGGGATTTGACAATCCCCCTGTAGGTATGCCTGGGATGGTAAGAAGATCTGTGCAGCAGAGCATGGGTGTCCGTCGGCTTAAAATAGACCCTCGTCCCGAGACCCACCCTCCCATCCTCACCATCCTCCACAAACACCTCAGTGTCCAGAAAATTTATTTTCTCTGGATGTAATTCATATTTAAATGTTATGGAAGGATGGTGTTCGTTGAGCGTTGACATAAAATTCCGAAAGTCTGGTTCCCCATGGGGCCAGACTCCAAAAATATCATCCAGATACCGCAGATACAGTGTTGGCAGTTTGTGGCATTTGGGGAAGACAGTTCGCTCAAATTCAGCCATATAGATGTTTGCATAGGCGGGAGCAAACTTCTTCCCCATCGCCGTACCATGAATCTGTAAATAATATTTATCATTAAATACAAAGTCATTTTTGGTTAAACCCAACTCCAACAACCTCAAGATAGCTGCATCCGGTCTATTTGGATCTGGGTGCCTTACCAAAATATTCTGAACAGCCTGGAGTCCTAGGTGAGTATCAATATTAGTGTACAGAGCATCTACATCTATAGAAAATAACATGGCGCCGTGTGGAAATTCTACGGTCTTAAGCTTGTCAACAAAGGCATATGTATCTTTGATATAACTATCATGAATTTGAGACAAGGGATTAAGAAAAGAGTCAATATATTCAGCAATCCTACATGATTCGCTCCCACAGTCAGACACAATAGGTCTTCCTGGGGGCAATTTATTAGGGATTGTCCACGTCACTGGATCTTTATGAATTTTTGGTAATAAATAAAGTTTTCTTGGACGTGGAGGATCCTCCCCATATAGGTAAACCTTCTGTTTTTTTGTTATTTTTTCTTTCTTACACAGATCGTCCAGGATTCCCCGGATTTGGACCTGCGTTTCCATCTGAATGGACTCCTTCAAAGGTAAGTAATGTTTTTTATTTTCAAGTTGTCTGTTTGCCTCTATTAGATATGATGTTTTATCTAAGATAACAATCTTTGACCCCTTGTCTGCCGGTTTAATTATTATATCTCTATTAGTTTTTAATTTTTCTAGGGCTTTTCTCTCCTCCTTAGAAAGGTTGCTGACTGGACGCACCCGGAAAGACAGTCTCCCGAAGCCCCCCACATTCCCCCCGACTAGGTCCCTAATGGGGTCTGATGTTAAATCCTCCCCAGGTTCCCAGCCGGAGGGTAAAGTGAAGGGCTCTCGGGGGCCGCCAGACTCGAAGCCAAAGTGGTCCAGCAGCTTCAACCTCCTGTGATACTGGTGTAGGTCTCTCCTAAGACCGTGCCTATTAGTCTCCAATGGAGTAGGTATGAACAGGAGGCCTCTTTCCAAGAGGGTCTCCTCTGCCTTCGATAAATTATATAAAATTGACAAGTTTAAAATATTGGATCCCATGGGGGTGAGAATTCTCGGTACCCCCCTGGTTAGTTTAATTGCTCCATCCAACCATCTAAAATCAAAGAGGCTGTTATGTTTGTCCAGTGTACTCTGTCCCTTTGCACTTTAAAATCACTGTCCTTCACACCCTTTAACACCCTATACCTCTCCCCGATGAACAAATTGACCCCACGTGCCAACACCTGAACATCATGGTCTTGTCGCTCTGAGATCTGAATCAGTGGAATAAATATTTCTGCATAGGGAAATATTTTCTTGGCCTTTGTTACTAGAATACCAAATTGTTTGGCAATGGTATCTATACTGTTTAGCTTCAAACAGTTGTTCAGGCCCACCGAAAGGATCACCTTCTGCGTCTCTACACAGGGGGACAGCCTCCCGAGGATTCCCGTCAGGTGGAAAATGCGGGCCCCCGGGAAACTGTCAACCTGCACCAGTGGGCTGTTACACCGGGGAAGGTTGGCTAAATTGGAGTCCCCTATCACCAGCACAGGCCTCTCCACTGTCAATGACCACTCCCTCTTCCCCTCATCATTGGAGTGGTTCGGGTGTCTGGTGGGCCCCCGTGGGGAGGGCTGCATAGCGTCCTCAGATGCACCGAGCCCACCCGGTCCATCTCCTCTCTGGGTCACTCCTGTATCTACAGGACGGTGACCCATTCCTAACTCAGGTTGGGAGCTGGAGTCAATGGACTCAGAGATGGCCACTGCCACATTGGATCTAAATTTGGCCCCCACCACAAGGGGCTGTCCATTTGCTCCCCGAGGGGAAGATTCCTCCTCAAGGCTCGAATCAGGCAGATCCAGATGGAAATTAGGATGAAAGTCCAGACCCTCCTCCGATGGTAAGGGGCTTTGAGCATGATGGATCTCTGCTGTGAGAGTCTGGACTCTCCCCCGGGTGTTAGGCCCCTCAAATGTTTCCACTCCCATAATGGAAACAGGGCAAGTGGCAGTGTTGGGGGTAAGGAGGGGGTGGGAGCTCGGCAGAAGGCGAAGGCCAGGGTTAGGGCGTAGGTCAGGGCTAGGTCCGGGGTTCGGTTTCGGATCAGGGTTAGGGTCGGGGCCAAGGCCAGGGTAAGGGTTAGGGTTGAGGTTAGGGTTAGGATTAGGGTAAACATGGTTACAAACATGTTGACCCTTCTTCCATGGGTTAGGGTTAAGGTTAGGGTTAGGGTTAGGATTAGGGTTAAGGTTAGGGCTGGGGTTAAGGTTAGGGCTGGGGTTCGGGTTAAGGCTGGGGTTAAGGTTAGGGTTAGGGTTAGGGTTAAGGTTGGGGTTAAGGTTAGGGTTGGGGCCAGGGTTAGGGTTAAGGTTAGGGTTGGGGTCAGGCCCAGGAGTAGGGCAGAATGGCCCGGTGAGCAATTCAAGATTCAAGATATTTATTAGTCATATGCACAGTAAACAGACAGTTACACCACACAATGAAAATCTTACTTTGCTAGTCCCCCCTAACACAACAGTATAGACTAAACTAAAGAAAAAAACTAGTTCCATATATACATATACAAATTCTATATTGCACCTGGTGGATCACAGTTATGAAGTTATAAAGTGCGCTTATGCATTGTTGCAAATTGCATGAGGTATTTGTAGTACAAACAGTAGTAGTGCAAACAGTAGTAGTGCAAACAGTAGTGAAGTCACAGCAGCAGTCAGAATGTCTGTCGAGTTCACAGTTGATCAGTCAAGTCAAGTAATGCAAGTGATGTGGGGGGGTGGGAGGGGGAGGGCTTTGTGAGGGAGCTTGTTCACAAGCCTGATGGCCTGTGGATAGAAACTGTTTGTCAGTCTAGTGGTCCTAGATTTCAGACTCCTGTAGTGCCTGCCTGATGGTAGGAGAGTGAAGAGTCTGTGCTGGGGGTGTGTACAGTCCCTGATGATGTTGTGTGTTCTCCTGGTGACCCTGGTGTTGTAAATGTCCTGAAGTGAGGGGAAGGCTGCTCCTGAGATATACTGTGCAGTTTTTATCACACGCTGGAGTGCCTTCCTGTCCTGGGCTGTACAGTTTCCATACCAGACTGTGATGGAACTGGTAAGGGTGCTCTCATCAGGTAAGATCCTCGCTGATGTAGGTTCCGAGGAATTTGAAGGTTTTCACCCTATCCACCTCTGTCTCATCTATATACAGTGGTGTGTGCTGCACACTCTTCTTTCGTGGATCAATAATCATCTCCTTGGTCTTGTCTGCGTTCAGAGAGAGATTATTGTCCTGACACCAGGCCACCAGATCCGCCACCTCTCTTCTGTATGCCGCCTCAGCCCCCCCGGTGATCAGTCCAATGACTGTCGTATCATCCGCAAACTTGATGATGCTGGTGTTATCCTGGGAGGCCACGCAGTCATATGTGAAGAGGGTGTACAGCAGGGGGCTCAGCACGCAGCCCTGGGGGGTCCCTGTGCTTGTGGTTCTTGTGCCTGATGTGCGGTTGCCTACTCTGACTGACTGGGGTCTGTCTGATAGGAAGTCCAGCACCCAGTTACAGAGTGCAGGTGTCAGTCCAAGAGTGAGGAGTTTTGCACAGAGTTTGTGTGGGATAACCGTGTTAAATGCTGAACTGTAGTCAATAAAGAGTAGTCTTACATATGTGTCCTTTCCCTCTAAGTGTGTGAGGGTGGTGTGGATGACGGCGTTGACTGCATCGTCGGTGGACCGGTTCTGACGGTACGCAAACTGTAGAGGGTCTAAGGTGTTTGGGATGGTCCTCTTGATGTGCGTCATGACTATCCTCTCAAAGCACTTCATCACTATTGGGGTGAGTGCGACGGGTCGATAGTCATTCAGGCAGGTCACAGTGTTTTTCTTTGGGAGGGGCACAATCCCGGACCCCCAGTCCAAAAGGGAGGGCCAGGGCCAGGGCCCGAAGGGGTCGGAAGTGGAGGCCACTCCCTCAAATCCATAACTGACCCCGGCTCCCGTATAGGGGGCCCAGCCCCCCCCCCCCCACGAGCGATGTCAAGGCGACAATGGAGGTGCCAGTCAGCCTGTTCTTGTATCTGGCTCGGCCATAGGCGATGGCCTTCTCCAATGCCACCTGCTCAAATGGGGGAAGGGACTCGAGCCCCCCAGCCAACACTGCATCGTAATGATGTTTAAGGATGGAAAGATTCTGTTCCATCCACCGATCAGTGTTGGCCTTTACCCTCCCCGCGTAATCCGCATTAGGAGATGACGGCTTGATGAACGATGTTAATTTGTTCACCTGGCGCATCATCCCCACCGGAAAGGTCCCAGATCGCTCTGATCGTTCCACCACCTCAGCATGGTGGATGGCCTGCAGGAGTGTAAAATACCTCTTCTGCAGGCTGGGCACACCATGTCGAGTGGTGTCAGGCCCACCATTATTGTTTTTCTTTACCCCAGGTGGAATATTGGGAGAAACCCTTCTCTCACTCCCTCTCCCCCCTCTTCTCACCCAATTAGACGGTCTCAATCTCTGTTCCATGAACAGAGATTGAATCAACAATAAAGTGCAAAACAGAGGCAAAAAGAAGGATCCCTATTGGGTAAGTGCCATGGGGTAGGGCGGAGCTACTAAAAATCGACCAAACGACTAATTGGCCACCTGGTTGTGGAACACCAAACAATTCCAATCAATTCCACAATTCCAAGGCCAACCATATCACAAAAAGTAAATATAAAAATATCCTACTAGAAATCGACTCCATGAGAAAAAACATTCTGCAAAACGGTCCCTCCATTATAAAATTTAACTTACCCTATAAGCGATTCCCCCAACTGGGTAGGCTTCTCTGGGATAGAGCTCCCAGAGAAAATATTATTTATATTAAAATGGAGGGCCAATGTTAAAAGTATTCAATAAAAACAGATAGGGTTTGTGGCGCTGGCCGGTCAGGTAAGGGGAATCATAAAACATCTGCCTAGGCAGGAATGCACTGGCACACAAACTAATCTCTTTTTTCTTCTGTTTACTTTTCAAGATTTGTGAATTGGCGATTTCGCGGTTCAGCGATTTTCATGGAGCGAATACAGTGATCCAGACCTGTGGTTCACAAAAATATTTATTTGTGATAAATTGATTCACTTTAAAATGTGACTGTAACGGATCACGTCGTTCGGTCCTTAAAGATGCCTGCACCAATTGATCTTTCAGGTTTTTATTTCTCCTATAGGCTGCTATAATTAATTGGCGACCTGGTTGTGGAACACCAAACAATTCCGATAAATCTCCGCAATTCCCAGGCCAACCACATCACAATTAAGAAAGTAAATATAAAAATATCCCACTGGAAATCAACTCCATGAAAAAACATTCCACAAAACGGTCACCTCCATTATAAAATTTAACCTACCCTATAAACAATTCCCCCAACTGAGTAGGCTTCTCTGGGATAAAGCTCCCAGAATTTTTTTTTTTATTTATATTAAAATGGAGGGCCAATGTTAAAAGTATTCAATTAAAACAGACAGGGTTTGTGGCGCTGGCCGGTCAGGTAAGGGGAATCATAAAACATCTGCCTAGGCAGGAATGCACTGGCACACAAACTAATCTCTTTTTTCTTCTGTTTACTTTTCAAGATTTGTGAATTGGCGATTTCGCGGTTCAGCGATTTTCATGGAGCGAATACAGTGATCCAGACCTGTGGTTCACAAAAATATTTATTTGTGATAAATTGATTCACTTTAAAATGTGACTGTAACGGATCACGTCGTTCGGTCCTTAAAGATGCCTGCACCAATTGATCTTTCAGGTTTTTATTTCTCCTATAGGCTGCTATAATTAATTGGCGACCTGGTTGTGGAACACCAAACAATTCCAATAAATCTCCACAATTCCCAGGCCAACCACATCACAATTAAGAAAGTAAATATAAAAATATCCCACTGGAAATCAACTCCATGAAAAAACATTCCACAAAACGGTCACCTCCATTATAAAATTTAACCTACCCTATAAACGATTCCCCCAACTGAGTAGGCTTCTCTGGGATAGAGCTCCCAGAAAAAATATTATTCATATTAAAATGGAGGGCCAATGTTAAAAGTATTCAATAAAAACAGACAGGGTTTGTGGCGCTGGCCGGTCAGGTAAGGGGAATCATAAAACATCTGCCTAGGCAGGAATGCACTGGCACACAAACTAATCTCTTTTTTCTTCTGTTTACTTTTCAAGATTTGTGAATTGGCGATTTCGCGGTTCAGCGATTTTCATGGAGCGAATACAGTGATCCAGACCTGTGGTTCACAAAAATATTTATTTGTGATAAATTGATTCACTTTAAAATGTGACTGTAATGGATCATGTCGTTCGGTCCTTAAAGATGCCTGCACCAATTGATCTTTCAGGTTTTTATTTCTCCTATAGGCTGCTATAATTAATTGGCGACCTGGTTGTGGAACACCAAACAATTCCAATAAATCTCCACAATTCCCAGGCCAACCACATCACAATTAAGAAAGTAAATATAAAAATATCCCACTGGAAATCAACTCCATGAAAAAACATTCCACAAAACGGTCACCTCCATTATAAAATTTAACCTACCCTATAAACGATTCCCCCAACTGAGAAGGCTTCTCTGGGATAGAGCTCCCAGAAAAAATATTATTTATATTAAAATGGAGGGCCAATGTTAAAAGTATTCAATAAAAACAGACAGGGTTTGTGGCGCTGGCCACCATGTGTCTTCTTCAGAGGATAGAACCAGAATGAAGGGAAAGACACACATATATAGGGACAAGTTTAAAATATTGGATCCCGTGGGGGTGAGAATTCTCAGTACCCCCCTGGGTAGTTTAATTGCTCCATTCAACCATCAAAAATCAAAGAAGCTGTTGTTTTTGTCCAGTGTACTCTGTCCCTTTGCACTTTAAAATCACTGTCCTTCACGCCCTTCAACAACCTATACCTATCCCCGATGAACAAATTGACCCCACGTGCCAACACCTGAACGTCATGGTCTTGTCGCTCTGAGGAATGAGCTCCTAACGTTTCGACACCATGTGTCTTCTTCAGAGGATAGAACCAGAATGAAGGGAAAGACACACATATATAGGGACAAGTTTAAAATATTGGATCCGTGGGGGTGAGAATTCTCGGTACCCCCCTGGGTAGTTTAATTGCTCCATCCAACCATCAAAAATCAAAGAAGCTGTTGTTTTTGTCCAGTGTACTCTGTCCCTTTGCACTTTAAAATCACTGTCCTTCACGCCCTTCAACACCCTATACCTATCCCCGATGAACAAATTGACCCCACGTGCCAACACCTGAACGTCATGGTCTTGTCGCTCTGAGAAATTAGCTCCTAACGTTTCGACACCATGTGTCTTCTTCAGAGGATAGAACCAGAATGAAGGGAAAGACACACATATGTAGGGACAAGTTTAAAATATTGGATCCCGTGGGGGTGAGAATTCTCGGTACCCCCCTGGGTAGTTTAATTGCTCCATCCAACCATCAAAAATCAAAGAAGCTGTTGTTTTTGTCCAGTGTACTCTGTCCCTTTGCACTTTAAAATCACTGTCCTTCACGCCCTTCAACACCCTATACCTATCCCCGATGAACAAATTGACCCCACGTGCCAACACCTGAACGTCATGGTCTTTTCGCTCTGAGGAATGAGCTCCTAACGTTTCGACACCATGTGTCTTCTTCAGAGGATAGAACCAGAATGAAGGGAAAGACACACATATATAGGGACAAGTTTAAAATATTGGATCCGTGGGGGTGAGAATTCTCGGTACCCCCCTGGGTAGTTTAATTGCTCCATCCAACCATCAAAAATCAAAGAAGCTGTTGTTTTTGTCCAGTGTACTCTGTCCCTTTGCACTTTAAAATCACTGTCCTTCACGCCCTTCAACACCCTATACCTATCCCCGATGAACAAATTGACCCCACGTGCCAACACCTGAACGTCATGGTCTTGTCGCTCTGAGAAATTAGCTCCTAACGTTTCGACACCATATGTCTTCTTCAGAGGATAGAACCAGAATGAAGGGAAAGACACACATATGTAGGGACAAGTTTAAAATATTGGATCCCGTGGGGGTGAGAATTCTCGGTACCCCCCTGGGTAGTTTAATTGCTCCATCCAACCATCAAAAATCAAAGAAGCTGTTGTTTTTGTCCAGTGTACTCTGTCCCTTTGCACTTTAAAATCACTGTCCTTCACGCCCTTCAACACCCTATACCTATCCCCGATGAACAAATTGACCCCACGTGCCAACACCTGAACGTCATGGTCTTGTCGCTCTGAGAAATTAGCTCCTAACGTTTCGACACCATGTGTCTTCTTCAGAGGATAGAACCAGAATGAAGGGAAAGACACACATATGTAGGGACAAGTTTAAAATATTGGATCCCGTGGGGGTGAGAATTCTCGGTACCCCCCTGGGTAGTTTAATTGCTCCATCCAACCATCAAAAATCAAAGAAGCTGTTGTTTTTGTCCAGTGTACTCTGTCCCTTTGCACTTTAAAATCACTGTCCTTCACGCCCTTCAACACCCTATACCTATCCCCGATGAACAAATTGACCCCACGTGCCAACACCTGAACGTCATGGTCTTGTCGCTCTGAGAAATGAGCTCCTAACGTTTCGACACCATGTGTCTTCTTCAGAGGATAGAACCAGAATGAAGGGAAAGACACACATATATAGGGACAAGTTTAAAATATTGGATCCCGTGGGGATGAGAATTCTCGGTACCCCCCTGGGTAGTTTAATTGCTCCATCCAACCATCAAAAATCAAAGAAGCTGTTGTTTTTGTCCAGTGTACTCTGTCCCTTTGCACTTTAAAATCACTGTCCTTCACGCCCTTCAACACCCTATACCTATCCCCGATGAACAAATTGACCCCACGTGCCAACACCTGAACGTCATGGTCTTGTCGCTCTGAGAAATTAGCTCCTAACGTTTCGACACCATGTGTCTTCTTCAGAGGATAGAACCAGAATGAAGGAAAAGACACACATATGTAGGGACAAGTTTAAAATATTGGATCCCGTGGGGATGAGAATTCTCGGTACCCCCCTGGGTAGTTTAATTGCTCCATCCAACCATCAAAAATCAAAGAAGCTGTTGTTTTTGTCCAGTGTACTCTGTCCCTTTGCACTTTAAAATCACTGTCCTTCACGCCCTTCAACACCCTATACCTATCCCCGATGAACAAATTGACCCCACGTGCCAACACCTGAACGTCATGGTCTTGTCGCTCTGAGAAATGAGCTCCTAACGTTTCGACACCATGTGTCTTCTTCAGAGGATAGAACCAGAATGAAGGGAAAGACACACATATATAGGGACACGTTTAAAATATTGGATCCTGTGGGGGTGAGAATTCTCGGTACCCCCCTGGGTAGTTTAATTGCTCCATCCAACCATCAAAAATCAAAGAAGCTGTTGTTTTTGTCCAGTGTACTCTGTCCCTTTGCACTTTAAAATCACTGTCCTTCACGCCCTTCAACACCCTATACCTATCCCCGATGAACAAATTGACCCCACGTGCCAACACCTGAACGTCATGGTCTTGTCGCTCTGAGAAATGAGCTCCTAACGTTTCGACACCATGTGTCTTCTTCAGAGGATAGAACCAGAATGAAGGGAAAGACACACATATATAGGGACAAGTTTAAAATATTGGATCCTGTGGGGGTGAGAATTCTCGGTACCCTCCTGGGTAGTTTAATTGCTCCATCCAACCATCAAAAATCAAAGAAGCTGTTGTTTTTGTCCAGTGTACTCTGTCCCTTTGCACTTTGAAATCACTGTCCTTCACGCCCTTCAACACCCTATACCTCTCCCCGATGAACAAATTGACCCCACGTGCCAACACCTGAACGTCATGGTCTTGTCGCTCTGAATCAGTGGAATAAATATTTCTGCATAGGGAAATATTTTCTTGGCCTTTGTTACTAGAATACCAAATTGTTTGGCAATGGTATCTATACTGTTTAGCTTCAAACAGTTGTTCAGGCCCACCGAAAGGATCACCTTCTGCGTCTCTACACAGGGGGACAGCCTCCCGAGGATTCCCGTCAGGTGGAAAATGCGGGCCCCCGGGAAACTGTCAACCTGCACCAGTGGGCTGTTACACCGGGGAAGGTTGGCTAAATTGGAGTCCCCTATCACCAGCACAGGCCTCTCCACCGTCAATGACCACCCCCTCTTCCCCTCATCATTGGAGTGGGGAGGGTGTCTGGTGGGCCCCCGTGGGGAGGGCTGCATAGCGTCCTCAGATGCACCGAGCCCACCCGGTCCATCTCCTCTCTGGGTCACTCCTGTATCTACAGGACGGTGACCCATTCCTGACTCAGGTTGGGAGCTGGAGTCAATGGACTCAGAGATGGCCACTGCCACATTGGATCTAAATTTGGCCCCCATCACAAGGGGCTGTCCATTTGCTCCCCGAGGGGAAGATTCCTCCTCAAGGCTCGAATCAGGCAGATCCAGATGGAAATTAGGATGAAAGTCCAGACCCTCCTCCGATGGTAAGGGGCTTTGAGCATGATGGATCTCTGCTGTGAGAGTCTGGACTCTCCCCCGGGTGTTAGGCCCCTCAAATGTTTCCACTCCCATAATGGAAACAGGGCAAGTGGCAGTGTTGGGGGTAAGGAGGGGGTGGGAGCTCGGCAGAAGGCGAAGGCCAGGGTTAGGGCGTAGGTCAGGGCTAGGTCCGGGGTTCGGTTTCGGATCAGGGTTATGGTCGGGGCCAAGGCCAGGGTAAGGGTTATGGTTGAGGTTAGGGTTGAGGTTAGGGTTAAGGTTAAGGTTAGGGTTGGGGTTAGGGTTAGGGTTAAGGTTAAGGTTAGGGTTAGGATTAGGGTAAACATGGTTCCAAACATGTTGACCCTTCTTCCATGGATTAGGGTTAAGGTTAGGGTTAGGGTTAGGATTAGGGTTAAGGTTAGGGTTAAGGTTAGGGCTGGGGTTAAGGTTAGGGTTGGGGTTAGGGTTAGGGTTAAGGTTAGGGTTAGGGTTAAGGTTAGGGTTGGGGCCAGGGTTAGGGTTAAGGTTAGGGTTAGGGTTAGGGCTGGGGTTAAGGTTAGGGTTAGGGTTAGGGTTAAGGTTAGGGCTGGGGTTAAGGTTAGGGTTAAGGTTAGGGTTGGGGCCAGGGTTAGGGTTAAGGTTAGGGTTAGGGTTAAGGTTAGGGTTGGGGTTAAGGTTAGGGTTGGGGTCAGGCCCAGGAGTAGGGCAGAATGGCCCGGTGAGCAATCCCGGACCCCCAGTCCAAAAGGGAGGGCCAGGGCCTGGGCCCGAAGGGGTCGGAAGTGGAGGCCACTCCCTCAAATCCATAACTGACCCCGGCTCCCGTATAGGGGGCCCAGCCCCCCCCCCCACGAGCGATGTCAAGGCGACAATGGAGGTGCCAGTCAGCCTGTTCTTGTATCTGGCTCGGCCATAGGCGATGGCCTTCTCCAATGCCACCTGCTCAAATGGGGGAAGGGACTCGAGCCCCCCAGCCAACACTGCATCGTAATGATGTTTAAGGATGGAAAGATTCTGTTCCATCCACCGATCAGTGTTGGCCTTTACCCTCCCTGCGGTATCCGCATTAGGAGATGACGGCTTGATGAACGATGTTAATTT
>NC_139654.1:3000000-3002500 GCF_951799395.1 Argentina silus | reverse complement strand
GTTTCTTTACTAGGGGATCCACCCTAGTATTTTGTGTTAAACTAGAGTGAATCAACATGTCTCCCATATTCCTGTTTCTCCTGTAGGCCATTATGATTTTAAAGTTCCTCAGTTCCTCACATTGTTCCTGTGCCTGAAGGAAATGTGTTTTTAAATTGGAACTGAGTCTGACCAGTGAATGAGAAAATGTGGTTACTATGGGTATGATATGACGGTCATCTCTTTCCCTGATATACTGACCGTTGTTCTCAAAGGTCTGTCTCACCTCTGCTTTTATCCCCCTTAAGAATCTTTTAGTGTAGCCGCGGGGCCCCAAGGCTGTGAAGAGGATTCGTGTGGCCTTCTCTACATCCTCCGGGTAAGAACAGATCCTATGGAACCTTATTAGCTGAGATTTTATTAAACCCCTGTAGGTGTGTTTAGGATGAAAACTGGCTTTATGTAAAAGAGCATGTCTGTCCGTTTCTTTGAAAAACACTCTTGTTGCTATTGCCTTAGACCCCCCTACGTCCTGAGTAAAAAACACTTGTGTGTCTAAAAACTCTAGCTCCACCTCCTGTACATTGTGTGTTATAAAAATTGCTTGGTGGTGTGAATTTAAAATCTCTAAAAATTCTTCAAATTCTGACATAGAGTGGCCCCAAATACCAAAGATGTCGTCAAGGTATCTAAAGTATAAAAGAGGATGGGTCTTGCATTTGGAGAATGCTGTTTCCTCCCAAAAACTCATATAGAGGTTGGCAAAGGCTGGGGCAAATTTTTTGCCCATGGCCGTTCCATGGATTTGGAGGTAATAGTTATTATTAAATTCAAAGTCATTTCTCCTCAGACTTAAATCCAAAAGTTCCATGATGGCCTTGTCAGGGCGTTCGGCATCCTTAAACTTGTTAAAAGCATTTTGGACTGCCTGTAGGCCCAGAGCTGTGTCAATGTTTGTGTACAGAGAGTTTATATCGATTGAAAATAAAAAGGCATTTCCTGGTATTCTGACCCCCTTCAATTTATTAACAAAGTCATATGTGTCTCTTATATAGCTGGCATGTCTCTGTGAAAGAGGATTGATATAAAAATCAATATATTCTGCCACTCTATATGATTCTGACCCGCAGTCACTCACAATGGGACGACCGCATGGAACCTTGAAGGGAACAGTCCACTTCTCTGGAGCCTTATGAATCTTAGGGAGCAGGTAGAAACGCCTGGGTCTGGGTTTATCTGGGCCCAACAGATAAGACATTTGTTTTTTGGTAATGAATTTATTTAGATGTAACTCCACTATTATGTCTCTGATCATCACTTGTGTTTCTGGTTGAATAGGGTGAGAGAGTGGGGCATAATGGTTTTCATTATTGAGTTGTCTGTTTGCTTCCAAAAGGTATTGGGCCTTGTCCATAATTACTATCTGGGACCCTTTGTCCGCTGGTTTTATTATAATATTCTGATTACTACCCAGCTTCCTGATAGACTCCAGCTGTTCTTGAGTAATGTTGTGTTTGGTAGTTGGCTTAGGTTTAAACTTTGAAAAAGCGTCCCAATCCCTCCGTATGAGAGTTTGTGTCGACTGTGAGACCGTCTCCAAATTCGGTTCCCAAGTGGAAGGGTTTGAGAAGGGTACGTGGGGGAAATTGGTCTCGTAATCAAAGTGGTCTAAAAGTTTCAGTCTTCTATGATAGACATGCATATCCCTCCTAAGCTCCATGCGGTCTAACTGTCTTGGGGTAGGGATGAAAGTGAGTCCTCTTTCTAACACTTCCCTTTCCGTGTCCGTCAATCTGTAAGAATGGGACAGGTTGGTTATGTTTATGTAGGGAGTTATGTCTGTACAATTCTCTCCCCTTACATGTTTAACTGGTCCAGCCAAAGTTTCAGTATTGCCTCTGCTGTCTTTGCTGTCCAGTGGACCGGGTCACGGGGCTCTGTGTTGAACAGGCGTGCACTGATGTCTGGTAAGAAGTTGCATTTCTCCATAATTCTTTTATTTAGCTTGTGTAAGAGAGTCTGTTTGTCCTTATCCAATCTGTCTGAAAAATTAATCACCGGAACATAACATGTGGCGTTGGGAAACCTGTCCTTCATCACTAACAGTAACTGTTGTAACTGCTTCCATGATGTCTCCTCTCTCTGTCTGGAGAGGCAGTTATTCAGGCCTGCTGACAAAATTATCTTCTCTGTGACTGGGTTAGGTACTAGCTTCTCTAATACTCCCTTCAAATGATAGAATGTGGCCCCAGGGAAACTGTCAACCTGTACGCGGGCATCAGTAAAACTGGGGATTCGCGACAGGTTTGAGTCCCCTAAAATGACAATGGGTTTTGTTATATTAATCACCCAGTCATGTATTTTCCTGTCTGTGTTTGGGTGTCTATGGGGTTCCCTTCGCGTGTCCAAGGGTTCCAGGTGGGTGGCAGTAGCAGGTCCCAAGCTTGGCTGTGTTTCTGGGATATTGGAGGGGGACTCAGATTGGGGATTGTTCAGAGAAGCTCTGTTTATTAAAGTATCA
>NC_139654.1:2985000-2992500 GCF_951799395.1 Argentina silus | reverse complement strand
TCACTCCCTTCTGCAGGTTTACTCCCCCCACTAAACATCTGCTGGACCTCCACTTGGATGCCGCGGAGGAACGTCCTGCTATAGCCCCTCGGTCTCAGGGCCTGGAAGAGGGTCCGAGTCGCCGAACGCACATCCACCTCCGCCACACAGATCCGGCGAAACCTAATCAGTTGGGATTTGACAATCCCCCTGTAGGTATGCCTGGGATGGTAAGAAGATCTGTGCAGCAGAGCATGGGTGTCCGTCGGCTTAAAATAGACCCTTGTCCCAAGACCCACCCTCCCATCCTCACCATCCTCCACAAACACCTCAGTGTCCAGAAAATTTATTTTCTCTGGATGTAATTCATATTTAAATGTTATGGAAGGATGGTGTTCGTTGAGCGTTGACATAAAATTCCGAAAGTCTGGTTCCCCATGGGGCCAGACTCCAAAAATATCATCCAGATACCGCAGATACAGTGTTGGCAGTTTGTGGCATTTGGGGAAGACAGTTCGCTCAAATTCAGCCATATAGATGTTTGCATAGGCGGGAGCAAACTTCTTCCCCATCGCCGTACCATGAATCTGTAAATAATATTTATCATTAAATACAAAGTCATTTTTGGTTAAACCCAACTCCAACAACCTCAAGATAGCTGCATCCGGTCTATTTGAATCTGGGTGCCTTACCAAAATATTCTGAACAGCCTGGAGTCCTAGGTGAGTATCAATATTAGTGTACAGAGCATCTACATCTATAGAAAATAACATGGCGCCGTGTGGAAATTCTACGGTCTTAAGCTTGTCAACAAAGGCATATGTATCTTTGATATAACTATCATGAATTTGAGACAAGGGATTAAGAAAAGAGTCAATATATTCAGCAATCCTACATGATTCGCTCCCACAGTCAGACACAATAGGTCTTCCTGGGGGCAATTTATTAGGGATTGTCCACGTCACTGGATCTTTATGAATTTTGGGTAATAAATAAAGTTTTCTTGGACGTGGAGGATCCTCCCCATATAGGTAAACCTTCTGTTTTTTTGTTATTTTTTCTTTCTTACACAGATCGTCCAGGATTCCCCGGATTTGGACCTGCGTTTCCATCTGAATGGACTCCTTCAAAGGTAAGTAATGTTTTTTATTTTCAAGTTGTCTGTTTGCCTCTATTAGATATGATGTTTTATCTAAGATAACAATCTTTGACCCCTTGTCTGCCGGTTTAATTATTATATCTCTATTAGTTTTTAATTTTTCTAGGGCTTTTCTCTCCTCCTTAGAAAGGTTGCTGACTGGACGCACCCGGAAAGACAGTCTCCCGAAGCCCCCCACATCCCCCCCGACTAGGTCCCTAATGGGGTCTGATGTTAAATCCTCCCCAGGTTCCCAGCCGGAGGGTAAAGTGAAGGGCTCTCGGGGGCCGCCAGACTCGAAGCCAAAGTGGTCCAGCAGCTTCAACCTCCTGTGATACTGGTGTAGGTCTCTCCTAAGACCCTGCCTATTAGTCTCCAATGGAGTAGGTATGAACAGGAGGCCTCTTTCCAAGAGGGTCTCCTCTGCCTTTGATAAATTATATAAAATTGACAAGTTTAAAATATTGGATCCCATGGGGGTGAGAATTCTCGGTACCCCCCTGGTTAGTTTAATTGCTCCATCCAACCATCTAAAATCAAAGAGGCTGTTATGTTTGTCCAGTGTACTCTGTCCCTTTGCACTTTAAAATCACTGTCCTTCACACCCTTCAACACCCTATACCTCTCCCCGATGAACAAATTGACCCCACGTGCCAACACCTGAACATCATGGTCTTGTCGCTCTGAGATCTGAATCAGTGGAATAAATATTTCTGCATAGGGAAATATTTTCTTGGCCTTTGTTACTAGAATACCAAATTGTTTAGCAATGGTATCTATACTGTTTAGCTTCAAACAGTTGTTCAGGCCCACCGAAAGGATCACCTTCTGCGTCTCTACACAGGGGGACAGCCTCCCGAGGATTCCCGTCAGGTGGAAAATGCGGGCCCCCGGGAAACTGTCAACCTGCACCAGTGGGCTGTTACACCGGGGAAGGTTGGCTAAATTGGAGTCCCCTATCACCAGCACAGGCCTCTCCACCGTCAATGACCACCCCCTCTTCCCCTCATCATTGGAGTGGTTCGGGTGTCTGGTGGGCCCCCGTGGGGAGGGCTGCATAGCGTCCTCAGATGCACAGAGCCCACCCGGTCCATCTCCTCTCTGGGTCACTCCTGTATCTACAGGACGGTGACCCATTCCTGACTCAGGTTGGGAGCTGGAACCAATGGACTCAGAGATGGCCACTGCCACATTGGATCTAAATTTGGCCCCCACCACAAGGGGCTGTCCATTTGCTCCCCGAGGGGAAGATTCCTCCTCAAGGCTCGAATCAGGCAGATCCAGATGGAAATTAGGATGAAAGTCCAGACCCTCCTCCGATGGTAAGGGGCTTTGAGCATGATGGATCTCTGCTGTGAGAGTCTGGACTCTCCCCCGGGTGTTAGGCCCCTCAAATGTTTCCACTCCCATAATGGAAACAGGGCAAGTGGCAGTGTTGGGGGTAAGGAGGGGGTGGGAGCTCGGCAGAAGGCGAAGGCCAGGGTTAGGGCGTAGGTCAGGGCTAGGTCCGGGGTTCGGTTTCGGATCAGGGTTATGGTCGGGGCCAAGGCCAGGGTAAGGGTTAGGGTTGAGGTTAGGGTTGAGGTTAGGGTTAAGGTTAAGGTTAGGGTTGGGGTTAGGGTTAGGGTTAGGGATAGGGTTAGGGTTAGGGTTAGGGTTAGGGTTAGGGTTAGGGTTAGGGGTTAGGGTTAGGGTTAGGGTTAGGGTTAGGGTTAGGGTTAGGGTTAGGGTTACGCCTAGGGATAGGGTTAGGGTTAGGGTTAAGAAGAGAAATAAGGTTAGGGTTAGGGTTAGGGTTAGGAGTAGAAATGAGGTTAGGGTTAGGGTTAGGGTTAGGGTTAGGTTTAGGGTTAGGGTTAGGGTTAGGGTTAGGAGTAGAAATGAGGTTAGGGTTAGGGTTAGGTTTAGGATTAGAAATGAGGTTAGGGTTAGGGTTAGGGTTAGGGTTAGGGTTAAGGTTAGGGTTAGGGTTAGGAGTAGAAATGAGGTTAGGGTTAGGGTTTGAGATAGGGTTAGGGTTAGGGTTAGATTAGGAGTAGAAATGAGGTTAGGGTTAGGGTTAGGGATAGGGTTAGGGTTAGGGTGAGGTATAGGGATAGGGTTAGGTTCAGGGTTAGGATTAGAAATGAGGTTAGGGTTAGGGTTAGGGTTAGGGTTAGGATTAGAAATGAGGTTAGGGTTAGGGTTAGGGTTAGGGTTAGGGTGAGGTATAGGGTTAGGGTTAGGGTTCGGGTTAAGAATAGAAATGAGGTTAGGGTTAGGGTTAGGTTTAGGGTTAGGGTTAGGGTTAGGGTTAGGAGTAGAAACGAGGGTTAGGGTTAGGGTTAGGGTTAGGGTTAGGTTTAGGGTTAGGATTAGAAATGAGGTTAGGGTTAGGGTTACGCCTAGGGATAGGGTTAGGGTTAAGAATAGAAATGAGGTTAGGGTTAGGGTTAGGGTTAGGGTTAGGGTTAGGGTTAGGTTTAGGTTTAGGGTTAGGGTTAGGGTTAGGAGTAGAAACGAGGTTAGGGTTAGGGTTACGCCTAGGGATAGGGTTAGGGTTAGGGTTAAGAAGAGAAATAAGGTTAGGGTTAGGGTTAGGGTTAGGAGTAGAAATGAGGTTAGGGTTAGGGTTAGGGTTAGGGTTAGGTTTAGGGTTAGGGTTAGGGTTAGGGTTAGGAGTAGAAACGAGGTTAGGGTTAGGGTTAGGGTTACGCCTAGGGTTAGGGTTAGGGTTAGGGTTAGGGTTAGGGTTAGGGTTAGGGTTAGGTTTAGGGTTAGGGTTAGGGTTAAGAAGAGAAATAAGGTTAGGGTTAGGGATAGGGATAAGGTTAGGGTTAGTGTTAGGGTTAGGGTTAGGAGTAGAAATGAGGTTAGGGTTAGGGTTTGGGATAAGGTTAGGGTTAGGGTTAGGAGTAGAAATGAGGTTAGGGTTAGGGTTAGGGTTAGGGATAGGGATAGGGTTACGCCTAGGGATAGGGTTAGGGTTAAGAATAGAAATGAGGTTAGGGTTAGGGTTAGGGTTAGGGTTAGGGTTAGGGTTAGGAGTAGAAATGAGGTTAGGGTTAGGGTTAGGGATAGGGTTAGGGTTAGGGTTAGGGTTAGGGTTAGGATTAGAAATGAGGTTAGGGTTAGGGTTAGGGTTAGGGTTAGGGATAGGGTTACGCCTAGGGATAGGGTTAGGGTTAGGGTTAAGAAGAGAAATAAGGTTAGGGTTAGGGTTAGGGTTAGGAGTAGAAATGAGGTTAGGGTTAGGGTTAGGGTTAGGGTTAGGTTTAGGGTTAGGGTTAGGGTTAGGGTTAGGAGTAGAAACGAGGTTAGGGTTAGGGTTAGGGTTACGCCTAGGGTTAGGGTTAGGGTTAGGGTTAGGTTTAGGGTTAGGGTTAGGGTTAAGAAGAGAAATAAGGTTAGGGTTAGGGATAGGGATAAGGTTAGGGTTAGGGTTAGGGTTAGGGTTAGGAGTAGAAATGAGGTTAGGGTTAGGGTTTGGGATAAGGTTAGGGTTAGGGTTAGGAGTAGAAATGAGGTTAGGGTTAGGGTTAGGGTTAGGGATAGGGATAGGGTTACGCCTAGGGATAGGGTTAGGGTTAAGAATAGAAATGAGGTTAGGGTTAGTGTTAGGGTTAGGGTTAGGTTTAGGGTTAGGGTTAGGGTTAGGGTTAGGAGTAGAAACGATGTTAGGGTTAGGGTTAGGGTTAGGGTTAGGGTTAGGGTTAGGAGTAGAAATGAGGTTAGGGTTAGGGTTTGGGATAGGGTTAGGTTTAGGGTTAGGGTTAAGAATAGAAATGAGGTTAGGGTTAGGGTTAGGGTTAGGAGTAGAAACAAGGTTAGGTTTAGGGTTAGGGTTAAGAATAGAAATGAGGTTAGGGTTAGGGTTAGGGTTAGGGTTAGGAGTAGAAATGAGGTTATGGTTAGGGTTAGGGTTAGGGATAGGGATAGGGTTAGGTTTAGGGTTAGGGATAGGGATAGGGTTAGGGTTAGGGTTAGGAGTAGAAATGAGGTTAGGGTTAGGGTTAGGGATAGGGTTAGGGTTAGGGTTAGGGTTAGGGTTAGGATTAGAAATGAGGTTATGGTTAGGGTTAGGGTTAGGGATAGGGATAGGGTTAGGTTTAGGGTTAGGGATAGGGATAGGGTTAGGGTTAGGGTTAGGAGTAGAAATGAGGTTAGGGTTAGGGTTAGGGATAGGTAAGGAAAATGAGTTCTGCTACCCAAAGGGGTGAGCAGGAAGCACAGGCACATAAGTTCTCCCATACACCTTCTTCCTCAAATAAGTAATTGGAAATTGTGTACTTTAACCAACAATGGCATCAGTGTCACCTTCCACGACATTGAGTCTCTAGGGTGTAGCTAATCTTAGGGAGCGGTCTAGAGAAAAGATATCTTTTTCGATTCCTGATTCCAAATTCAACGAATTTGTTGGAAGGACCATACGCCCATTATAATTCCATAAATGCTAGTCTAAAGTGCTATCAATGGGGACATACATTTATGCAATATTGACAAACAAGATACCCATATTTACACACATCAATCACAAACACATTCAATAAATAAATTGTTAGTATTAAAGTGCTATCAATGGGGGCATAATTTCATGCAATGTCGACAAACAGAACACCCATATTTACACACACCAATCACGTACATACTACATTGGCGTACGTTCCCAATTTCAGAATCCCTTAAAGATATCTTTTTCTCATGATCTTTAGCTCTATTAAAAAGACCAAAACAAAACAAAAGCATTTTTAGGTTTCTTTAAAAAAACGTTTTGCTTTTACTCCACTTCATTTAGGCCGCTGGGCAAAATAGTTCTTAATTTTTTAATCCAGCGTCTTTCTGCAGACAGTCTCTGAGCCCTTGACCACCCTACCCCAGACTCAAGTCCCGAAATCACCATGCTCTTTGTGCTATGTTCCCGAAAATGTACGTACAGTTCAGTTGTTTTATCTGTTCGATCAATATAATATATGTGTTGTTTCAGACGTTGTAACAATTTGTTTTTTGTCTGTCCAATATACAGTTTGTTACAAACTGTACATTCAATCACATAAACCAGATTTGACGATTCCAACCGGAAAATTTGCCAAACTGGAGCGGTCAAACCCGTATGTTTGTTAGTAATATATTTTATCGATCTGAACCGTACATCATTTTTTTGTTGTTTTCCACTATTTAATGAGGCATGAACCAACAAATCTTTTAGATTTTTATTCCTTTTAAAGGCTGAAATAATTTTAAAATTTGACAGAGGCTCAATAACGTCCTGCAGTTTTTTAAAACGACTTTTTACCCCCGAGTTCAGTTTTAAAGAGGCCGATGAGAAAATGGTCACAAAAGGGACAATGTTGTCATTTTTATCCGTACTATCAGGCCTTTGTACCTGGTGAAAGCTTTGTTTTACTTCAGCTTTAATAGAACGGAGGAATGTTCTACTATAACCCCTTGGTCTAAGCGCTTTGAAGAGCACTCTTGTTGCCAACTCGATGTCCTCAGGCTTTGTGCATATTCTATTGAACCTTATCAGTTGGGACTTAACAATCCCCCTGAAGGTATGTTTAGGATGGTAGCTTATTTTATGTAGCAAAGCGTGGGTATCGGTGGGTTTAAAGTACACCCTAGTCCCCAGGCCACCCCCCCCATCGTCCCCTCTCATAATAAAAACCTCGGTATCCAGAAATTCAATTTTTTCAGGTTGTAAATTATACTTTAGAGTAATCGAATCATGGTGTTCGTTCAGGACGCTAATGAACTGCTTAAAATCCGACTCAGAGTAAGACCAGACCCCAAAGATATCATCCAGGTACCGGATGTATAATAATGGAGTCCTGCAGCATTTGGGCAAGACCGTTTGCTCCCAATCCGCCATGTATATATTGGCGTATGCTGGAGCAAACTTCTTCCCCATAGCAGTCCCATGTACCTGGAGATAATATTTGGAGTCAAACTCAAAGTCGTTTCGTGTCAAACCTAATTTTAAAAGAGAAAGAAGCGCTTCATCCGGTCTAGCTGGGTCAGGATATTTTTTAAAAATCTGTCTTACTGCTTTTAGGCCTAATTCGGTATCTATATTAGTGTACAGAGAATCTATATCGATGGAGAAAAGCATTGCTCCAGGAGGGACATCTATTGTTTTTATTTTATTAACAAACTCATAGGTGTCTTTCACATAGCTAGGGTGTTTTTGTGACAAGGGATTCAAAAAGTAATCAATGTATTCCGCTACTCTATATGATTCGCTCCCACAATCGGAAACGATCGGTCGACCGGGGGGAACTTCATGCGGAACAGTCCAAGTCCTAGGATCCTTATGGATCTTCGGAAGAAGATAAAATTTTCGTGGACGTGGAACATCTGAACCAAACAGGTAATATTTTTGTTTGGAAGAAATATATTTCTTCGCA
>NC_139654.1:2970000-2977500 GCF_951799395.1 Argentina silus | reverse complement strand
ATGAAAAGGAGAAAGAGTAATCTCTTTCTCTATATAGTATAATAAAATAATAAATCATCACATACATTCTGATATAAAAAGTGCTGATGTAAAGGGAGTATAAATAAATAAGGTGTATCACCTCTATAAATTAACACATATATACATTTACATATACATATACAACAATTGAAACCCACAATCACTCACACTGACACGTGATCTGTTAAAATCTTTTATTTAGCCCTGTGGGTTCAATGGTTCGTAATAAATGTATCCATCTCCTTTCATTTGCTCTCCGCTGCTCAACGGTCCATAAACTGTTTGATTGGAGTCCTGATATGCTGAGGTGAGTGATGGAGTGCTCTTGGAAGTGTGTGACTGTGTGTTTGTAGTTTACCTTTTTTAATGTTGTACAGGTGCTGTTTTAATCGTGTTTCTATGGTGTGTGCTGTTTCCCCTATGTAGTGTTTGTGACAAAGTGTGCATGTGATAATATAAATGACGTTGGTGGATGTTAAAGTGAATGAGTCTAAAATAGGGGATGAGGTGCGACTGTGGCGATTACTGATGTATTTTCTCTGTCTAAAGTGAGTGGTATGAGGGTGAAGGGGTTGTGTCAATGTCCTGCTGAATCTTGAGTGAACCAAAATGTCTAGTAGATTTTTATTTTTACGGTAAGCTGAAATGATCTTGTATGATTGTAGAGGTGCAAAGGTTTGTTGGCTGGTGACAAAGTTGTGTTTGAGAGTCTGATGTAAGATTTTTGTTCTATGTGAAAATGTGGTTACTAAGGGAATCAAGATGCTAGGTTGGGTCGGGGGAACCAAAGAGGGGGAAAGAGAGTGGGGAATAGGAGTAGGGTTAAGGTTAGGGGGGGAAAGAGAGTGGGGAATAGAAGTAGAGTTAAGGTTGGAGGGAGGAAGAGAGTGGGGAATAGAAGTGTAGGCTGGGTTGAGGCCAGTGTTAAGATTAGGATCAGGGCATGGGTTGGGGTAGGGGTTAGGGTTAGGGTTGTGGTTAGGGTTGGGGTTAGAGTTGGGGTTAGGGTCAGGGTTATTGTTAGGGTTAGGGTTAGGGTTAAGGATAGGGTTAAGGTAAGGGTTGGGGTTAGGATCAGAAGGGTTAGGATTAGAATCAGGGCCTAGGTTAGGGTTGGGGTTAAGGTTAGGGTTAGAGTTGGGATTAGGAATGGGTTAGGGTTAGGGTTAGGGTTAGGGTTTAGGGTTAGGGTTAGGGTTAGGTAAGGAAAATGAGTTCTGCTACCCAAAGGGGTGAGCAGGAAGCACAGGCACATAAATTCTCCCATACACCTTCTTCCTCAAATATGTAATTGGAACTTGTGTACTTTAACCAACAATGGCATCAGTGTCACCTTCCACGACATTGGGTCTCTAGGGTGTAGCTAATCTTAGGGAACGGTCTAGAGAAAAGATATCTTTTTCGATTCCGATTCCAAATTCAACAATTTGTTGGAAGGACCATACGCCCATTATAATTCCATACATGCTAGTCTAAAGTGCTATCAATGGGGAAATACATTTATGCTATATTGACAAACAAGATACCCATATTTACACACATCAATCACAAACACATTCAATAAATAAATTGTTAGTATTAAAGTGCTATCAATGGGGGCATAATTTCATGCAATGTCGACAAACAGAACACCCATATTTACACACACCAATCACATACATACTACCTTGGCGTACGTTCCCAATTTCAGAATCCCTTAAAGATATCTTTTTCTCATGATCTTTATCTCTATTAAAAAGACCAAAACAAAACAAAAACATTTTTAGGTTTCTTTAAAAAAACGTTTTGCTTTTACTCCACTTCATTTAGGCCGCTGGGCAAAATAGTTCTTAATTTTTTAATCCAGCGTCTTTCTGCAGACAGTCTCTGAGCCCTTGACCACCCTACCCCAGACTCAAGTCCCGAAATCACTATGCTCTTTGTACTATGTTCCCGAAAATGTATGTACAGTTCAGTTGTTTTATCTGTTCGATCAATATAATATATGTGTTGTTTCAGACGTTGTAGCAATTTGTTTTTTGTCTGTCCAATATACAGTTTGTTACAAACTGTACATTCAATCACATAAACCAGATTTGACGATTCCAACCGGAAAATTTGCCAAACTGGAGCGCTCAAACCCGTATGTTTGTTAGTAATATATTTTATCGATCTGAACCGTACATCACTTTTTTGTTGTTTTCCACTATTTAATGAGGCATGAACCAACAAATCTTTTAGATTTTTATTCCTTTTAAAGGCTGAAATAATTTTAAAATTTGACAGAGGCTCAATAACGTCCTGTAGTTTTTTAAAACGACTTTTTACCCCCGAGTTCAGTTTTAAAGAGGCCGATGAGAAAATGGTCACAAAAGGGACAATGTTGTCATTTTTATCCGTACTACCAGGCCTTTGTACCTGGTGAAAGCTTTGTTTTACTTCAGCCTTAATAGAACGGAGGAATGTTCGACTATAACCCCTTGGTCTAAGCGCTTTGAAGAGCACTCTTGTTGCCAACTCGATGTCCTCAGGCCTTGTACATATTCTATTGAACCTTATCAGTTGGGACTTAACGATCCCCTTGAAGGTATGTTTAGGATGGTAGCTTATTTTATGTAGCAAAGCGTGGGTATCGGTGGGTTTAAAGTACACCCTAGTCCCCAGGCCACCTCCCCCATCGTCCCCTCTCATAATAAAAACCTCGGTGTCCAAAAATTCGATTTTTTCAGATTGTAAATTATACTTTAGAGTAATCGAATCATGGTGTTCGTTCAGGACGCTAATGAACTGCTTAAAATCCGACTCAGAGTAAGACCAGACCCCAAAGATATCATCCAGGTACCGGATGTATAATAATGGAGTTCTGCAGCATTTGGGCAAGACCGTTTGCTCCCAATCCGCCATGTATATATTGGCGTATGCTGGAGCAAACTTCTTCCCCATAGCAGTCCCATGTACCTGGAGATAATATTTGGAGTCAAACTCAAAGTCGTTTCGCGTCAAACCTAACTCTAAAAGAGAAAGAAGGGCCTCATCCAGTCTAGCTGGGTCAGGATATTTTTTAAAAATCTGTCTTACTGCTTTTAGGCCTAATACGGTATCTATATTAGTATACAGAGAATCTATATCGATGGAGAAAAGCATTGCTCCAGGAGGGACATCTATTGTTTTTATTTTATTAATAAACTCGTAGGTGTCTTTCACATAGCTAGGATGTTTTTGTGACAAGGGATTCAGAAAGTAATCTATGTATTCCGCTACTCTATATGATTCGCTCCCACAATCGGAAACGATCGGTCGACCGGGGGGAACTTCATGCGGAACAGTCCAAGTCCTAGGATCCTTATGGATCTTCGGAAGAAGATACAATTTTCGTGGACGTGGAACATCTGAACCAAACAGGTAATATTTTTGTTTGGAAGAAATATATTTCTTCGCATAGAGCTCCCCCACAATCTCCCTGATCCTACTCTGCGTCTCCGGCTGTAAGGAGCGATCCAGAGGTACATAATGTCTAGTATTATGTAGTTGTCTATTAGCCTCTGTGAGATACTGGGTTTTATCCATAATAACAATTTTAGATCCCTTGTCTGCAGGTTTTATAACTATGTCCTGGTTTCGTTTTAGTTTGTTTAATGCCTGTCGTTGTTCTTCTGACAGATTATTTTCTCCTGTGATTCTGTAGGAAACCTTCTCGAGTCCTCTAATGTCACGCCTGATCACCTGTTTTATTTGTTCAGAAACTGAATCCCACTCAGGTTCCCACTTCGAGGGCTCGATGAACGGTTTCAAAACAGAATCTACATTATAATCAAAATGATCCAATAATTTTAACCGTCTGTGATACCCATATAGATCCCTCCTAAGACAGTCCCTGTCCACCCCCAGTGGCGTTGGAATAAAAGAGAGGCCCTTCTCCAGCAACATCTGTTCCGGTTCCGGCAAGCTATAGGTAAGTGAAAGGTTAAGTATATTAGATTGTGTGGGGGTGAGCAATCTCGGTCCCCCAGCTTCTAGTTTAACTGTTTCATCCACTCATCCAGGATGGCCATTGCTGTTCTATTTGTCCAATGCACAGGATCCCGAGGCTGTACAGTAAAGACGTGTCCTTCCACACCCTTAAGCACCCTATAATGTGCTTCCAAGAAGGCATTCGTCTGTTTTATTAAAGGTTGTACTCCCGGTGGGAGCCGCGTTGAGAACTGGATCAAAGGCACAAAAACTTCTGCCTGGGGAAAGACCCTTCCCACCACTGCCACTAGTTGTTGAAATTGCTTTTTGATGGTATTAATCCGATTTTCTCTCAAACAGTTGTTGAGGCCCACCGAGAGCACAACCTTCTGGGTATTGGGGCAGGTGTCTAACTTCTCCAAAATACCTCTAAGATGGTGTATTTGGGCTCCAGGAAAACTATCCACCTGCACCAGTGGGTAATTGTAGTGAGTGATTCCAGACAAATTAGAATCCCCAATCACCACCACCACCTCCCTTACCTCTAAGGACCACTGGACCCCTTTTTGAAAGGTGTTAATATGGCGGGTCGGCCTCTGCCAAGGAGGGTGAGCAACAGCAATAGTAACAGTACCCTGGGTGGCCGGGGGGCTAGATGTAATATCATACACCGGAGTGGGTTCCTCCACAGCGTCACTCACTCCCGGACCCCTCCCAAATAGTGTCTCCCCAGGGGGCCCAGGCCAAGCCATCCTCCCATCCTCTATCAGCGGAGATGCAGAGATGGAATCTGACACCCCCACTGCCACATTGGTGAGAGGTGTCTCCCTGACCACAGCCACCCCCATTCCAAGGCCAGGAACACTATCAGATGCTAAGCCACTGGTGTCATGAGATGAATCAGATGTAGAGTCCCTCATCGGTCCTAAATCAAAGGTAGGACAAATATCAAATATCGCACAGTCCTCCTCCGGACCAACTTGTGCTCCATCAGTCGGTTCCTGTGAACTCACTGCATGCACCATTATCTGTACTGTTCCTCCAGATTTTGGAATGGGGCTGGGTTTAGAATTAAGATTAGACCTGAGGTTAGGCTTAGGGTTTGGGTTAAGGTTAGGGTTAGGATTCGGCCTAGGGTTAGGGTTAGGGCCAGGTCTAGGACTAGGGTTAGGGTTAGGATTCAGCCTAGGATTAGGGTTAGGTTTAGGATTAGGGTTAGGATTCGGCCTAGGGTTAAGGTTAGGGTCAGGATTAGGGTTAGGGCTAGGATTCGGCCTAGGGTTAAGGTTAGGGTTAGGATTCTGCCAAGGGTTAAGGTTAGGGTTAGGGCTAGGATTCGGCCTAGGGTTAAGGTTAGGGTTAGGGTTAGGATTCGGCCTAGGGTTAGGGTTAGGATTCGGCCTAAGGTTAAGGTTAGGGTTAGGGTTAGGATTCGGCCTAGGGTTAGGGTTAGGGTTAGGATTCGGCCTAAGGTTAAGGTTAGGGTTAGGGTTAGGGTTAGGATTCGGCCTAGGGTTAGGGTTAGGATTCGGCCTAAGGTTAAGGTTAGGGTTAGGGTTAGGGTTAAGGTTAGGGTTAGGGTTAGGTCTAAAGTTAAGGTCAGGATCAGGCCCAGGGTCAGAACTAAGCCCAAGGTCAGGGCCAGGGCTGTGATTAGGGTCATGATTAGCCTCAGTGGTAGCTCCAGGGTCAGGGCCGTTGTCAAAGCCCCTAGCCGCTGTCAACAGCGCCGGAAACTCTTCCTCATACCTGGTGGGGTCTAGCAAGGATACTTCCCCTGACTCCACTAAGGGAGCCTCTGCTCCACCCTCCACCAGTGTTCGCAAAGTAGCGATGGATGAGGCGGTTAGCCGATGTTTGTACCTGGCTTTGCCATAGGCAATCGCTTTGTCCAACGCCAACCGATCAAAGGGAGGAAGGTCCTCGAGGCCAATTGCCAATATCTCATCATAATGCTGTTCAAGAATGGTCATATTGACTCTCATCCATTCCTCCGTGTTCAGTTTGACCTTAGCCGCAGTTTCCGCATTTGGAGATGAAGGCTTAATAAAGGACGTCAGTTTATTGACCTGCCTTAACATCCCTACAGGAAACATCTGTGTCCGTTGTGTCCTGTCTACAACCTCCGCATGATGGACAGCCTGCAATAATTTGAAGTATTTCTTCTCCTGTCTATGTTTTCCATTAACCCTGGTTTTCCCCACCAGAGAGCCGGGTCTCATCCTCAAATAGATAAAACAGTAAAAACCACATAAAGTGACAAAGACAAAGGGGGGGGGGGGGGGGGGGGTTTTGCCTAACAGAAATCCACTGATTTAATTTCTGATTAATCCTTCCCTTGCACTATTATTAAAAACAATGTTTTTAAGAAGGAAAAAAAGTTTTTTATCCTTCAAGATCTCTATAAAAACTGCCACACCTCATCATAATTTTCAACCCTGGTGGGCACAAAGGACTTAGTATATCCCCAGTTCACTCCACAAAACACACTGTGCTCAAGAAAGTCTCAAACCACAAAACACACTGTGCTCAAGGTCTCAAACCACACTTGCAAACTTGTGTCACACCACACCACACACACACACTTAAGGGAGCGCTGGCCAAATTCTCAGGGCCTTAGGGTTAAGGTTAGGTTTTCCAACCAAGGGTTTTGGGGGTGAGGGGTTTCAATGTTCAATTGTGCAAGGATTTTTATATATATAAAAACGAAGAAGGATTAAATAATTTTCTTTAAAAAGAAAATGGACCAAGGTCCGCTTGTTTAAAAAGTCAGTGGGACTGATTATTTAAAAGGCAATAAAAATGAGCTCCTGACGTTTCGCTACCATGTAGCTTCTTCAGAGGAATGGGGGAGACTGACAAACACACACACAACATATAGAAAACCAGAGGGGAGGAGCAAAAACCTAGGATCCTGATTCGCTGAAAGTACTCATCACACCTGCCTATAATTAACATGATGAGAATTTCAAAATTGAGGTTCATAGATTGAATTTCAGAATAAAGGTTCATCAAATCCCCAGAAAAAAACCCGTCTTTTCAGCTATCATTTCGATATCTTTTTTCGAGTTCAATAAAGAAAGGAGATAGGCATACTTATGGCGCAGGCAGGTTAGGTAAGGAAAATGAGTTCTGCTACCCAAAGGGGTGAGCAGGAAGCACAGGCACATAAATTCTCCCATACACCTTCTTCCTCAAATAAGTAATTGGAACTTGTGTACTTTAACCAACAATGGCATCAGTGTCACCTTCCACGACATTGGGTCTCTAGGGTGTAGCTAATCTTAGGGAACGGTCTAGAGAAAAGATATCTTTTTCGATTCCGATTCCAAATTCAACGAATTTGTTGGAAGGACCATACGCCCATTATAATTCCATACATGCTAGTCTAAAGTGCTATCAATGGGGAAATACATTTATGCTATATTGACAAACAAGATACCCATATTTACACACATCAATCACAAACACATTCAATAAATAAATTGTTAGTATTAAAGTGCTATCAATGGGGGCATAATTTCATGCAATGTCGACAAACAGAACACC
>NC_139654.1:2942500-2952500 GCF_951799395.1 Argentina silus | reverse complement strand
GCTCAACGGTCCATAAACTGTTTGATTGGAGTCCTGATATGCTGAGGTGAGTGATGGAGTGCTCTTGGAAGTGTGTGACTATGTGTGTTTGTAGTTGACCTTTTTTAATGTTGTACAGGTGCTGTTTTAATCGTGTTTCTATGGTGTGAGCTGTTTCCCCTATGTAGTGTTTGTGACAAAGTGTGCATGTGATAATATAAATGACGTTGGTGGATGTTAAAGTGAATGAGTCTAAAATAGGGGATGAGGTGCGACTGTGGGGATTACTGATGTATTTTCTCTGTCTAAAGTGAGTGGTATGAGGGTGAAGGGGTTGTGTCAATGTCCTGCTGAATCTTGAGTGAACCAAAATGTCTAGTAGATTTTTATTTTTACGGTAGGCTGAAATGATCCTGTATGATTGTAGAGGTGCAAAGGTTTGTTGGCTGGTGACAAAGTTGTTTTTGAGAGTCTGATGTAAGATTTTTGTTCTATGTGAAAATGTGGTTACTAAGGGAATCAAGATGCTAGGTTGGGTCGGGGGAACCAAAGGGGGGGAAAGAGAGTGGGGAATAGGAGTAGGGTTAAGGTTAGGGGGGGAAAGAGAGTGGGGAATAGAAGTAGAGTTAAGGTTGGAGGGAGGAAGAGAGTGGGGAATAGAAGTGTAGGCTGGGTTGAGGCCAGTGTTAAGATTAGGATCAGGGCATGGGTTGGGGTAGGGGTTAGGGTTAGGGTTGTGGTTAGGGTTGGGGTTAGAGTTGGGGTTAGAGTTGGGGTTATTGTTAGGGTTAAGGTTAGGGTTAGGGTTAGGGTTAAGGATAGGGTTAAGGTAAGGGTTGGGGTTAGGATCAGAAGGGTTAGGATTAGAATCAGGGCCTAGGTTGGGGTTGGGGTTAAGGTTAGGGTTAGAGTTGGGATTAGGAATAGGGTTAGGGTTAGGGTTAAAATTAAGGTTAGGGATAGGGTTAAGGTTAGGGTTAGGGTTAGGGTTAAGGTTAGGGTCAGGGTTGAGAATAGGGTTAGGGTTACGGTTAAAGTTAGGGTTAAGGTTATGGTTATGGTTAGGGTTGTGGTTAGGGTTAGGGTTGGGGTTAGGGATAGGGATAGGGTTAGGGTCAGGGTTGATGTTAGGGTCAAGGTTAGGGTCAGGGTTAGGGATAGGGTTAAAGTTAGGGTTGGGGGCATGGTTAGAGTTAGGGTTAAGGTCAGGGTTGGTGTCAAGGTCGGTGTGTGTTGTGTATGAATGAAGTCGGTTAATGTGTGTGTGTGTTTGTGCATGGTGGTCTGTCCGGATGGGAGAGAGGGCAGCCAATGTGCTGGTCTTGATTGTACGGAGGAAGCGTTTTGAATATCCTCTCTGTCTAAGTGCTTTAAATAAGGTTTGAATGGCTTCGTGCAAATGTGTCTGGGTGGAGGATATTCTATAGTAGCGTATGATTTGTGATTTTACTATGCCTTTGAATGTATGTTTTGGGTGGTAGCTGTGTTTATGTAATAGTGCATGTGTGTCTGTCGGTTTAAAGTAGACCTTAGTCAATAATGTTTTCTGTGTTGAATTGATCTGATTAAAATAAACTGTGGTGTCCAGGAAATTAATTTCTTGTGGGTGTATGCTGTGTTTGAGTTTTATAGACGAATGGTGCGAGTTTAAAATGTTTATGAACTCTGTGAATAAATCTATATTGTGTGGCCATGCTCCTATAATGTCATCTAGAAATCTGTAATAGAAACTGGGTTGGTGGGGGCATTTGGCCAGTGCCTCTCTCTCCCATTCGGACATGTATAAGTTGGCGTATGAGGGTGCATATCGTTGGCCCATGGCTGTTCCCTCTACCTGTAAATATTGTTTATCGTCAAAAGTGAAATTATTGCCTGTAAGACTAATCTCCAATAGTTGTAAGAGTTCAGTGTCGGGTCTATTCTTATCTGGGTGTTTATGAAAGATATTCCTAACTGCATTTATTCCTGTGTGTGTATTTATGTTGGTGTATAAACTATCGATATCTATAGTGAATATGTAAGCCTGGGAGGGAACAACCATGGGTTGGATTTTGTGTAAGAAGTCGTAGGTGTCTTTCAGGTAGCTGGGGTGCTTGGTGGAGAGAGGGTTAAGATGATGGTCTATGTATTGTGCAATGTGGTATGATTCGCTGTTGCAGTCTGAAACTATCGGTCTACCAGGAGGAACTTCAAAGGGAATAGTCCAAGTCTCAGGTTCCTTATGAATTTTCGGAAGTAAGTAAAATTGTCTGGGTCTGGGGTCGTCCGGTCCGAATAAAAAGTCTCTTTGTTTTCGTGTAATGTATTTCTTTTCGTATATGGTCTGTATGACTTGTCGTAGTTGTGTTTGTGTCTGTTTTTGTATATTGTTGTCTATGTGTTTGTAATATCTAGTGTTTGATAATTGTCTGTTCGCTTCTAATAGGTATTGGTGTTTATCCATTATGACAATTTTGGAGCCTTTGTCTGCTGGTTTTATAATGATGTGTGGGTTACTTTTCAATGTGTGTATGGCGTTCCTTTCTCTTGCTGTAATATTGTCTGGCATGTCTGGTAGTATGTGATAGTTAGATAATGTATGTAGGTTTGTTCTAATCAGTTTCTGAATGTGTCTGTCTACTTGGCTGAGTTTAGGCTCCCAGGTGGAGGGGTAGGTGAGTGGTGTGTATTTGTGATTGGGTTGGTAGTCAAAATAGTCCAATAATTTGCATCGTCTGTGAAAGTGGTGAATGTCCCTTTGGAGTTCCTCCTGGTCATGTTTGTTGGGTCGAGGGATGAACGTCAACCCTCTCTCCAGTAGCTTGATCTGGGGTGCTGTGGGGTGAAAAGATTTAGAAAGATTTAAGATATTTGAGGGAGGAAAAGAATAAAGAGAAGGGGGAAGGGGGGAGGGGGGAGGTTGTTGTTAGGGGTAGAGGGGGGGAAGAAGAGGTGGGGGTTGGGGTTTCTTCTCCTACTGCTCCAGTAGGGGGAGCTACGGGCTGGGGAAGAAAGGTGTTTGGCAATGTATGTGTGGAAGTGGCGGTAGAGATGTGTGAGTCCAGATTGTGGTTACTGTTTATTATAAATTTAGCTGCTTGCACCAGTGATTAAAAATGGTCTGTGCTGTTGTAGTTGTCCAATGTATATTATCTGGTGTGGTGTAGAATGTGTCCTGGGCTATTTCTGATAAGTGTGGGAGGTGTCTTGTAATGTGTTCATTGATGTATTTCAGATTTGTCTGCTGTTCTGTGGTGAGGTGACGTGAAAACTGAATGACTGGCATGTAAACTGTTGCGTTGGTGTAGACCCTCTTGGCTTCCCTGATCATCCTTGGTAGTTGTTTTAGTGATGTCTGGCGTGCATCGTGATCCTTGTTGTTGAGGCCCACTGAGAGAACCACCAGTTCCACTTGGGGTTGGACGGTGGCCTTCTCCAGGATCCTATAAAAATGATAGATACAGGCCCCTGCATAGCTGTCTACCTGTATACGGTGATTAGTGAATGGGGGGATCCGGCTGAGGTTGGAATCCCCCAACATGATGACTGGTTTGTTACTATTGAAGTTCCACTCCTGAATCTTACGCCCTGGTGTGGCCCGGTTGTATGTTGGAGTGTATACAGTGGTGATGTGTGTGTGTGTTGGAGGTAAATTGGGTTGGTTGAGCGTGCGTGTGGATGTATGCGTATGTGTCTGGGCGTGTGTTCTGTCATCAGTTCGAGGGAGGTCTTTGCTAGGCAATCTCTTAGATATTGAGGGCTCAGATTGGGCCTGTATGGGAAGTTCCCCTTTATGTGGCCCTTTCATCATGGTTGGTTTTGCCCTCGTATTGGATTGCCTAGCTTCCGACCTCCTCCTAATGGCGCCACCTGTGGGTGTGGGTGTGAGAGAGTAAGATGTCATGTTATCCATTATCAGAACTGAAGTGTTTGTCTGTCTGTGTTGTGTGGTGGTCAAGTCAGTGACCGGAACGTGAGTCATGTTTGTTGTGGGTTGACTACTTATCTCGTGGTGGAACTGTGCTCTGATTTCCTTACGTGTGTGATTGGAGGTGGGTTCTTGTGGAGTGAGGGATGGTGAAAATTGGAGAGAAAAAGTAGGGGAAAAGTGGCTCTCTGAAGAGACAGGTGTAGTTGGAATCGGTGTGCAGATAAGTGATGGGTGATCCTTGGAGCCCGGTAATCCGAAGGCTCCATCCCTCCCCTTGTGACAAGGTGAGGTTGGAGTGGATGTGTGGGTAGATGTCCCTTGTGTGTGTATGTGTGTTGTCTGTATGGGTGTGGGTGTGTGTCCTGAATATGTCTGTGTGTTGTATTCAGGCATGAGTTTTGTCTGTGTAGGCCTAAGTGTCAATTGTGTATGTGTGGGTGCAGGTATGGGTGGTGTAGGTGCGTGTGTACGTGTGGGCAATATGTGTATGTCTGTGTGTGTAGGTGTAGGATGTGTCCCTCCCTGAGTATGTATGTGTGTGTGCGTAGGCCCATGTGATGCTAAAATCTGACGAGGGCCTAGGTTTAATGATTTTTTGTATGAGGGTTCCCTTCTAGGTAAGGGTGGAAAGTCCTCCGTAGAAAAGATGGGAGTAGGTGAGTCAGGGAGGATGTGAGTGAGCTCTATGCTGGTGTCATGTACTACATGAGGAGGGAGGTTAGTAGGGGACGTTGACTGTACCTGTGATGACTGGTGAGTGTGTGTGGGAGTGGGTGAGTCAGGGGGGATATGAGTGAGCTCTATGCTGGTGTCATGTACTACAGGAGGAGGGAGGTTAGTAGGGGACGTCGACTGTATATGTGATGACTGGTGAGTGTGTGTGGGAGTGTTTATAATTGTGTCCACCCGTGATCTTGTTGTTGAAGTCAGTCTATGTCTGTATCTCTTGTCTGCCCATCTCATGGCAATCTCGAGTGCCATCTTGTTAACTGTGTGGGGGGGCTGTAGGAGTGAATCTATAGTGTTTTGATAATGTGTCTGGAGTATTACCATGATCTTTGCCATCCATTCTGTTGTGCATGTTGTTACATGTGTTTTCGTTTGTTCTGTAGGTGAGGAAGGTTTGATAAAGTCTGTCAGTCTCCTTATCTGTCTCATCATGCCAGCAGGGTAAGTGTGTGTTTTTATAGTCTCATCAGTGATCTCCTTATGATGTATGGCCTGAATGAGTTTGAAATATGTTTTGGCATCCTGTCTCGTGGCCTCATCTGGAGTTTCAGTTCTAGCTGATTGTGAGCTATGTGTTTGCCTGCTGGGTGTGTGTCCATATGTGTGTCTGTTGGCTAATGGTCTGTTCTGTCCTAGTGTGGCGAATGTTTGTCCTTTGAGTGTATGTCTGGATGGTGTTTTCCCTGCTCTACTAGAGAATTGGTGTGATGGTGCAATCGCAGAGTGGTGTATGTGTCTTGTCCTACCGTGGTGTGGTGGTCTAATGTGTGTATAGTTTAAACTCAATAAGGGCTGCATTCTAGGGGTAGGTAGTAATGCTGGTCTAATTCTATTCCTATCATGAGTGATCTCCCCCAATGTATTCAATGCAGCGGATCCACCTCTAACAAGAAGCATAGTGTAGGTTCAATCCAAGGGTATCTGGGCAACAAACAGGCACACACTCAGTATAAGATAGATAGATACCCGTCTGTTGCCCAGATAGGGTTCTTACCGCCTTGTATCTGCGTGCAGCGTCTACAGCTCCTCCGGGTCTCCAACTCCAGGGACAGGCGTGGTCTCTGTGGACTCAGGTCAGAAGGGTGAGTAATCCTTGTTGGGTCTTTGTGTTATTGTAGTAAGTCTATGAGGCCTGAGTTCCTTCGAGTAATCCTTCCCAGGAGCTAAGACTCCAAAAGTATTGAAAAATGGAGGAGAGCCTTCTGGAGGTGTTCTTACCTGAACCCCCCTATAAGATTAAAACCTCACTTTTATTTGAATTAGTTTAAAAACTGGTTGGCGCCAAAGGAGGCCAAAACTATCAATCCTTAGAAAGAAACAAATTCACTGCATTGAAATATCCCTGACGTTTCGTAGTAAGTTCTACTTCCTCAGAGGGGAAATTGGTAAGAGATCAAACCTTCCCTAAAGTATCCCCTGAAGGAAGGGAAACTCCCCTCCTCCAGGGGTGGGGCTGCTATTCTCCCTATCTGATTGGCTAGTTGACTAGTCTAACTGTCATCTTTCTATTTTGGCGGGAAAGAAATACAGTGTGGTGATTGGCCAATAAACAGGAAATGATCTACCCTGTTGTATGATGGGACCTGAAAAAGAGTAAATCAAAGAAATAAACAAAATGTCAGTGGTAGGTCCTTGATGTAGGGGCCTGTTGGGGAAATATGTATCACTTCTGTGTGGTATATTCTGAGACAGACCAATAGGTTCCTTATATTTTTGGGAGATGTGGCATGATGAGACCTGAAAAAAAGTAAATCAAAGAAATAAACAAGCTGTAAGTGGTATGTTGCCGGGCTTGTGCTGTAATCAGTTTTCTTTTATGCAGGGGCCTGTTGGGGAAACAGATATCAGCTCTCTGTAGTATATTCTAATAAGAACATTCTATATCCCCATATTTGTTGGGATGGCTGTTCTCCCAGTGGGCCATATTCTATTGAGCAGCGGAGGGCAAGCTAGGCTGTGTATGTGTTTAGCAGAGGATAAAAGAATAAGTGGGAGAAAGGGAGGAGTATTACTATGGCACGGGCTAGGGTTAGGGAAGTTTATATCTAGATTTACAATGACTGCTTAGTCTGTATTGCACTGGCCTATAGTATACCCTCCCTTCTATTACAATAAATCAAGGAGAATGTATACATTGTGTTTGTCCTTTTCTTTGTGTCTGAACATCCACACACACACACACACACACACACACACATATATATATATATATATAAACTTACTATAATAAATAATGACATAATATTTCATACCAAAAGTGCTGATGTAAAAGGAAAAAGTGCTTAAATCCATCCTAAAGACACACTGTAAAACACACAAAATCTCTTATAAGTGCTAATTTTCAAAGTGCTAAAATACACCAATCACACACGTGATAATGAAAAGGAGAAAGAGTAATCTCTTTCTCTATATAGTATAATAAAATAATAAATCATCACATACATTCTGATATAAAAAGTGCTGATGTAAAGGGAGTATAAATAAATAAGGTGTATCACCTCTATAAATTAACACATATATACATTTACATATACATATACAACAATTGAAACCCACAATCACTCACACTGACACGTGATCTGTTAAAATCTTTTATTTAGCCCTGTGGGTTCAATGGTTCGTAATAAATGTATCCATCTCCTTTCATTTGCTCTCCGCTGCTCAACGGTCCATAAACTGTTTGATTGGAGTCCTGATATGCTGAGGTGAGTGATGGAGTGCTCTTGGAAGTGTGTGACTATGTGTGTTTGTAGTTGACCTTTTTTAATGTTGTACAGGTGCTGTTTTAATCGTGTTTCTATGGTGTGAGCTGTTTCCCCTATGTAGTGTTTGTGACAAAGTGTGCATGTGATAATATAAATGACGTTGGTGGATGTTAAAGTGAATGAGTCTAAAATAGGGGATGAGGTGCGACTGTGGGGATTACTGATGTATTTTCTCTGTCTAAAGTGAGTGGTATGAGGGTGAAGGGGTTGTGTCAATGTCCTGCTGAATCTTGAGTGAACCAAAATGTCTAGTAGATTTTTATTTTTACGGTAGGCTGAAATGATCCTGTATGATTGTAGAGGTGCAAAGGTTTGTTGGCTGGTGACAAAGTTGTTTTTGAGAGTCTGATGTAAGATTTTTGTTCTATGTGAAAATGTGGTTACTAAGGGAATCAAGATGCTAGGTTGGGTCGGGGGAACCAAAGGGGGGGAAAGAGAGTGGGGAATAGGAGTAGGGTTAAGGTTAGGGGGGGAAAGAGAGTGGGGAATAGAAGTAGAGTTAAGGTTGGAGGGAGGAAGAGAGTGGGGAATAGAAGTGTAGGCTGGGTTGAGGCCAGTGTTAAGATTAGGATCAGGGCATGGGTTGGGGTAGGGGTTAGGGTTAGGGTTGTGGTTAGGGTTGGGGTTAGAGTTGGGGTTAGAGTTGGGGTTATTGTTAGGGTTAAGGTTAGGGTTAGGGTTAGGGTTAAGGATAGGGTTAAGGTAAGGGTTGGGGTTAGGATCAGAAGGGTTAGGATTAGAATCAGGGCCTAGGTTGGGGTTGGGGTTAAGGTTAGGGTTAGAGTTGGGATTAGGAATAGGGTTAGGGTTAGGGTTAAAATTAAGGTTAGGGATAGGGTTAAAGTTAGGGTTAGGGTTAAGGTTAGTGTTAGGGTTAGGGTTAAGGTTAGGGTTAGGGTTAAGGTTAGGGTTAGGGTTAGGGTTAAGGTTAAGGTTAGGGTTAGGGTTAGGGTTAAGGATAGGGTTAAGGTTAGGGTTAGGGTTAAGGTTAGGGTTAGGGTTAAGGTTAGGGTTAGGGTTAGGGTTAAGGTTAAGGTTAAGGTTAGGGTTAGGGTTAGGGTTAAGGTTAGGGTCAGGGTTGAGAATAGGGTTAGGGTTAGGGTTAAAGTTAGGGTTAAGGTTATGGTTATGGTTAGGGTTGTGGTTAGGGTTAGGGTTGGGGTTAGGGATAGGGATAGGGTTAGGGTCAGGGTTGATGTTAGGGTCAAGGTTAGGGTCAGGGTTAGGGATAGGGTTAAAGTTAGGGTTGGGGGCATGGTTAGAGTTAGGGTTAAGGTCAGGGTTGGTGTCAAGGTCGGTGTGTGTTGTGTATGAATGAAGTCGGTTAATGTGTGTGTGTGTTTGTGCATGGTGGTCTGTCCGGATGGGAGAGAGGGCAGCCAATGTGCTGGTCTTGATTGTACGGAGGAAGCGTTTGGAATATCCTCTCTGTCTAAGTGCTTTAAATAAGGTTTGAATGGCTTCGTGCAAATGTGTCTGGGTGGAGGATATTCTATAGTAGCGTATGATTTGTGATTTTACTATGCCTTTGAATGTATGTTTTGGGTGGTAGCTGTGTTTATGTAATAGTGCATGTGTGTCTGTCGGTTTGAAGTAGACCTTAGTCAATAATGTTTTCTGTGTTGAATTGATCTGATTAAAATAAACTGTGGTGTCCAGGAAATTAATTTCTTGTGGGTGTATGCTGTGTTTGAGTTTTATAGACGAATGGTGCGAGTTTAAAATGTTTATGAACTCTGTGAATAAATCTATATGGTGTGGCCATGCTCCTATAATGTCATCTAGAAATCTGTAATAGAAACTGGGTTGGTGGGGGCATTTGGCTAGTGCCTCTCTCTCCCATTCGGACATGTATAGGTTGGCGTATGAGGGTGCATATCGTTGGCCCATGGCTGTTCCCTCTACCTGTAAATATTGTTTATCGTCAAAAGTGAAATTATTGCCGGTAAGACTGATTTCCAATAGTTGTAAGAGTTCAGTGTCGGGTCTATTCTTATCTGGGTGTTTCTGAAAGATATTCCTCACTGCAGTTATTCCTGCGTGTGTATTTATGTTGGTATATAGACTATCGATGTCTATAGTGAATATGTAAGCCTGGGAGGGAACAACCATGGGTTGGATTTTGTGTAAGAAGTCGTAGGTGTCTTTCAGGTAACTGGGGTGCTTGGTGCAGAGGGGATTGAGATGATAGTCTATGTATTGTGCAATGTGGTACGATTCGCTGTTGCAGTCTGAAACTATCGGTCTACCAGGAGGAACTTCAAAGGGAATAGTCCAAGTCTCAGGTTCCTTGTGAATTTTCGGAAGTAGGTAAAATTGTCTGGGTCTGGGATCGTCCGGTCCGGAATAAAAAGTCTCGCTGTTTTCTTGTAATGTATTTCTTTTCGTACGTGGTCTGTATGACTTGTCGTAGTTGTGTCTTCACGGACATTGTGAGTGGTGGTGAGTCAAAAACCTTTTCTACCAAGTTCCGTCCTGACTTTCGGTGTATGTAGTTGAATCCTAGACTGTGTGTGAAGGTTGATGAACCATGACGAGCAGAGGCATCACAACGGTGTCAAACTCCACATCCAACTACACTGTGTGAGAGGAACACATTTGAGTGGAACAGCACGGA
>NC_139654.1:2930000-2937500 GCF_951799395.1 Argentina silus | reverse complement strand
TCGAGGACTACAGCCACCATCACACAACCTCCACAACCTCCAGGACGGCTCCAACACGGCCCTCTCCACCCCCAAATCGGACTCCCTTTCTGGGGGAGAGCGAGGAGGAGGCGGAGGGGGTACCGGGGGTGGAGAGAGAGGGGGTCACCCTGGAGGTCCCGATGGGGGAGGAGGGAAGCCTTCCCTGGGGAAAGCCAAGAACAAGCTGTGGCTGTTTGGGAAGAAGCCCAAGGTGAGAGAGATGGGGCTAATGGGCGCTAATGCTAATGGGGATTTGGGTGGGGGGGTCACTGGGTCGCCTGTCACCACGGGAACCGTGCTTCCCTTCCACTTCCACTTCCCTTCCCTCCCCCCTCTCCTCCTCCCCCCCTCCTCGCCACTTTTTCTCCCCCTCTCTCCCCCCCTCCCCCCCCCTCTCCTCCCCCCACCTGCTAGCGTGCTAAGACAGAGAGAGAGACACACACACACATACACACACACACACCGACTGGTAGGTTTTTCGATGGTCGTTGTCCTAACTGTGTGTGTGTGTGTGTGTGTGTGTGTGTCTCTCTCTCTCACTCTCTCTGTCTGTCTGTGTGTGTCTGTCTGTGTGTGTGTGTGTGTGTGTGTGTGTAGCCCCCGTCTCTGGAGGACTTCAGTCACCTCCCCCCTGAACAGAGGAGGAAGAGGCTTCAGCAGCGGTTGGACGAGCTGGGGAGAGAGTTACAGAAGGAGGTGGACCAGAGGTAACCGTGTTTTAACCATGTTTTTCGACCGTAAATTGAGTTTTGACCGTAACTCGACCGTAAAGTGACCGTCACTTGACCGTCAATCGACTGCAAACGGGACCCAGAACCGTAACATGACCGTCACTTGACCCTAAATTGAATCTTGACCGTAACTCGACCGCAAACGGGACCCCCCCCCCCCTCTCTCTCCCTCAACATCTCTCTCTCCTTCTCTGTCTCCCCCCTCCCTCCCTCCTCCTCCACCCCCCCCCTCCCCCTCCCCAACACAGGGACGCCCTCACCAAGATGACTCTCTCTCTCCCCCTCCCCCCCCCCCCCCCCAAACACAGGGACGCCCTCACCAAGATGACTAACTCTCTCCTCTCTCTCCCTCCCCCCCCCCAACACAGGGACGCCCTCACCAAGATGACTAACTCTCTCCTCTCTCTCCCCCCCCCCCAACACAGGGACGCCCTCAACAAGATGACTAACTCTCTCCTCTCTCTCTCTCTCTCCCCCCCCCCCCAACACAGGGACGCCCTCAACAAGATGAGGGACGTGTACCTGCGCTCGCCCCAGATGGGCGACGCCCAGTCCCTCTCGCTCTCCCTGTCGGAGACCAACGGCGCCGTCCACCGCCTCCGCTCAGAGATCCACAAGAACGAGGTGGGGGGAGGAGAGGGGGGGAGGGAGGGGGAGGGAGAGGGAGAGGGAGGGAGGGAGTCCAGACCAACGGCGCCGTCCACCGCCTCCGCTCAGAGATCCACAAGAACGAGGTGGGGGGAGGACAGGGGGGGAGGGAGGGGGGGAGGGAGAGGGAGAGGGAGGGAGGGAGTCCAGACCAACGGCGCCGTCCACCGCCTCCGCTCAGAGATCCACAAGAACGAGGTGGGGGGAGGAGAGGGGGGGAGGGAGGAGGGAGGGGGGAGGGGGGGAGGGAGAGGGGGAGGAGACAGAGGGAGAGGGAGGAGAGGGAGGGAGGAGACAGAGGGAGAGGGAGGGAGGGAGTCCAGACCAACGGCGCCGTCCACCGCCTCCGCTCAGAGATCCACAAGAACGAGGTGGGGGGAGGAGAGGGGGGGAGGGAGAGGGAGAGGGAGAGGGAGGGAGTCCAGACCAACGGCGCCGTCCACCGCCTCCGCTCAGAGATCCACAAGAACGAGGTGGGGGGAGGGAGAGGGGGAGGGAGAGGGGGAGACAGAGGGAGGGAGTCCAGACCAACGGCGCCGTCCACCGCCTCCGCTCAGAGATCCACAAGAACGAGGTGGGGGGAGGGAGAGGGGGAGGGAGAGGGGGAGACAGAGGGAGAGGGAGGGAGGGAGTCCAGACCAACGGCGCCGTCCACCGCCTCCGCTCAGAGATCCACAAGAACGAGGTGGGGGGAGGAGAGTGGGGGAGGGAGGGAGAAAAAGTGGGGAGGAGGGGGGGGAGGAGAGGGGGGAGGGAAGGAGGGAAGAAGGGAGCGTTCTTTCGTCTTTAACTGTGTGTGTGTGTGTGTGTGTGTGTGTGTAGAGCTGGCTCTCGGAGGTGGAAGGGAAGCACGGTTCCCGTGGTGACAGGCGACCCAGTGACGTCCCGCCCCCTGCGGGGCGAGAGAGGTACTACACACACACACACACACACACTAACAGACGTACATACATACATACATACATACATACATACTTACATATATGCATACTTTCATACATACATACAGACATACATACAAATTAATACATACTAACATACATACATACTAACTTACATACACTTGACCCTAAATTGAATCTTGACCGTAACTCGACCGCAAACGGGACCCCCCCCCCCCTCTCTCTCCCTCAACATCTCTCTCTCCTTCTCTGTCTCCCCCCTCCCTCCCTCCTCCTCCACCCCCCCCCCTCCCCCTCCCCAACACAGGGACGCCCTCACCAAGATGACTCTCTCTCTCCCCCCCCCCAACACAGGGACGCCCTCACCAAGATGACTCTCTCTCTCCCCCTCCCTCCCCCCCCCCCCCCAACACAGGGACGCCCTCAACAAGATGACTAACTCTCTCCTCTCTCTCCCTCCCCCCCCCCAACACAGGGACGCCCTCACCAAGATGACTAACTCTCTCCTCTCTCTCCCCCCCCCCCAACACAGGGACGCCCTCAACAAGATGACTAACTCTCTCCTCTCTCTCTCTCTCTCCCCCCCCCCCCCCAACACAGGGACGCCCTCACCAAGATGACTAACTCTCTCCTCTCTCTCCCCCCCCCCCAACACAGGGACGCCCTCAACAAGATGACTAACTCTCTCCTCTCTCTCTCTCTCTCCCCCCCCCCCCAACACAGGGACGCCCTCAACAAGATGAGGGACGTGTACCTGCGCTCGCCCCAGATGGGCGACGCCCAGTCCCTCTCGCTCTCCCTGTCGGAGACCAACGGCGCCGTCCACCGCCTCCGCTCAGAGATCCACAAGAACGAGGTGGGGGGAGGAGAGGGGGGGAGGGAGGGGGAGGGAGAGGGAGAGGGAGGGAGGGAGTCCAGACCAACGGCGCCGTCCACCGCCTCCGCTCAGAGATCCACAAGAACGAGGTGGGGGGAGGACAGGGGGGGAGGGAGGGGGGGAGGGAGAGGGAGAGGGAGGGAGGGAGTCCAGACCAACGGCGCCGTCCACCGCCTCCGCTCAGAGATCCACAAGAACGAGGTGGGGGGAGGAGAGGGGGGGAGGGAGGAGGGAGGGGGGAGGGGGGGAGGGAGAGGGGGAGGAGACAGAGGGAGAGGGAGGAGAGGGAGGGAGGAGACAGAGGGAGAGGGAGGGAGGGAGTCCAGACCAACGGCGCCGTCCACCGCCTCCGCTCAGAGATCCACAAGAACGAGGTGGGGGGAGGAGAGGGGGGGAGGGAGAGGGAGAGGGAGAGAGTCCAGACCAACGGCGCCGTCCACCGCCTCCGCTCAGAGATCCACAAGAACGAGGTGGGGGGAGGGAGAGGGGGAGGGAGAGGGGGAGACAGAGGGAGAGGGAGGGAGGGAGTCCAGACCAACGGCGCCGTCCACCGCCTCCGCTCAGAGATCCACAAGAACGAGGTGGGGGGAGGAGAGTGGGGGAGGGAGGGAGAAAAAGTGGGGAGGAGGGGGGGGAGGAGAGGGGGGAGGGAAGGAGGGAAGAAGGGAGCGTTCTTTCGTCTTTAACTGTGTGTGTGTGTGTGTGTGTGTGTGTAGAGCTGGCTCTCGGAGGTGGAAGGGAAGCACGGTTCCCGTGGTGACAGGCGACCCAGTGACGTCCCGCCCCCTGCGGGGCGAGAGAGGTACTACACACACACACACACACACTAACAGACGTACATACATACATACATACATACTTACATATATGCATACTTTCATACATACATACAAATTAATACATACTAACATACATACATACTAACTTACATACATACTAACATATATGCATACTTTCATACATACATACAAATGAATACATACATATACATACAAACTAACATACATACGTACATACATAAATAATAACATACTAACATACATATTAATACATACATACATACTAACATATATGCATACTTTCATACATACATACAAATTAATATATACATGCATACATATTAATACATATATACATACATAACATACATGCATACATATTAATACATAGACACAAACTAATATGCATACATACATACATACATACATACATACATGTATATACATACATAAATAATAACATCCTAACATACATATTAATACAGACATACATACTAACATACATACATGCATACTTTCATACATACATACATACATACATACATACATACATAATAACATACATACATACATACATACATACATACATACATACATACATAATAACATACATACATACATACATACATACATACATACATAATAACATACATACATACATACGTACATAATAACATACTAACACATGCAATGCTACACGCTAACCGCTAATGACTCTCTCTCTCAGCCCCGACGGTGGCTACAACGACGACCCCCCCTCCTCCCAGGACCACACACACACACACACACACACACCCACCCCCCCCCACCCACACACACACACGCTTCGGAGTTTGACGATGAATTCGACGATGATGACGACGGGGATCCTCTCCCCGTGATCGGACGCTGCACAGCTTTGTACTCGTTTGACGGTGGGTGTGTGTGTGTGTGTGCTAAGCTCACGCTAATGCAAATGCAAATGCAAATGATGACATAACATGCTACATGCTAATAATACTCTCTCCCCCTCCCTCTTTTCCTCCCCCCCTCCCTCCCTCTCTCACACACACATCCCCACACACTCTCTCCCCTCCTCCCTCTCTCTCTCTCTCATACACACACAACCCCCCCCACAGGTCAAAACGAAGGCACCCTCCCCCTCACAGAGGGACAGGTCCTCTCTGTCCTGGAGGAGGACAAGGGGGACGGTTGGACCCGGGCCCGGACGGAGGGAGGGAAGGAAGGATACGTCCCCAGCTCGTACGTGGAGAGAGAGAGGCGAGGGGGGGAGGAGGAGGAGGAGGAGACGAGAGGGGGGAGGGAGGGGGGGAGAGAGAAGAGGAGGAGGGACAAGGAGGAGGGGGACCAGAGGAAAGGTGCGGTCACGTATATCTGATTTTGTTTTTTGGGGGGGAGGGGAGAGAGAGAGACACACACACACACGTATCTGTGTGTGTGTGATCAGATCGATTGTTTTTGATTTTATCTGTCTATCTATCTATCTATTATTCTATCCGTCTGTCTGTCTGTCTACAGTATCTATCTATCTATCATGTGACTTACCTGTGACTCCTCCTCTTCTCTCCTCCTATTGGTCCTTACAGGTTCCTGAGTGGGGGCGGGGGCGGAGTCCAAAAAGGTCAAAAGGTCGTGGGGTGGGGGGGGAGCCAGACAGACTGGGGGCAAGAGCCAGGGAGGTTGGGAGGAGGAGCCAGACAGGCTGGGGGGAGGGGTTATGGCTTAAGGGGCGGGGTTAAGGCATGTGGTTCACGCATGAGTCATTGCATGGCCTGCAAAGGATTCTGGGAGGTTGTTTCTCGAAAGAGGGCGTTAATAGCATGTTAATAACTGGTTTAATAATTGGTTTAATAACTGGTTAATAACTATGTAAAAACTGGTTTAATAACTGGTTAATATCTATTTAATAACTGGTTTAATAACTGGTTAATATCTATTTAATAATTGGTTTAATAACTGGTTAAATAACTGGTTAATATCTATTTAATAACTGGTTAAATAACTGGGTAATATCTATTTAATAACTGGTTAATATCTATTTAATAACTGGTTTAATAACTAGTTTAATAACTGGTTAAATAATTGGTTAATATCTATTTAATAACTGGTTAAATAACTGGTTAATATCTATTTAATAACTGGTTTAATAACTGCTAGTCACCTGCTAGCTAGGTTAGTTTGGCGCTGTTAGCATGTTAAACTCCCCAACGCCCCCCTCCTTTTCCTCATCCCTCTTTTTTCCTCCTCTCCTCTTCCTCTCCTCTCCTCCTGTCTTTCTTTTCATCTCCCTGTTTTTTCATCCCTCCCTTTTCATCCGTCGTCGAAGAATGCCTGTTTTTTCATTTTTCCACTATCGTTCATTAATGCCTTAATCTCTTGTTTTTCATTTCATTGTTTATGAATGCCTTAGTCAATGTTTTTTCCACAATCGTTTATTAATGCCTGAATCGATGTTTCTGATCGAATCGTTGATTAATGCCTGAATCGATTGTGTGTGTGTGAGTGAATGAGTGAGTGAGTCTGTGTGTGACTTTTTAAGGGGATTGATTAGAGTTCAGGGTGACAAAATGGCCGACCTGCCTCCTTCTTCTCTACTCCTCCTCCTCCTCGACTCGTCAGACAAAATGGCCGACCAGAGGACACAAAATGGCCGACATCTCCTCCTCCTCGTGTCGTTCCATCATAGGACCAAAATACTTCCTGTAGTTCTTAAAACCACCCTTTTGTAGTGTTTAAACTACTTCCTGTAGTTTCCTCCACCCCACTTCCTGTAGTTCCTCGACCCAAGCCCCACCCCCCCCTCTCTCTCTCTCCTCCTCTTCCTCTCTGGGACTACAACTCCCAGAAGCCACTGCTGCATCTCAACAACCCCCCCCATGATTGTGAATTATGATTGGTATTATGGAGTATGATTATGATTACAGAGTATGATTATAATTATTTAATATGATGATGAATACGGAGTATGATTATAATCATAATATATGATTATGATTTTGGAATATGATGCTAAAATATGAGGACGATCATGCACCGAAATATGATTATGAATATCACAACAAATTCAGAATCCTAACCCTAACACTCACGACCAAGATCAACACGAGGGATTAATACGTCTGAATTATGAAATATGATGAATGCAATTATGAATGCGATTATGAATCCCAAACGTAGCTCTCCTGTTTTCCGACGACCCCTGAAACTGTGTCTGTTATGAACAAAAATATGATGAATTATGATTTTTTTTCAATAATAATTCTGAATTGTGGATGAATTGTGATGAATTATGAATGTGTTTTTTGTATTATTATTATAATGTTTTTCTTTTTTTTTAATTGGGGGGGAGGGGTTTGAAAAACAATCGATACATAGGATTGGTCGATTTTTAGCGGAGGGAGGGGGGGGGGTGGTTTCCTCCTAGCGACAGCGGTGTGTGGTTGTGATGCATTCTGGGATGTTTGAATGCACTTTTTTGGGGGAACGAAAAAACCAATAAACGAATTAAATGAAGTGTCGTACATACGTGCATACTTACATAC
>NC_139654.1:2857500-2927500 GCF_951799395.1 Argentina silus | reverse complement strand
GTGTGTGTCTGTGTGTGTCTGTGTGTGTGCTATGCGCTGTGTACTATGTATGTGTGTGTGGATAGATGAATTGATAGAGAGACAGAGAGACAGGGGTACTTCAGTGGAGAGGGTGGAGAGTTGAGTGGTTGAGAGTGGCAGAGTTGGTACAAGTATACAGTGAAATGCAAAAGTGACAGTGTGTGTGTGTGTGTGTGTGTGTGTGTGTGTGTGTGTGTGTGCCCCTGAGACAGGGAGAGAGAGAGGGAGACACACACACACACGTCATTTTTAGTACTTCTATTTTTTTTTATTCTATTTTAAAACTTATTGTATTGTTGCACTACTCTGTGGCACTGTCACTTTTGCATTTCACTGTATACTTGTATGAACGTGACAAATAAAGAATCTTGAATCTTGAACATGTTGTCACTTGACTCACTAAACATTGACGCCTCTGGGCATGTGTGTGTGTGTCTGTGTGTGTGTGTGTCTGTGTGAGTGTGTGTGTGTGTGTCTGTGTGTCTGTGTGTGTCTGTGTGAGTGTGTGTGTGTGTGTGTGTGAGTGTCTGTGCGAGTGTGTGTGTGTGTGTGTGTATGTGTGTGTGTGTGTGTTTGTGTGTGTCTCCCTCTCTCTCTCCCTGTCTCAGGGGCACACACACACACACACACACACACATACACACACACACACACACACACACACACACACACACACACACACACACACACACACGCAGACACACACATGTTGTCACTTGACTCACTAAACATTGACGCCTCTGGGCATGTGTGTGTGTGTCTGTGTGTGTCTGTGTGTGTGTGTCTGTGTGTGTGTGAGTGTCTGTGTGAGTGTGTGTCTGTCTGTGTGTGTCTGTCTGTGTGTCTGTGTGAGTGTGTGTGTGTGTCTGTGTGTTGTGATGGCCCAGCCGGTGAGCAGTGCCCCACAGAGACACCTGGTGGCCACAAGGGGGAGGCAAAGGCAGCCATGGGGTGTCGTGCTGGATGGGAGGTACTATCCCAGTTCTATGTCCTGGAGACTCCGCCACCAATCAGATGACTCAGCTCACCGCTCACAGGTGCGCTGAGTCAGCTCGGCGATCCTGAGGCCTTTTAAACTCCCCAGGACAAGCTGAAGACAGACTGGCTGGAGGAACGAGTCGAGACCAGACACCCGCTAAGCCAGTCTCATAAGCCAAACGGGAGAGAAAGCCTGGAAGACGGAGAGGAACCCCCCAACCGACCGGAGGAAGAGGTCAGTGAAAGGGACCCGATATCCCACTAACTTTGGCCTGTCTCTCTCTCTCTCTCTCTGACGACAAGAAGAACCCGGCGGAGCGCCGTAGCGCCAACCGCCAACCCGGTGAAGATTTGAGTTGCCTTTCGCCTCTCCCTTTTCCCCGCACCTTAGAAATAAAACCCTACGTTGATTTCACCGCAACCCCTGTTTCCGCCTGTTTCTATTCTCATTGGTTGACCCGCTGTTGCGCCTGTCGACCAGGCTCCCACAGTGTGTCTGTGTGAGTGAGTGAGTGTGTGTGTCTGTGTGAGTGTGTCTGTCTATCTGTGTGTGTGTGTGTGTGTGTTTGTGTGTGTGTCTCCCTCTCTCTCACACACACATACACACACATTGTCACTTGACTCACTAAACATTGACGCCTCTGGGCGCGCGTGTGTGTGGGTGTGCGTGTGTGTGTGTGTGTGGAGCATCCAGAGAGAGACGAAGGAAAGGAGGGAGGGAAGGAAGGAAGGAAGGAAGGAAGAGAGGGATGAGTCTCACCTTCTCCTCCGCCGACAGTAAGGAAAGAAGAGAGGAAACAGGAAAGGAGGGAAGGGAAGGAGGGAGGGAAGGAGAGAGAGAGAGAGAGACAGGAGGGAGGGAGGGAGGGAGGGGAGAAGGAGGGGAGAAGGAGGGAGAGAGAGAGACAGGAGGGAGGGAGGGAGAGAGAGAGACAGGAGGGAGGGAAGGAGGGAGAGAGGGAGAGAGACAGGAGGGAGGGAGGGAGGGAGAGACAGGAGGGAAGGAAGGAAGGAAGACAGGAAAGGAGGGAGAGAAGGAGGGAGGGAAGGAGGGAGCGACAGGAGGGAGAGAAGGAGAGAGAGACAGGAGGGAGGGAGGGAGAGAAGGGGGGAGGGAAGGAGAGAGAGAGAGAGACAGGAGGGAGGGAGAGAAGGAAAGAAGGAGGGAGGGAGGGAGGGAGAGAGACAGGAGGGAGGGAAGGAGGGAGGGAGAGAGACAGGAGGGAGGGAGAGACAGGAGGGAAGGAAGTAAGGAAGACAAGAAAGGAGGGAAGGAAGAGAGAGACAGGAAAGGAGGGAGGGAGGGAGGGAGAGAAGAGAGGGATGAGTCTCACCTTCTCCCCGGCCGACGGCGTCTCAGAGGACCAGTCACTCAGCATGGCGCGGATACAGTCCTGGAGCTACGGCAACAACAGACAGACAGGTCAGATGGAGAGACAGACAGGTCAGAGACAAACAGACAGACAGACAGACAGGTCAGAGACAGACAGACAGACAGTGTGAGTGTGTGTGTATGTCTGTGTGAGTGTGTGTGTGTGTGTGTATGTCTGTGTGAGTGTGTGTGTGTCTGTGTGTGTGTGTGTGTGTGTGTGTGTGTGTGTATGTGAGTGTGTATGTGTCTCCCTCTCTCTCTCCCTGTCTCAGGAGCACCCACACACACACACACACACACGTTGTCACTTGACTCACTAAACATTGACGCGCGTGTGTGTGTGTGTGTGTGTCTGTGTGTGTGTGTGTGTGTGTGTGTGTGTGTCTCCCTCTCTCTCACACACACACACATTGTCACTTGACTCACTAAACATTGACGCCTCTGGGCGCGCGTGTGTGTGGGTGTGCGTGTGTGTGTGTGTGTGGAGCATCCAGAGAGAGACGAAGGAAAGGAGGGAGGGAAGGAAGGAAGGAAGGAAGGAAGGAAGGAAGGAAGGAAGGAAGGAAGGAAGGAAGGAAGGAAGAGAGGGATGAGTCTCACCTTCTCCTCCGCCGACAGTAAGGAAAGAAGACAGGAAACAGGAAAGGAGGGAAGGGAATGAGGGAGAGAAGGAGAGAGAGAGAGAGACAGTAGGGAGGGAGGGAGGGAGGGAGGGGAGAAGGAGGGAGAGAGAGAGACAGGAGGGAGGGAAGGAGGGAGAGAGGGAGAGAGACAGGAGGGAGGGAAGGAGGGAGAGAGGGAGAGAGACAGGAGGGAGGGAGGGAGAGACAGGAGGGAAGGAAGGAAGGAAGACAGGAAAGGAGGGAAAGAAGAGAGAGACAGGAGGAAAGGAGGGAGGGAAGGAGGGAGAGAGAGAGAGACAGGAAAGGAGGGAGGGAGAGAAGAGAGGGATGAGTCTCACCTTCTCCCCGGCCGACGGCGTCTCGGAGGACCAGTCACTCAGCGTGGCGCGGATACAGTCCTGGAGCTACGGCAACAACAGACAGACAGGTCAGATGGAGAGACAGACAGGTCAGAGAGAAACAGACAGACAGACAGATAGACAGACAGATAAGACAGAGGGACAGACAGGTCAGAGACAGCATGGCGCGGATACAATCCTGGAGCTGGAGGGCAACAAAAGACATACAGGTCAGACAGACAGACAGAGAGAGACAGGTCAGATAGAGAGACAGACAGGTCAGAGACAGCGTGGCGCGGATATAATCCTGGAGCTGAACGGCAACAACAGGTCAGACAGACAGACAGAAAATGACAATAAAACGACATATTTAGTATTTATTTAATCACATTCATAATACACACACACACACACACACGGTCAGTTCGTTAGAGCCAGTTAGCATTCGCCTTTAGCACCCCGTCAACACTGCACTCTGTAGGTAAATTCGTTAGCCCCGTTAGCATTAGCCTTTAGCACCCCGTCAACACTGCACTCGGTAGGTAAATTCGTTAGCCCCGTTAGCATTAGCCTTTAGCACCCCGTCAACACTGCACTCGGTAGGTAAATTCGTTAGCTTCGTTAGCCCCGTTAGCATTAGCCTCTAGCCTCCCGACCCCCCCCCCGCCCTTCTTACCTCCTCACTCGGGGACGACGGACACTTCTTCTTCAGCCGGCTCCGGTTGACGAGGTTCCCGGTGTGGAGGTTGAGCGTCGTGGCCCGGGTCAGAAACGAGGAGCCGGTCCCAGAGCCGCCGGAGGAGACGGTCCCAGAGCCGCCGGAGGAGCCGCCGGAGACGGTCCCAGAGCCGCCGGAGGACACGGTCCCAGAGCCGCCGGAGGACACGGTCCCAGAGACGCCGGAGGAGCCGCCGGAGACGGTCCCAGAGCCGCCGAAGGAGTCGGTATAGGAGACGGTACCACCGGGGGAGACGGTCCCAGAGGACCCGCTACGAGTACCAGAGGAGCCGCCGGTGTCGGTGGTTTCCATGGTGTCTGTCTCCCCTTCTCTCGTAAAGAAGAAGTAAATGTCGTAAAGATATAATAATAATAATAAAAAGATATCGTAAAATGAGGGAGGGGTGGGGTTGTCTAGCAACGAGGAACAGTTGGTGGGTTTGAGGGAATGTCGTAAAGGAAAAGAAAATGTCGGAAAGGGACGGGATATGGTGGGTTACCTAGCAACGAGGGGGTGGGGAGAGTGTGTGTGTGGTTTGAAGGACTGTCGTAAAAATATTTTTTCAAAACAAATACGAACGGTGGAGGGAAAGGGGGGGGGTTGCCTAGCAACGAGGGGGTGGGTTTGAAGGAATGTCGAGTAATGATGACACGACGCGTTTCCACACACACACACACACACACGGTCAGTTCGTTAGAGCCAGTTAGCATTAGCCTTTAGCACCCCGTCAACACTGCACTCGGTAGGTAAATTCGTTAGCTTCGTTAGTTAGCCCCGTTATCATTAGCCTCAGAGCCGGTAGAGGAGACGGTACCACCGGGGGAGACGGTCCCAGAGGACCCGCTACGAGTACCAGAGGAGCCGCCGGTGTCGGTGGTGGTGGTGGTTTCCATGGTGTCTGTCTCCCCTTCTCTCGTAAAGAAGAAGTAAATGTCGTAAAGATATAATAATAATAATAATAATAATAATAATAGTAAATGTCGTAAAATAAGGGAGGTTGGTGTGTTTGAGGGAATGTCGTAAAGGAAAAGAAAATGTCGGAAAGGGACGGGATATGGTGGGTTACCTAGCAACGAGGGGGTGGGGAGAGTGTGTGGTTTGAAGGAGTTTCATAAAACATTTTTTTCTAAAAAATGTCGTAAAATACGAACGGTGGAGGGAAAAGGGGGGGGGTTGCCTAGCAACGAGGAGGTGGGTTTGAAGAGCCAAACTACATGGTTCTACTAGCCCTAGGGTTAGGGTCAGGGTTAAGGGTTAGGGTTAAAGTTAACTCATCCCCTAGGGTTAGGGTTAGGGTCAGGGTTTAGGGTTAGGGTCAGGGTTTAGGGTTAGGGTCAGGGTTAGAGTAAGGGTTAGGGTCAGGGTCAGAGTCAGGTTCAGGGTCAGAGTTAGGGTTAGGGTCAGAGTCAGGGTCAGGGTTAGAGTCAGGGTTAGGGTCAAGGTTAACTCGTCTCCTAGGCCTGTCTGCACATTTGGGTTGTCATGACGTTGCTAAGTGAAGTGTTAACACTGGAAAGAAAACGTCCCCTTTGGTTTCCACTGATGTTCTATTACACTAATGTTCTATTATACTAATGTTCTATTATACTGATGTTCTATTACACTGTTCTATTACATAAATGTTCTATTACACTAATGTTCTAATACATAAATGTTCTATTACACTAATGTTCTATTACACTGTTCTATTACACTAATGTTTTATTATACTAATGTTCTATTACACTAATGTTCTATTACACTGATGTTCTATTACACTAATGTTCTATTACACTGATGTTCTATTATACTAATGTTCTATTACACTAATGTTCTATTACACTAATGTTCTATTACACTGATGTTCTATTACACTAATGTTCTATTACACTAATGTTCTATTACACTAATGTTCTATTACACTAATGTTCTATTACACTAATGTTCTATTACACTGATGTTCTATTACACTAATGTTCTATTACACTGATGTTCTATTACACTAATGTTCTATTACACTGTTCTATTACACTGATGTTCTATTACACTGTTCTATTACACTAATGTTCTATTATACTAATGTTCTATTACACTGATGTTCTATTACACTAACGTTCCATTACATTGTTCTATTACACTGTTCTATTACACTGTTCTATTACACTAATGTTCTATTACACTGATGTTCTATTACACTAATGTTCTATTACACTGATGTTCTATTACACTGTTCTATTACACTGATGTTCTATTACACTGATGTTCTATTACACTGTTCTATTACACTGATGTTCTATTACACTGTTCCATTATAAAAGATCTGTGATGTTATAAAGAATATTTCAGGTTCAAATTCTGGGTTTTTAGGATCCAGTGCTTATTGCTAACTGGCTGGATTCTAATCTCTCTGTTGTTGTAATACTAGTAAATGACCACCAGGTGGTGCCCCCATCTGAGGGCTAGAGGTCTGGGGGATAGGGGTCTGGGGGTCTGGGGGTCTGGAGGTCTGGGGGTCTGGGGGTCAGAGGTACTGCAGGGGACAAGTGAAGTCTTCTCATGAGAGCCATGCCTCCCATGGCAGGGAGCGGTACTGCAGGGGACAGGTGAAGTCTTCTCATGAGAGCCATGCCTCCCATGGCCGTGAGCGGTACTGCAGGGGACAGGTGAAGTCTTCTCATGAGAGCCATGCCTCCCATGGCAGGGAGCGGTACTGCAGGGGACAGGTGAAGTCTTCTCATGAGAGCCATGCCTCCCACAGCCCACAGACAGAGAGGAGAAAAGCAGCCTGCACCTTGGCTGCCCCTCACAATGTCACATGATGCATAGATATTACTGTACTAGATGATTACTATGTAAAAATGAAGGAATGCATGGAAAGTGAAGTTCAGAACATGTACAGCGCCTTCTGAAGGTATTCAGACCCCTTCACTTTTTACACATTTTCTTGTGTTATAGAGTAAATTTGAAATGGATTCAATTTAAAGAATTTGCCATCAATCCACACACAATACCCCAGAATGACAAAGCGAAAACACGATTTTTGACATTTCAGTACATTTATTAAAAGTGAAATACAAAAATACCTCATGGACAGAAATATTCAGACTTTTTGCTTTGACAGTCTTAAAATTAGTTAAAATGCAAAAATGTCATCAACAAATCACTCAATAAGTTGAATTAAGTCCATCTTAATGCAAGGATAATAATTCATGTCATTTCGGAATGAATATCTTTGTTTTTATAGGGTCTCTGATTTTCATAGGAATCAATTACACACTGTGTAGATTAGGATGTTCTGAAGACACTGTCCATGTTGTACTGACAGAGAAGGAGAGCTGTCTTCACATCCACTCCCTGCTATCTTACACACAGCAACGTAATCCAGCATCACAACTCAAACACCCAATCTAACCAACTCTTATATACATACAGACACTCTCTCCTGTGTTATTCTCAGAGTTCATCATCAGTCTGATTTGATCATCTAATCATTCATCTGGATTGTTTCACTATCAGTTGCATTTCCTACTTCTGCTTTGTCAGTCTATTGCACTTTTTCACACATTTCACAATGACCAAATAACCATCTGGTTCTCATCAACGGCTGTAGCCCTAAACACTACATACAGTGTGATCTCCCTGAGACTAGTTTCCACAGGGTCATTGAACAGAACACGCCCCAAACCCTAAACCCTGGGTAGAGGGGCTCAGTGAATGTGGAGTGGAATGTGTGCAGGAGGGTCTGTGTGTCAGAGGAGACGCTGTAGAAGGACAGAGTGCCGGCCGGCCAGTCCAGATACACTCCTACTCTGTGGGAGCCAGAGGAGGGGACAGGTATGTCAGTCTTCTTATTATCATGCCAGGCGAAGTAACTGTCATCAGAGCATAACAGACTCCAGGACTTGTCATTGTTTCCCAACCCACAGTCCTGACCCCCTCCTCTCCTGCTGATTCCTTTATATGTCACTCCTATATGAGCCCATCCCCCACTCTTCTCTACCTCCCAGTAACGGCGCCCAGTCAGACCCTCTCTACACAGCACCTGGTACCAGACCTCAAATCTCTCTGGGTGATCAGGATACGGCTGCTTCTCTCTCCCCAGTGTCACCTTTCTGTTCTCCTCAGACAGAGAGAGGCGTCTGTGTGCTGTGTTTGGGTCCAGAGTGAGCTCACAGGCATCTGATTGAGAAGGCAAAAATAATCATCAAATCAATACAATTTAATAAATTACAATATTCACAATGTCATCTTGTTATGATAACATTTTTACTTCACAAAATATTACTTATTAATTGAAAATGTTTTACAAGGGATACAACTAATTCACATTTACTAATATTTTAGATTTACATATGAATACAATACTGGTGCTCTGTTTGAACTCTGCTGTACCCTGGTTCTTGAGTAATATCACAGTCCTGTTGTCTACAGCATTGGTGACTTACATTTGATCAGCTCAGGTTTGAGCCTGCACTCTCCACCATGGTCCACACTATATCAACCACAGAAGAACCCACAGAGGTTGAATGACACACTCACAATCATGTGGAAAATAGATACAGTGTATTAATCTCATTGATACTTCCAGCCACATATTCAGCCTTTACCTGAGTGTCTGTAGTTTACAGAGTGGATCTTTCTGTACAGCAGAGAGCAGTGCCAGTCCTGAGTCTCCTGGGTGATTGTAGCTGAGGTCCAGCTCTCTCAGGTGGGAGGGATTAGACCTCAGAGCTGAAGCCAGAGAAACACAGCCTTCCTCTGGGATTCCACAGAATGACAACCTGGGGAAATAGATTCACTCCATCTGATCAAGAATCTGATTATTCCTCTCTAATGTACATGTGCAGCTTTAAATCCTCTTCATTTTGCAGTTGAAAGGCCACATGTGAATGAGGAATACAAATAAATACATGAAACCAAACGATTACTGTGGTGCAAGAATTCATGAGTGAGAGTTATAGTTGCTCTCAACAAGGGAGCAATTAACTATGGATACATTTGTAGTGACTGGATTTCTACATCTGGTATAATGTATTTGCTAGCTATTGGGTTAGTGCAGTATTGTGTAGTCCCATGAGCTGATCTACGGCCAGGTGGGTCAGGATTTGAGGAGGGCAAACATATTCAGAGAGTGAAGACAGAGCAGCCCCCCTTGCCACCATACACACACACACACACGCACACACACACACACACACACACACACACACACACGCACAAACACACACACACACATACATACACACATACATACATACACACACACACATACACACACGCACACATGCACACATACACACTCTATCGTAATTCATTGGAAGATAATGTACATTGATAATGTACATTGTACATTGCCAAATGATCACTGAGGTGCATTGTGAGAAGAATTCATGATTCAAGCCAATCACGGGCATGTTTGTAGTCATTGTATTTCTCAGTCTGGTATGTTTGATTGCTATTGGGTTGTGTAGCCCCATCAGCAGATCTCAGGCCAGATAGGTGAAGAATTGAGTAAAGAAACGTTATTGAGAGAGTGAACCCCCCCCCCCCCCCCCCACCCCACCACACACACACACACACACACACACACACACACACGAACACGCACACGCACACACACACACATTATTTAGTTATTGATTGAAAGATAATGTACATTGTCTGTCTCAATCATTGACCCTTTCTGTGCAAGTATCATTGATTCCATAGAATGATAATGTAACAGACACTTAGGAATGATGTGTCTGACAACAAGAATAGTCTCAGACCTCACCTCAGTTTCTGTAGTCGACAGTGTGGACTCCCCAGGCCAGCAGAGAGCAGCTTCACCCCCCCGTCACCTAGATCATTATGACTGAGGTCCAGCTCCCTCAGGTGGCAGGAGTCTGAGCTGAGAGCTGAGGCCAACGCTTCACAGCATCTCTCTGTGAGGTCACATCTATTCAGCCTGAATGAGGAATAAATACAAGTATTAAGTCATTTTGACTCAGAGAAAAATTTACATATGTGATGTGTTCTATCATTTCCAGTTGCATATCGCCGCACCTAATTACCATATAATGACATTTTCGTCCAAAACCCTTACATGGGCTGTTTTGGGATTTTAACATATTTCACTAGAACAACATGTTTTCTAATCATTTCACTTCGTTTTAAAGGTGAAATCATCATGTATCCATACTTTTCATGCCGTAAATGATGGATAGAGCGTTCAGTTCTAGATGAGTGGCGAGCTCCTTAAAACAGCAGTGTAAACTCACTGGCAAGAGAACTCACTCACTCCACTTTCACTAAAATAAAGCTGACAAACTCATTAGTTGAACTGTGAACACAGCCAGCCATGTTATTATATATGCTATCTATGTTATTTGCTTAATGTCAGACCAAAAGTCTTCATTTGAGCCGTGGTGTGAGTATCCGTGGTACCGCGAGTGGAATGCGATAGTCGCTAGGTTAGAGTCAACATCAGGAGTGGATTTCTCCAAACCAGTGTTCAGTTCTCCGACTGGAGCTGGCTCTTTCTAACTCATTATTGGGAGTTTATAACCCAAGTATCAATACGGTGTTTTGTCCATCTACTTACAGTGCCGTCTTAGAGGCTGTGACCACTGGCAGCAGCCTCAGAAGACCCTCTTCTGATCTGGAGTACTTCTTCAGGTCAAACACATCCAGCTCCTCTTCTGAAGTCAGCAACACAAAGACCAGAGCTGACCACTGTGCGGGTGAGAGTTGGGTTTCTGAGAGACGTCCTGAGCTCAGGTAGCTTTGGATCTCCTCCACTAGAGAATGGTCATTCAGCTCATTCAGACAGTGGAACAGATTGATACACCTCTCTGGAGACGGATTTTTCCTGATCTTCTTCTTGATATACTTGACTGTTTCCACATTGGTCTGTGAGCTGCTTTCTGTCTGTGTCAGAAGGCCTTGTCGGAGATTGGACTGATTGGACTCCAGTGAGAGGCCCAGGAGGAAGCGCAGGAAGAGGTCAAGGTGACCATTCTCACTCTGTAAGGCCTTGTCCACTGCACACTTGTGCAAGTCAACCAGAGGTTTGCGTCTGAGTGATGGCCAAAACTTCCAGTGTGAGGATTTGTCAAGTGGATTCTCATTCCTGTTGCTGAATGTGAGGAACACATATAAAGCAGCAAGAAACTCCTGGATGCTCAGATGCACAAAGGTGAACACCGGCCTTCGACTGGTCTTCCCCTCCACCTTAAAGATCTGAGTGCATAAACCTGAGTACACTGACGCCTCTCTGACATCAATGCCACTCTTTCTCAAGTCTTCCTCATAGAAGATCAGATGTCCCTTCTGCAGCTGACGGAATGCCAACTGTCCAAGCTGAAGAATGACTTTTCCTGTGGAAGTCTTCACTTCATTCATTTTGTCAATCTGAGATCCCAGGAAGTCTGTGTAGATCTCAGTCAGAGTCTTGGGCATCTCTCCTCTCCCTGCTCCACCCAATAGTCTCTCTAGAACACTGGCTATGAGCCAACAGAACATTGGTATGTGGCACATGATGTGGAGGCTCCTCGATGACTTCACATGGACGATGATTCTTTTGGCCAGGTCCTCATCACTGATTCTTTTCCTGAAGTAGTCCTCCTTCTGTTTTTCATCAAACCCCCGTATCTCTGTCCATTGGTCAATGTACTTTCGGGGAATCTGATTGGCTGCAGCAGGTCGGGAGGTTATCCAGATGAGGGCAGAGGGGAGGAGCTCTCCTGCGATGAGGTTTGTGATCAGGACATCAATGGAGGCCCGCTCTGTCTCGTCTCTCAGAACTTTTTTGAAGTTCAGAGGCAGTCGACTCTCGTCCAGGCCATCAAAGATGAACAGAATATTAGATTCCTTTCCCAGAGTCTTGATTGGTTTCATTTCAGGGAAGGATCCATGAAGCATTTCAATCAGACTGCGGTCTTCTTCTTCTTTGTCAGGATTCATTTGGTGAAAAGGAAGCAGAAACAAGAAATCAATGTGCTTGTTCTCATTTCCTTCTGCCCAGTCCAGAACAGTCTTCTGCACACAGAACGTCTTTCCCACTCCAGCGATGCCAAGCGTCAGCACTTTTTTTTTTTGGTCAGGCCGGGGTTTGAAAATGTTGCTGGTCTTGATGGTCTTTCCTGTGACTGGGGTTATGGATTGAATACGTGTGACTTCATGCTCAGTACTGACCCCTCCCCAGGCCCCCTCGATCATGTGCAGCTCGGTGTAGGTGTTGTTTAGATCGATGCGATTACCTTCCGTTGACGTCCCCTCATGTATCTTATTAACCCTCTTCTTGTAAGAGGATTTCAGTTCATCTTGAACTGCAACACAGAGTTCATTCTTCAATATTGTCAATATTGTGATTTTTATCAATATTATTGTGATTACTATCATTGAAATCTAATTCATCATTACCGCTTTTACTAGACCTCAGATGCAGGTTACAATGTGAATGTGTGTGTGTGTGTGTGTGTTGATATTGTTATTAATCAGAATGAGTTGCTTTTGCATTCATTTATACAAGTTCAGTCTTTTAACTCTGACAACACAAAGGTGGAACTGACCTTCCCATTTCAGTTTGTCTCGACCTGACAGTTGCTCTGTATCTGGAAAAAACAACAATTCAGTTATTCTTCTATGATATTGTCATCATATCTCATTGTTGTTATACTGATCACTTTTATTATCACTAGTAATCAACCCAATCAACACTATATGATGAGAAGCCAGCTAGAACATGAAAACAGGCACAGCTCCAATGTGTTTGTGTGTGTGCAACCGACACAGACGACAACTTTTTGGGCTTCGAGAAGACATCCCAGGATACATCATCGAGGACTAAAGCATGAGACACAGAAGCAGCTACGACAACACTGGCCTGATGCATGTGGGATTATTTAAACTTTGGGAGTGAGTTTATCACTTTTTCAATTCAGTAACACTCACCCTATGAACTCACTCCACAGCGACCCCAGCCGTTGACATAAGCACAACTGCAGATCCGAGTCACGGCACCAATACAACAGGCGTCACGCTGCCACACACAGTATGGCTTCCTCGTACACAAGCTAACACCAGTCTCAAATCTGTGTCCTCTGTATTGCCAACACACTTTCCTGCCCACCGAAGCACCCAATGTTAACCAGCTACGCCACAGATAAGCTGAATGGCACAGATGGGTGTATTTCAACTTGAGGAGTGACTTTATCATCTCAACTCGGTTACATAGAAAGGCTTTTACACTGCTAGGCTTGAACACACTGTGGACCTGATTGCTAGTGCAGTTAGACAGGTGTTGCTATCAATAGTCACAATTCACAAGCATTCCCATGTGATGGCAAGTTGGTTTAGTGACAATGGTGACAAGATTTTTACTAATGTGGTGAATACATGAAATATTGTTTTTGTGCAGAAGATGGTTTGTTTTCCATGATACATTTGATGTATTTTGCGTTCTTTGATGTGATGTTTTAACTTTACCCAAATAAAGTATTCAAATATGTGCATACGTTTGTGCGTGCGTGCATGTGTGGCTGTGGCTGTCAGTCTTTAACATGAATGGAACTCACCTGTGATATGTTCTCTCTTATTCTTATCATATTCTCTCTTTAATGTTTCAGCGAGCTGGTTCTGCTTCATCTTCCTCAGGATCTCCAGTGTGATATTCACAGCATCGTCATCACCGTAGGTGTCCACCAGCGTATCCACAGTGTCCAGCTTGTCAGCTCCATCCAGTTGGCTTGTTGGGATGTGAGGGAAGCCTTCTGGTATGTTCTTAGTCAGGTACCATATAAACTCCTTCAGGTCTGTCTTGACCAGCTCCTTCAAAGTATTCAGCAGCAGCTCAGAGACAGGAGCCATTGTGGATCACTGAGGATACATGAACAAATGAGCTGTAGGTGTGGAGATGGTTTGGTTTGACCACCACTGGCCAAGTGCTCCATGGCTGAATGTGTGGTTGCTCTAAGCTGTGTACAATGTTTACAGTCTTGGTTTATCACCTCTGTGCTGTCATCAACTGATTTTGGATCACGAGAATAACACATGAGAGCAGGTGGGCTGTCATGCTGACTACTTACCAGCAGGTGAGCTGTCATGCTGACTACCTACCAGCAGGTGAGCTGTCATGCTGACTACCTACCAGCAGGTGAGCTGTCCTGCTGACTACCAGGTGAGACGAACAGAGAAAACCAGGAACATGTTGAGCTACCTTCCATAATTTTTTATCTTTCTTTTGATTCATGACATTCTGAAGAACCAATGAATACCCTGATATCCAGTGTTACCCTGTTGAATGTTCTTATTCTGAACTATGCCTTTTTTCCAATTAAAAATATTTTAAAAAACAACAGAACCTCATCACGAGTGTGATTCTAAATCACCTCCACTACATTCACCCCACTTTGAACTCCCACATGAAGGAGAGGTAAGGAGTGCACATTTCAGGATGATGGGTAGAGAATCTGAAGCACACAGAGTATCTCTGACCCTGACCCAGAAGACTCCATCAGCTTCAACTATGAAGTTTCTCTGAATGTACAAAAGGAAATGGTGAGGGGGTGGGGGGTTTCCTGTTGCCACAGAGCATGTCAGAGAATTGCAGGGCTGACTGTGTGGTATTCTCCTCATGTACACGACAACATTTACAATAAAGTATCAATCAATCAGACTTTACTTGTACAGCACACTTCATACACACTTTAACACAATGTGCTTCACAGAGAGAATAAACAATTAAAAGTGAAAAGTGCTATAGAAACACAGGTGGATAAAAATAAATTAGATAAGGTATTTTAGTCATTAAAAGAGGGGCTGCAGGGATGTCATTGATTTTCCTCCTCCTCATTTTCAATACAGCTGAGAAGAAGACTTGAGTTTGGAAGTGTGGTTTGATGCCACAGCCAACGCCCAAAATGGGTGAATTAGGACGTAACAATTCACTGATTCACAATTCACCAACCATGCTCTGTTCTCAAGAAGTGCTCTGTTCTCTTTGTTTTGAACATGTTGGTGCTAGGATGTATGTATATGACTACTACTAAGACACATAGACCACTTTAAACAGAAAAAGTAGGTTTTCTGTTCAGTTCCTCTTTCTAACCAGCAATGAACGGCACAGTTTGAGTTGACTGTAGAGACTAATGCAATGCAGTAAAATTAATAATTTAGGTCAAATGAATTAATTAATGTTAAGACAAAACATACCCAAAAACTAAATCCAACAAATGAAAAAATCAAGGCTTGAAAGGTATGTATCAAATCAGCAAAACAATCACAAAAGGTCCAAATAAAATTAGAAATGTACCAGTTTTTTGACATCCCGACATAAACAATAGGTACTAGTGCACACTACAGGATGAAGGTAAAGAATCTGAATCCATCACACAGTATTGAGTATCTCTGCTCTGACCCTGACCCAGGAAACTCAACTATGATCAAACACAATCAGCTTAAATATCACAAAAAGTCCACCTAAAATTAGAACCGTACCTGTTTGATCTGCCTATCACTCCTCTCTGCAGCCCCCCATCGCTGTGAACACAATAAACTGGTCCTTATTGGTCACTTCCAGCACACTGGCTGACAGAGGCTCAGGTCTCACTCTTCACAAGGTGCTTTAATGAACGTCTTGGTGTTCAACAAGTCTGGTCCTCTGATAACAGTCCTATGTCGCAACATTGTTCCTGTGACTCTCTTGCCTCACAGGGGAACTGAAACCTTCAGTTGAACAACAGGGGAACTGAACTCTGTGGTCAGAGTCGTGTCACGTACACAGAGTGATGGAAAAACCCTGCTTCAATAGTAGTTCAGTTGATATCAAACATTCAAACAGGACCCAGGTATTTAAAGGATGAAACAGGACCCAGGTATTTAAAGGATGAAACAGGACCCAGGTATTTAAAGGATGAAACTAGGTATTTAAAGACTTTATTTGATAAAGGATGAAACTTCAACCAAACTACAGTAGAAACATTTATTTTTTGGAGAGCAAGGAGGAGGACACACACACACACACACACACACACACACACACACACACACACACACACACACACACATACACATACACACACACACACACACACACACACACACACACCTCCCTCACTAGAATAGAACTAATTTGCCTCAAATTTGAAACTGAATGATAATTTCATTGGTTGGACTCAGTTATCAGATCTAGTTATCAGACATTGAGTCTATGAGGAACCAAACTCTCCAAACTGACCACTTGTTTTAGATTTGTAACCACCTCCATCCAATGGATGGGTTCATCATGAAACCTGATTCATCTGGATTGTCTGAATCCATAGCTATTCCACCATGGATTTCATGATCCCAAGTTGACATGTAATAAAAAATAAAAAACAATCAATCAAGTTTATTGATCCCTCGAAGTCTCATGCATAGCGAGCAGCGCTCATTATATGTGTTTCTTTGTCACTTTCTGTCACAGTAAAATCATTAAATAATTAATTTATAGGATGAAATTAATTTATTTCAAGAATACTTGAAATAAACAAGCAAATAACCACTAATTCAGCGAGACAGCGGGCTTCGCGATGTTTGCGCGCCGCCATCTTGGTACACGCCCTCCCTGCGTGATTGGTGGATTTGGTAGCATGCCAGGTTGAGTCGCTCAGACGCTGCCTTTTGATTGGTCGATTCGCACGTCCGTCTTCTTCGCTACACGTGTTGTCGGTATTGACAAACATTTCAGTGACATGCGCGCGATGTCCAAGATGGCGGCGCTCATGCATCGCGAAGCCCGCTGTCTCTCCAGAGTTTGCGAATTAGTGGCTATTTGCTTGTTTATTTCAAGTATTCTCGCTAAAAACAGTTTAGCGTCCATATCGTACAGCCGACGACAACTTTTGGACATCGGCTCCGGCATTCCAGACATCTTTTATCGACGCAATACCCTGAGATTAGAGCAGAACAGCGGGACCAGCTGACTCCGCTACACCGACCGGGATGGAAAACCCAGCCGAGGGAGCCGAGGTGGGCTGAGAGCTCGGCTCAAGATAACATCCACATCGACTCTCACTACCTCGTCTTTTCTCCTCACCGATGTTCCTTCCCTGGATGAGACAAGATGGATGAACTGCGGCTGCGGATCCCCCCCCCCCCACACACACACACTCACACACACACACACACACATGGATGACGGACTGCAACATGATGGTTTTCACGGAAACCTGGCCCAACAGCGAGGTGTGGTGGGAGGGGGGGGCTGCTCTGTCTTCACTCTCTGAATATGTTTGCCCTCCTCAAATACTGACCCACCTGGCCTTAGATCAGCTCATGGGACTCTACAATACTGCACTAACCCAATAGCTATCAAATACATTATACCAGACGTAGAAATCCAGTCACGACAAATGCATCCATGGTTGCTTGCTCCCCTGTTGAGAGCAACTATAACTCTCACTTATGCATTCTTATCATAATGCACCACAGTGATCTTTTGGCTGCATGTAGCTGCTCTCTGCTGGACTGGGGAGTCCACCCTGTCAACTACAGACACTGAGGTGAGGTCTCAGACTATTCTTGTTGTCAGACACGTCATTACTAAGTGTCTGTTACATTATCAATGATACTCTTGTTGCTCTGCAAGGCTCAATGATTGAGACAGACAATGTCCATTATCTTCCAATCAATTCCTATATCATGGTTGTGTGTGTGTGTGTGTGTGTGTGTGTCTGTGTCTGTGTCTGTGTCTGTGTCTGTGTGTGTGTGTGTGTGGTGTGGTGTGGTGGGCACTCTCTCAATAACCTTTCTTTCCTCAATTCCTCATCAATCTGGCCTGAGATCAGCTGATGGGGCTACACAACCCAATAGCAATCAAATATACCAGACTGAGAAATACATTGACTACAAACATGCCTGTGATTGGCTTGAATCATGAATTCTTATCATAATGCACCACAGTGATCGTTTGGCAACATGTATTTATTTGTATTCCTCATTCAGGCTGAATGGGTGTCACCTCACAGAGAGATGCTGTGAAGCGTTGGCCTCAGCTCTCAGCTCAGACTCCTGCCAACTGAGAGAGCTGGACCTCAGTAATAATGATCTAGGTGACGGGGGGGTGAAGCTGCTCTCTGCTGGACTGGGGAGTCCACACTGTCAACTACAGACACTGAGGTGAGGTCTTTTGGGGTGCAGAAGCATGAGTATCTCGGGCCATTATAACACACTAGTTTGAATGTTCTTCACTTGAATACAATGTTTCTAGCCTTTCAACTGCTAAATGAAGAGGATTTAAAGCTGCACATGTACATTAGAGACGAATAATCAGATTCTTGATATCAGATGGAGTGACACTATTTCCCCAGGTTGTCAGGCTGTGGAGTCCCAGAGGAAGGCTGTGTTTCTCTTGCTTCAGCTCTGAGGTCTAATCCCTCCCACCTGAGAGAGCTGGACCTCAGCTACAATCACCCAGGAGACTCAGGACTGGCGCTGCTCTCTGCTGTACAGACAGATCCACTCTGTAAACTACAGACACTGAGGTAAATGCTGAATATGTGGCTGGACGTATCAATGAGATTAATCCACAGTATATATTTTCCACATGATCATGAGTCTGTCACCCAACCACTGTGGGTTCTTCTGTGGTTGAAATAGTGTGGACCATGGTGGAGAGTGCAGGCTCAAACCTGGGCTGATCAAATGTAAGTGAATTAGCAGAGTTCAAACAGAGCACCAGTATTGAATTCATATGTAAATCTAAAATATTAGTAAATGTGAATTAGTTGTATCCCTTGTAAAACATTTTAAGTTAATAAGTAATATTTTGTGAAAAAAAGAATGTTGCCATAACAAGATCACATTGTGAATATTGGGATTCAATCAATCAATCAATTGTATTGATTTGTTGATTATTTTTGTCCTCTCAATCAGATGCCTGTGAGCTCACACTGGACCCAAACACAGCAGACAGACGCCTCTCTCTGTCTGAGGAGAACAGAAAGGTGACACGGGGGAGAGTGAAGCAGCCGTACCCTGATCACCCAGAGAGATTTGAGCGCTATGCACAGGTGCTGTGTAGAGAGGGTCTGACTGGGCGCTGTTACTGGGAGGTAGAGCGGAGTGGGGAAGGGGTTGTTATAGGAGTGACATATAAAGGAATCAGCAGGAGAGGAGAGGTTAATGACTGTGTGTTGGGATTCAATGACAAGTCCTGGAGGCTGTTCTGCTCTGATAACAGTTACTCCGCCTGGCACAATAATAACAGGACTGTCATACCTGTCCCCTCCTCTGGCTCCCACAGAGTAGGAGTGTATCTGGACTGGCCGGCCGGCACTCTGTCCTTCTACAGCGTCTCCTCTGACACACGGACCCTCCTGCACACATTCCACTCCACATTCACTGAGCCCCTCTACCCAGGGTTTGGGTTTTGGCTTGGGTATGGCTGTTCAGTGACCCTGTGTAAACTAGTCTCAGGGAGAACACACTGAACACCAAAGGCTCAAAGATGACGGATCATAACATGATGCAGTTGGATAGTGGTGTGTTTTCACTGAGATGTTGGATGTACAGATGTTCCCTCTCCCAGTGTGTAGGGTGTAGGGTGTAGTGTATAGTGTGTAGGGTGTAGGGTGCAGTGTGTAGTGTGTAGTTTGTAGGCTGTAGTGTGTAGCGTGTAGTGTCTAGTGTCTAGTGTCTAGTGTGTAGTGTGTAGTGTGTAGGGTGTAGTGTACAGTGTGTGGTGAACAGTGTGTAGTGTCAGTGTAGCTCTTGAGATGAGTAGCCCTGCCTGAGACCTGTCAGCCCAAATGTCTTCCTCGGACCACAAGGAGAGAGTGGATGTATAGAAGAAATTCAACTGACGGTGAAACAATCCAGATGAATGATGAGATGATCAAATCAGACTGATGATGAACTCTGAGAACAACACAGGAGAGAGTGTCTGTATGTATATAAGAGTTGGTTAGATTGGGTGTTTGACTTGTGATGCTGAATTACTGTTACACTATGAACGGCGGCGGAACCAAAAGACGGCGCTCAGGGGTATGATTAGCCTGAAGGCGTATTTAATAATAATAATAATAATAATAATAATAACAAGGGAAAGGGGTAGGGGAGAGAAGGAGGGGGGTAATCAGATAGAGTGGTTGTGGGTCGGTCCAGGGTTCGGCAGGCAGGCGGTAGTCAGACCAGCAGGGGTTCGGCAGGCAGGCGGTAGTCAGATGAGCGGAGGTTCGGCAGGCAGGCGGGTAGTCAGACGAGCGGAGGTTCGGCAGGCAGGCGGGAAGTCAGACGAGCGGAGGTTCGGCAGGCAGGCGGTAGTCAGACGAGCGGAGGTTCGGCAGGCAGGCGGGAAGTCAGACGAGCGGGGGTTCAGCAGGCAGGCGGTAGTCAGACGAGCAGGGGTTCGGCAGGCCGGGAGGTCCAGTAGTAGGTCCATGGAAGGGTCGACGAGGGGAAACACCAGGGAGGACGGGGTGTCGAGGGACGCAGTACGATCTGGCACTGGAGAGAAGATCGGGCAGGGTTCTTATCGGCAGGTGATTGACGATAGGGAACAGGTGCGCTGTCGCCTGGGAAGACGCTCCAGTGATGACCGCCGCGGCCTCGAGGTGGTGCCAGAGGGTTGGTTGGGAGGGGGAACCGTAACAATTGCGTTGCTGTGTGTAAGGTAGCAGGGAGTGGATGTGAAGACAGCTCTCCTTCTCTGTCAGTACAACATGGACAGTGTCTTCAGAACATCCTAATCTACACAGTGTGTAATTGATTCCTATGCAAATCAGAGACCCTATAAAAACAAAGATATTTTTTCCAATATGACATGAACTATTATGCTTGCATTAAGATGGAATTAATTCAACTTATTGAGTGATTTGTTGATGACATGTTTGCATTTTAGCTAATTTTAAGACTGCCATAGCAAACGGTCTGAATATTTATGTACATGAGGTATTTCTGTATTTCAGTTTTAATAAATGTACTGAAATTTCAAAAATCGTGTTTTCGCTTTGTCATTCTGGGGTATTGTGTGTGGATTGATGGCAAATTATTTTTGTTTAATCCATTTTAAATTGAATCAAAAACACAACAAAATGTGGAAAAAGTGAAGGGGTCGGAATACTTTGCAAAGGCACTGTTAAATATCTAAAATATCTGAACAACATGCAGTGTGCTTGAACCCCTGATCAGACACAAGCACTAGAATAGTCTCAGGAGTGCCAACGATGCACGGCCTAAATCAATCAATGGTGTTAACCAGAAAGTGCACAAAAAAAGGATCCATAATGGTGACAAAAAGCCATAGATTAAATAGGTGGGTATAAACCCTGAACACCATAGATTAAATAGGTAGGTATAAACCCTGAACAGCATAGATTAAATAGGTAGGTATAAACCCTGAAAACCATAGATTAAATAGGTGGGTAAACCCTGAACACCATAGATTAAATAGGTAGGTATAAACCCTGAACACCATGGATCAAATAGGTGGGTAAACCCTGAACACCATAGATTAAATAGGTAGGTATGAACCCTGAACACCATAGATTAAATAGGTGGGTATAAACCCTGAACACCATCGATTAAATAGGTGGGTAAACCCTGAACACCATAGATTAAATAGGTAGGTATGAACCCTGAACACCATCGATTAAATAGGTAGGTATGAACCCTGAACACCATAGATTAAATAGGTAGGTATGAACCCTGAACACCATAGATTAAATAGGTAGGTATGAACCCTGAACACCATCGATTAAATAGGTAGGTATGAACCCTGAACACCATAGATTAAATAGGTAGGTATAAACCCTGAACACCATAGATTAAATAGGTGGGTAAACCCTGAACACCATAGATTAAATAGGTGGTTAAACCCTGAACACCATAGATTAAATAGGTGGGTATAAACCCTGAACACCATTGATTGATTTAGGCCGTGCAAAATTGGCACTCCTGAGACTATTCTAGTGCTTGTGTCTGATCAGAGGTTCAAGCACACTGCATGTTTTTCAGGTATTTTATAGATGTAGCCCTATGGGAATTTTGGGTATTTCCTAAACTCGTATTTTTATTTTGTTTATTTTCTTTTCAAACATGTTTTCCAGAATGTTAAAAATGTTTAAATAATGTTTACATGCATTAAAACTATGTATTAGTTAAAATGCACTTACCTGGAGTGAGGACCAATCAGGAGTCGGGGGTCAAAGTTCAGGAAGTGGGAGGAAGATGGACGTTGGGAGAACACAAGGAGAACGAGACCGGAGGAAGAAAGAGAAGGACATGAGTGAGAACTGCGACATTAGAAGTTGGTAAAACACCAAGTTAATGCGTGGTATAGTAAATGTGCTTCAAGACTGCACGAAGAGTGAGTTTATAGACATTTTATTTGAAGTTTACAGGGTAATAGTTGACGGTTTTGAAGAGTATTAGAGTATTCACCAAGGAGAAAGAGCGGACGGCTAGTCAGCGCGAGTTAGCTAAGAGGACTTTGCCAGCGAGTAGCCTGCTCGGTTGCCCTTTTGTGCATCGTCTGAGGAAGCACTTATCTCCAGAACCCTATCTGCTTTGCTGTCGGACGACGTCTTCAACCACCGGCATCGCCAGAACCGCGTTGTCGCGGCGTGGATGAACGACAACGACCAGCACTACGGCAGTGAGTTTCTTTTGTTTGCTGCGCCACGGCGTGAAGCGACCATTTTGTCTCCACGATCCTGAGCAACGTTACGGGCCTGCCACGTGTCCTCCTTTGACTGGGACCTGCGGTTTGGGTACCCATTCATATCATTGAGCATTTATTTAGTCATTTGCCGGCTTAGCTTTAGCTTCAAGTGAAACTGAATGTGTGTGAATGTGTGGTCATTGAACTGAATTGTGTTTATTTGTATTGCACTTGAAAAGCCAAATCAAATCATTTTACTTTTATACTCAAACTGTTTATATGTAACTACTATATCTTTCAGTAAATAGCTGAAACTTATTTCTGTTGAAGGCTTGCATTTCTTTGGGGTAATGTGAAGGTGTAAATGCTAACAAGTAGGTAATAATTAGGTAATTACATTAGAGCATTAATTAACACTAGAGAGAGAGAGATCTCTCGCTACATAGGAATTCGGGGAGCGCACTCCACACTAATAGCCAGACACGCTAGGGGGCGCTACATAAAATGGGGGCACGTCTGGGATCTTAATTAATGCAATTAAGTAATTAGTAATTTAATGCCTAATAGCCGTTAGCATTAGCCGTTAATTTTGTTAGAAATTAAGTCAAATACTTTACTGAGAAGCTATTAGAAATTAAGTCAAATACTTTACTGAGAAGCTAAAAGCCTAACCAAATCATTTTACTTTTTTTTACTTTTATACTCAAACGGTTTATATGTAAATACTATATTTTTCAGTAAATAGTTGAAATGTATTTCTGTTGAAGACTTGCATTTCATTGTCTTAATCATATTGATAAGTTTGATACTGAAAGTAAGCTAATGGAAAAAACGGTTTACATTTGCCTGATTTAAAGTAAAAGTGCTGATTAATGATGACCGGTGACATTTCTATTGAAGCTTATTCCATGATTAATATTGTTAGCTATTTAAAATAGTTAAAATATGAATGTAACTTTAAAAGCTAAGGCTTATTTAACTAAGCACAGATGATAGTTACATACATTTAGTGATTTATTTCAGTTAGCTATATAGTCACAATTGACATTTTGCATTAAGTTAAAAGCCTAATGGTAGGTATTATTGGGGTAATGTGAAGAGGGGTAAATGCTAACAAGTAGGTAATAATTAGGTAATTACATTAGAGCATTAATTAACACTAGAGAGAGAGAGAGATCTCTCGCTACATAGGAATTCGGGGAGCGCACTGCTACAGGAGTTTGTAATGCTTTCGGTTGGTCTGATGCTCATGGTCAGGTGCAAAGAGAGCATGACAGAACAGATGGTCCTCTGTGCCTCAGTTAGTAGAGCATGGCGTTAACAACGCTTAGGTTGTGGGTTTGATTCCTGCTGGGACCATCTACACAGCAAAATCGACAGACTCAAATGAACTCTAATCGAGTTAATTTCAACACCTTTAAAGTGTCTGGAGGGGTCCACTACCCACAGAGTGAATTTACGACTTTTGAAAGTGTTGCCATGTTTACACTATAATTGAGTTAATATCAACTCTTTCTATAGTTGACATTTAACACTGGTTAACACTTAACACACCAGTGTTACATGTTTTCAACTCCAGTGCTTAGTGTTCTCTCTGTGTGATTTGCTATATATATATATATATAAAACTATAAAAGGAGTTGCCTCATTAACACTATAAAGTGAAAATATGCTACTTTACAATTAAAATAAAGCATTTAAATATTTAAATAATTCGTAATAAACCAATTAAAAATAAGAATGACATACAAGTTGATTGCTTTATAAAAAACTTTTTTTATTTTGTTATCATCCAGATCTTGATGGCAGATAAATGACAGAAAAACAACAAAGACAATTTAAATGTGCACGTTACAGGTCATCCACGCAGATAACTCAGAAAACTCATCCATTTGGTCTTCTATACAGTAGGCATTAAAGTGGTCATCATAGTACATTGTTTCTACATTACAGGCTATTATGAAAGCACGCTCTTCGTATATAATAATATCACAGATCTTTTTGAAAGCAGGGAGATCATCGGTACATCCAGTGCATATGAACAAATCAACCTGGTACTCAGTACCATCATTTCTGTCCCAGTTGGTGCTTGAAACACTTGAACATGCTTCTAAATATAATTTCTGACTAAGTTCTTCCCCACCTTGCAAGGTGCTGATTGTTTTTGATGTAGGACCAAATTCAAATAATCTAAAACAATAATTTTTAAATTGAAACACCAGTTGGCGCTGATGCTGCTTCACCAATGATTTGGTGAGATTTTTGAAATCTTTACCACATCTTTTGAAAAATGTGTGTTTGGCTTCAAATCGCATGCACCACATATGGATAAGAGGGCCATTTTTTTGTATGCATCTCGGATAGTGTATCATCAAATGGTGCTTGGGGATCAACTTCTTGTCGGGAAACAATGCTTTGAACAGAGTATGGTGATCACGGATCAGATGTTTCAAGTAAGAAACACCTTTTACGGTGTAGAAAAACACTATATTGACAATCTGTATTAGAAGGAGCAGAAAGTTCCAGTGACTGTTATCCCTTTCAATGACATCACCCAGTGTGTGCAGAAGACACCATGACTGGACAGCATTCTGACCCGGGTGTTTGCTCTTATCATCCATCTTTAACCCACTTGGTTTGTTTTTATGTTCTGTGGAACCGTAATTAAAGCTCTGTATCCTGTCTGACAATGAGTTCAAAGAGACATAGCCCTGTTTAACAAGGTACTCAAAAACCAGCTTAAGTTCATACTGTACCACACCCTCTAGCAAATCATGCATTATATCAACAGCATAGTTATCAGTGTTATGGAAATACTCTAATGAATTGAGCACACATGACTTTTTAACACCATATAATGACCGCAGTTCAGGATTTTTATTTAGTGCCCTACAATGTTCAGTATGACCCTCTTTGGAACGGAAAATTAACCAAGGATGATTCTCAGTAAATACAGATTGCACTTCTTCCTTACTCATTAAACAAAACCTACAAAAATGTGTTGCACTGAAAGATTCCACAAACCCCAAAAAGCTATTTAAAGCCAGATTATCTCATGTTACTTGAATTACTGAGCCAAAAAATGGTTGTTCAAAACAAGGAAGCTGTATTCCTTCGGTTTCTAAGATTTTCAGGTCATCAATAAGAGGCTTTAGTATCACATTGTAACAAAGTCCGTTGTACACAGAGGCAGACGCAGCGTTACGGTAAGGGAATCTCTCCCGTTTATTCATATAGTTCGTCAGAATTGTTCTTTTGGCTTTCCAGCCTCCTCAATGATTACTTGGCGACTGCGACTTCGCAGTCGTCTCTTTCTCTCTCTCTCTCTCGCTCCGCCGTTCCCAGCTCACCTCGCCTACTGAAATGCCAGAAGCACACACATCTTAAACATTTGCCGGCGAGACTTAATTCGCAGCAGGTGTGCAACAAAAGTCTCGCCGACACAACCCCGGCCACGGTCCTGTAGCTCCCTCTACAGGCCGAACGCTGCATGTCCCCCCACATACCCCCACCGCCCGACACAGGCCGGGGAACCGACGGCCGACGACCTACTCCCCCCCCCCTGCACGGGAGAGGAAGTCTGCCACGACCATCTGCGCACCCGGTCTGTGCACGACGGAAAAGTTGAAGGGCTGCAACGCGAGGTACCACCGGGTGATCCTCGCGTTTACATCCTTCATGCGGTGGAGCCACTGGAGGGGGGCATGGTCGGAGTAGAGGGTGAAGGCGCGACCCAGCAGGTAGTAGCGGAGGGTGCCGACCGCCCACTTGATGGCCAGGCACTCCTTCTCCACGGTGCTGTACCGGCCCTCCCTCCCCGACAGCTTGCGGCTCAGGTACAGCACCGGCCGGTCGGCCCCCTCCACGCACTGGGTCAGTACTGCTCCCAGCCCTCTATCCGACGCGTCCGTCTGTAGGGAGAAAGGGAGGTTAAAATCAGGCGCATACAGGACCGTTTCTCCACAAAGAGCCCCCTTAAGGGCCTCGAACGACCCCTGGCACTGGCCCGACCATTGGACCGGATCCGGGGCACCCTTCCGGGTGAGGTCCGTCAAGGGACTGGCCAGCTCCGAAAACCCTGGTACGAACTGGCGGTAATATCCCGCCAGCCCCAGGAAGGCCCTCACCTCCTTCTTTGTCTTGGGCCGGGGAGAGGTGGCGATGGCCGCAGTCTTTTCAATCTGCGGCCGCACCTCCCCCCGTCCCAAGTGGTACCCCAGATACCGGATCTCCCTCCGCCCGATCACGCACTTTTTCGGGTTGGCCGTCAGCCCCGCCTGCCTCAGGGACCGCAGAACAGCAGCCACACTCCGCACATGCTGCGGCCAGGTGTCACTGTGAATGACAATGTCATCTAGGTAGGCCGCAGCATAGGCGGCGTGCGGCCGCAGAATACGGTCCATGAGGCGCTGAAAAGTGGCTGGGGCTCCGAACAACCCGAAAGGGAGCACAGTGAACTGGAATAACCCGAGCGGAGTGGAGAATGCCGTTTTCTCCCGGGACACCGGCGAGAGTGGAATCTGCCAGTATCCCTTCGTGCAATCCAACGTCGTGAAGTACCTGGCCGTACCAAGCCGGTCCAAGAGCTCGTCGACCCGGGGCATCGGATAGGCATCGAACTTGGAGACCGCATTAACCCGTCTATAATCCACACAGAACCGTATAGTCCCATCTGGCTTGTTGACAAGCACGATGGGGCTACACCAATCACTGCGGGACTCCTCGACCACACCCAGCTCCAGCATGGCTTCCAACTCCGTGCACACAACGTTTCGTTTGTGCACCGGCAACCTATAGGGACGCGTGCGCACCGTTAAACCCGGCTGCGTTTCTATATGGTGGTCGATGAGCGTAGTCCGACCGGGCAGGGGAGAGAACACGTCAGCGAACTTAAGCTGCAAATCTGCAACGTCCGCGGCCTGGCTAGCAGAGAGATGGTTATCAATATCGACCGGAGTGCTAACTTTCGATTTTGGGACTTCCGGACCGAACTCCTCTCTCTCCGGAATTACCGTAGCCAGAGCAACCGTGACCACGTCGTTCCATTTTTTTAGGAGATTGACGTGATACACCTGCAAGCTATCCCCCCGGTCCGAGCGTACAACCTCATAATCCACGTCCCCCATGCGACGTGTGACCACAAACGGTCCTTGCCACTTCGCGAGTAATTTCGTGCTGGAGGTGGGTAACAGTACGAGCACCTTGTCTCCCGGTGTAAACTCTCGTAGGGTAGACCCCCTGTCATACAGGCGTTTCTGACGCTCCTGGGCTTGCAGCAAATGCTCACGTGAGATAGCCCCTAGGGCGTGGAGCTTTGTGCGCAAGTCGAGGACGTACTGGATCTCACTCTTACTGTCGCTAGACCCTTCCTCCCAATTTTCTTTAAACAGGTCTAGGACACCCCGGGGCTTACGCCCGTAGAGTAATTCAAACGGGGAAAACCCGGTGGAAGCTTGGGGAACTTCCCGCACCGCAAACAACAGGGGATCTAGCCATTTATGCCAATTCCGACTATCCTCGTGGACAAACTTCCGGATCATTGACTTCAAGGTCCAATTGAACCGCTCACAAAGGCCGTCAGTGGCCGGGTGGTAAACACTGGTTCGAATCGCCTTGATGTTCAACAAGCCATACAGTTCCTTGAGGGTGCGTGACATAAAATTAGTGCCCTGATCGGTGAGAATCTCTTTCGGGATTCCCACGCGGGAGATGACTTGAAACAATGCTTGCGCTACACTCTTGGCAGAGATATTGCGCAGAGGTATTGCCTCGGGGTATCGGGTGGCGTAATCTATCAAGACCAACACAAATCGATAACCCTGTGTGCTCCGTTCAAATGGCCCGATAATATCCATCGCAATGCGGTCGAACGGGTTCTCGACCAATGGTAAGGGCCGCAAGGGGGCCTGGGGAATGGCCGGGGGATTTACTAACTGACATTCCCGACAGGAAGCGCACCACCTACGCACCTCTGCCCGAATCCCCGGCCAATAAAATCGAGCCATTATACGGTGCAGTGTTTTGTCATACCCTAGATGGCCCGCCATGGGGTTGAAATGAGCCGCCTGGAAGACCATTTCGCGGCGGCTGCGGGGAACCAGCAACTGGGTTACTTCCTCCTGACTATGTGAGTCACGACTTACTCGATATAACCTGTCGCTGATAATCGCAAAATAGGGGTGGGCGCGCACCGCGTCTGGCCGTATCAAAGTACCATCAATTGCTATCACTTGGTCAAAAGCTGATCTGAGGGTCTCGTCACGAGACTGCTCGAGGGGGAAGTCGCCTAGCAGCGGATAGTTCGGCGAGGAAGTCTCGGGGTGAGGCGCCCCCGCCGGCTCCGGCTCCCCGGCAGTGTCGCGAGGCGCCGCCTCGGCACAGAGCACATTACACGCCACACACCTCCCTAGCTGTCGTGCACGCATCCCGGTAGCCCTCTTTACCGCTTGAGGAAACCCCTCCCAATCCACACCTAGAATCAGGGGATGCGTGAGGCGTGGGCTAACCGCCGCCTGTACTCTATGGTTTTTCCCCTCAAAATGAATTTCGATAGCGACCACCGGATATTCGTGAATGTCCCCATGCACACACCTCACCCGCACCCTCGATGCCTTCAACAATGCCCCCGGCCGAACCAGGCGCTCCTGGATCATGGACTGCATGCAGCCCGAATCCAAGAATGCCTGGTGCGTATCATGTTGTATCCTTACCGGAATACGATACGCCGCTCCTGGTCCGGGGGAAGGGCCCGGTATGTCGCCGATGCGGACGACCCGTCCCACGTCCATCGCCCGACACTCGGCCTGCACGTGGCCCGGCCGTCCGCACCGCCAACACACCCCCCCTGTCGCTCGAGGTGCTCCCTGTGGGGCCGGGGTCGGTTCCGGATAGGTGCGCCCCTGCCATCTCGTCCTCGGGGCTGGCGCCGGCCTCTCTCCTTCTGCTCCCCCGGCTCCTCCTGGGCGTTGGCCCCCCCCCCCTTGCCGCGGGGCCGGGGTTGGTCGTTGTGGCCCCCGCGGTGGGAGGGAGAGATGGTCCTCGGCCTGTCCGACGGCGGTCTGGAGGTCCTGGGGGCGGTGGTACTGGACCTTGGGGGGACCTGGTGCCGCTCCGGTCCCCGGCGCCGGCCCGCCGACCCTGGTGAAGTCCTGAAGGAGGGCACTGTCCGTGATCCTCGCCGCCGTTAGTTCCTCCAGCGTCGTCTGCTGGGTCTGCTGCAGGGCCGTCTGCTGTTCGAGGACAAGCGCTATCCTCGACATCGCCGCTGTTAACGCTTCCATTCTGCCTTCCCTCTGTGTCCCAGGTTGGGCGCCAATGTAACAAAGTCCGTTGTACACAGAGGCAGACGCAGCGTTACGGTAAGGGAATCTCTCCCGTTTATTCATATAGTTCGTCAGAATTGTTCTTTTGGCTTTCCAGCCTCCTCAATGATTACTTGGCGACTGCGACTTCGCAGTCGTCTCTTTCTCTCTCTCTCTCTCGCTCCGCCGTTCCCAGCTCACCTCGCCTACTGAAATGCCAGAAGCACACACATCTTAAACATTTGCCGGCGAGACTTAATTCGCAGCAGGTGTGCAACAAAAGTCTCGCCGACACAACCCCGGCCACGGTCCTGTAGCTCCCTCTACAGGCCGAACGCTGCATGTCCCCCCACACACATCAAAACCATATGTCTTCAGATCTTCAGTGTAGAATAGAGCTGCAAGATGTACATTCATCAGTACTGAGTTACACTTGGGTAAAGTAGAGTAAAGTAGACACCCCCAATTTTGTGTATCACCTTCTTGGAACCTAGAGTGTTAGCAGTTTCAAAATCGTCGTAATAGAGTAGAATCTGTAAAGCATGCTTTTGCTGTGAGAACAGGGCATGGTTTTGGAAATATGACCCATCATTGATGTCTTTGTAAATACCATTTTCACTTTGTTTGTCCTGTAAAAAGCTCTCTCTTACTTGGCTGTTTTTGAATATGGATTTGAGTGTACCCAGAATCGGCACATACATGCACTTGTTTGCTACAGGAACCTGATTGTAGACACCTGTAGTTCTATCTCTGCGCAAATGCAGTCTCACCCCAAGGACATATTCTTTAGGTTCAACAATTTCCCATTTTTCATTGTAATATTTATGCCTCTTTACCCCCGTGTTTAATTCTGAAAAAAGATTACCTAATTGATCAAAACAGTGCTCTATTTTTTGAGAAATGTCTGAACTCTTAGTTTCAGGAGAAACCGTTTTGAGAACTGCTACTCGTGCTTGGCTTTGGACGTCATTAATGACTTCTTCCATTGAACAGACAATTGTTTGGACAGCACTTTCAGGGAGACCTGATGCTTGCAGATGTGCAACAATTGATCCACACATTGAAGGTAGCTGACTTGTTACTTCACAAAGCTTTGTTGGTACCGGTGGAATCTGCAAAGTGGCAACAACAGTTGGGCGATCACTTGAACATTCCGCCTCACATTCTTTCTGAGTGGCAACATCCTGATTAGTATCAACCTCTTCATCCATGCTGTGACTATGCACCTTGTTGAGGTGCTTTCGGAAGCCACTTTTAGTACAACATGATAATGGACAACCTAGCTCTCCACAATTTAAACGTAAAGTTTTGCCAGGATATAGACCATGTTGAAATTTTAGATGTTGGCAAAGAACCAAACTATTTTTGTGGTGCGCTTTACATACAAAACATGTGAACATCTTGAAGGCTGTTTATGAATTCAGTCCTCTCGCTGCAGCAGTCTTGCTCTAAGTTCTTTAACACGTGGGCTCTCCTTTGCTCTTCCGATATCGATGTTGTAAATTGTGGTTTGGATAAATGTGTAGAAATTACAAAGAGCTTTGTCTTATGAAAGACTGAAGACGTAGTGAGTTTTGAACAGTTCATCAAAAGCTGCCACTGATGTATGTGCCTTGCATGGTATCGGTTTTCGGTCGATAACAAGGTAGAACCGTTGGATATCATTCCTTTGCTCACCGATGCAGAGGAGGAATGGTTGTTTTGTGTCAGCAGTCTCAAGGAAGGTAGTCACACTGGCTCCTTCCTGTCGGTCAGAAAAGGGACAAAGTAAATATGAAAATTAAACTCTTTGCATGGTTTTTTATCACCAAGCGTTTCATCACAGCTTATTTACAGATGGAATGAACAAAATGAGATGATGTATGTCTCAGAATTCCAAAGTAATCTGCACCTCAAAACGCACATCTGAGGTTTAAAAATGAACTTTTGCATACTTTAAGATATCTCACAAGATGGCTGGCTGCTTGAGCTGGACTGATCTTGGCTGTTTTTTTCTGGCCTCTTGAGGTCGGAGGGAGCAGATGCAGCAGCAAAAGGATTAACGACATATCACTGTCTCATCCTAAAGACATCACAAAATAATTAAATTAGACACTAATGAACACTAATGAAATATTTTGGAAATACAAAACCGTCTTTACTGACCGTGGTTGTCCTCAGGTTGAGGTTCAGTTCCTGACAGAAGCTCAACAATGTACTGATTTGGTGGAAGAGTCTTGCAGTCTGCGATGACTTTTGGCTTGAAGAATGTTGACCACTTTGCCAGGAATTTCTGAGACACTTCGTCACCAAACATCATGGAGAAATCCTGGTCGATCTACAAACAAGGAGACAATATTTTGATATACAGATTTCAGTATAGATGACAAAGGGAAATGGTGGGGTCAAATACTGAAACTACTACAAAAGCTAAAGATTTTCTTACCAATCCAGGCACATCAAGGAAATGAAGGAACACATCCAGGACTGATGATGATGCATCCTCATCATGGACCATCTTCTGTCGATACTCGAAAGTCACTCTCATTTTGTCTCTGACCACAGATTCATCAGTTGAATGTCTGATTGTAGATATCGCCTCCCTGCACTCCTCACCAAATAGCTGTTCACAGGCCAACAAAGATTCTCGTCTGGTTTTTGGACCATCCTGAATAACTGTCTTGGAATGACCCCGGGAGCCATCAGAGGTGTTGCGTTGAACCGTCTTGATCCTCCAAGCAATGTAGCCAGTGTTACCCTCAGGATCATAGTAGTGTTCCTGTTTAAGACAACAAAACCAAGGCACACATATTCATATAAATTACTCAACACAATAAGTTTAGACACTGACAATATAAAACTTTACAAAAACTAGTGGGAAATACAAGGCTGAGAAACCTATATACTCATCTGAAACAGGATTTAAATACAAACAAGGAAACTAAAAAGGGAAGAAAGTATAGAAAATACAATGGTTTGGGTTTTCACATAGAAAACAAGAACTTACATATCCTTGTTTGGAGAATGGATCTTGGAGGTACGGAAAAAGTGTCACAATTCTCAGTGCATAATTGGTTCTCACACTTGGCGGTGGAATCCTCCTTTCAAAACAAATCATAGTTTATGCTTGAGCCCACCTTGTAAGTGTGTATGTTTTGCAAGGGAGAGAAGATACATTCTTACCTATGTAACTCCATCATATCTGCAACCAGGATGTTCACCATCTGTTTACGTGTTGCATCCGGTAGTGTTGTCGTCTTGTCATACTCCTTAAAGATTTCTCACCCTTCTGATTGGCCCTCAGAACATTTTCAACTTTCTGACAAAACATGTTACAATGGAGGCTTGTAAGGAAGCTTGCTTATGGAAATTTAAAAGAGGATTTTTGTGATTTTTTTCCCCCCAAAAAACAATTCACTTTTCTATGGCATTCCTTTATACAGAATACCCAATATTCTTCTGCAGATATATATTTAAAGATATTATCAATAATAAAAATGACTTAATTGAGGATTTTAAATGTATTTTTTCAAAGCTTACCTGTTTTGCTTCATATTGATCCATTAAGCCTGATGGGTTCCTCCTCTTTCTTGTGGACTCAAGGACAATTGTAGAATCAGATGAATGGGATGAAGCTGGGGATAGTGGAGTCTCCGCCACTACCAAGGATGAATGGGATGAAGCGACCAAGGATGAATGGGATGAAGCTGGGGACAGTGCAGTCACTACAGATGAGAATTTTCGACCAGCTGAACATCCAGATCTACACATTTTAGTCTGTCCATCTATGGATAATATGTGTGCCAAAGATAATGATCAATAGAATATCAAATGATAACAGTTTGAGGCCTCCAAAATGATAATGACAATATTTGACAAAACATTATGTGCCTCTCAGGGTTCACACTGCCTGTGATACCTCATCAAAACCCCTGCCTTTTCAAGGACTTTCCTTACCTACTGGGAAAGGGACCATGAAGGTCAAGACACCTGCCTTTTCAAGCTCATCGAAGACATCTCCACCCACCTCTGTTCCTGACACATCAGTCAAGCTTAGCTTGCCCCCACTGAAACTCTCTTCCAGACTAAACTTCTCTGTTACTAGGAGAATCAAAAGTACAGTACATTGCATTAATACAATATGAATCTATTTGCTGATAGAACAGTTTGTGTAATACCTATGGGACACTAGCACCTGCAAACTAATCACTGTATTTACAGAATATTTAAGATTGCATGTTCAACTATAGTGATAACATTAAATGCAAAACTATTTCCATAAATAAACTACAAACTTTCTTGAAGGAACTTCTTGAATATTGAAAGACTTGATCAGTCTGTGGAACTCTAATGTATTCCTGCACTCCTCGGATCTCCACTTTAACCAGCATTTCCTGTAAAAGGATATAATTAAATAACTATTTGTTAATCAAGCCAGGCCAACACAGTCCAAATAGAACCAGAGCCAGAATCATAATGCCTCTGTAAAACATGACAGTGCTTATCAATGTGAAGAGAGTGAAACAAGGTGAGGGTTACCGCCTGCTGTGAATAAACAAATAAAAACACAAGTGTCAAGATTAAGAATATGCCGCACTATCACAGTGCAGTGATACTGAGGTAGTTTTTATATGAAGAACTTATATAATTTATGTAAAGTCATCCTTTCTACAAACCTTAAAATCCTTTTGAATTTGCACAGTAGCCTATTATTGAAAACTACAATTGATTTGTGACCAACAAGCTATCGATTTACAGGAGAATCATGAAACAATGAGGATTTTCACCATGCATGTGCCTGTTGCATTTCATTCATTTTGAGGAGAAAACACCTCCTAGCTGCTCCACTAACTAATCTAAGTAAAAAAGTTGAAACGTTTTCTGTGGGTCCACAATTGAAGTTACAGATATGCACAGTCCTCATATCAGGATTTTGCAATACCAAGTCCTTTGCTGGACAGCAACACAGCTAACACGTGGAGGCATGTTCTCACCTAGCCAATTTGCTAATGTGAGCAGTTAGCTAACACAAAAGATAGCGAAAATGATGTAACTTAACCTACACTGCCAAACGTTACAAACTCAACGAGAATTACCATAAGCTTACAGTAACACTTAATAATCAGAAAAGGTATATAAGTAGAAGAAACAAACGCTAGGTAGCTGGCTAACATAGTCCTGGCTAAGCTTGAGTAAAAACTGCAGTCTAAACATCATACCAAGGTCTAAATACGTATTTGCATAACAATATCACTCATGGTCATCTATTTAAATGTATGTTTTAAGTCGCTTTGGACAAAGGCGTCTGCTAAAAACCAGCCTAACAATGAAGACTTTTGTGTACTGTACTTGACTTGTTTCCTCATACCGTGAGCTACACATTTAAACAAAAATAACCTCAACAACAACAACAGCAATAAAAACAACCTAAAAAATAAGCGCTGTCATATTTCTGTAAGATTCTTACCTTTTGGTAACGGAAATCAGCTTCTGTGTATTTGCGTTACTATCGAGGTTAAGGTTCCGTCTCCTGAGAGGAATCTGCTTCTTTCTCTGTGTTGTGTGTAATGAACTGGACTATGACCAGGAACTGGTCATGTAAATCATCTTGCTGACTTCCTCCCTCTGCTGGCTGTGTGGGTGTGTGTGAGGGTGTGTATGTGTGTGTGGGTGTGTATGTGTGTGTGGGTGTGTGTGAGGGTGTGTGGGTGTGTATGTGTGTGTGTGTGTGTGTGTGTGTGTGTGTGTGTGTGTGTGTGGGTAACTCAGTTGTGGGGGACAACATATTTACTCCACACTTGTTATGGTTTGGTTTGATGCGGCTCATCATGACACAGTCACACACCTGGTCCTCTGTGGCTCATCATGACACAGTCACACACCTGGTCCTCTGTGGCTCATCATGACACAGTCACACACCTGGTCCTCTGTGGCTCATCATGACACACCTGGTCCTCTGTGGCTCATCATGACACAGTCACACACCTGGTCCTCTGTGGCTCATCATGACACAGTCACACACCTGGTCCTCTGTGGCTCAGTTGGTAGAGCACGGCGCTAACAATGCTTAGGTTGTGGGTTTGATTCCCGCTGGGACCATATATACTGAAATGTATGCACTCACTGCAATATAAGTCGCTTTGGATAAAAGCGTCAGTTAAATGGCATATATTGCATATAGTATTCCAATAATATTATGTGCTGTGCGTATTATTATCAAGTACCATCAATGTTATTTATTTATTTATGTTTAGCACATTTTTCCTCTTTCAAGCCATTTTACACTAACGGGGGGAAAACCTGGGGAGTGACACTCTCAGCCGCGAGCCTGTTTTTCTTTGTATTATCTGACCACCGGTTTGGGGACCAGTCTAGTAAAGGGAGGGGTCGAGCTGTAGGAGACGCTCTCTCAGCTGGTCCTGGAGAGTAATAATACAAATCACCTCTCACTTTCACCTCCTTGTAACTCGATGAGCCGATGATGCCCAGCTCTACGACAGAGCACAGACGATACGTCAACAATCAGGATTTCCATGAAAGAAACACACCAAGTAAAAACAAGTTCATCTTTATTTAAAAGTTACACGAGAAAAAAACCACAAAAGTCTTTCAGGGTTTTTTGATGATCATGACACCTTGTCTCCCGGCAGTTCAGGCCCTGTACAGGACCCCGGACCAACCCTCTGACTAACAGGTATGGACGTCAGCCTGCAGGGTCTTACCCTGTAAGCTACTTCCTAACAGGTCCGGTGTAGGTTGGTGTAGATTAGACTCACTCCGCTTGTTAACAGTCTACGTCCCATAGTTCCTCCATTGACCTCCTTCACCCACTTCAATTGAACTGAAAACTCCCCCGAAAACCGTACACAGAAGTGGGTAACCTCTATGGTTAATGACTGCTCCAATCTTATATGAGTGCAAGTTGGTGTGGTTGCGGAAAGGTGTTTATCGGTAAGTACAATTTACCCAAAGGAGGTAACGATGGGCTAGATATAACCATTCAGATCCTATGATGAAATATGCACAGTAATCTATAACCTTCTATGTCACCAGGAGGAGGTAAAAATACTAATGATGAATGGAATAGTTCAATAAAAATAACATTTAAAAAAATTGAGTTTAGAAAACTGTTACTTTAAATGCAGGTTAGATTGTTTAATAATAGCTTAAAGCATTACAGCATAGCTAAGTTATCATAAAAATGGGTTACAGACAGAGTATTAAAATATTAAAATGATGAAAATATAAAAATGAGAAAAATGAGAAAAGAATAAAATCTCTACCTCCACCCCTACTCTGCCTAATCTACTTGTCTGTGAAATTTAGAGAAGTCCCAGTTCCTCTCCGTCGAGTGAAGCCGGTTCCTCTTTCCGCCACGGCTGTGGTAAAGAGCCGATGTTATGCTCCCCTGGCTGAGGGACTCTGATTCCCGCAGAGTGTCTCAGCTTTGCCCCCTGAAACTGCTCTACCGGTCTCAGCTTTTCCTCTAAGTCCGTTCTTCCTCAAAGAAAGGTCCGCCAGGTCCTCTGTTGCAATCCAGTGGCGAGTCCGTTAGTCAGGATTTGATCAGAGTGTGAACTCCGGCCACGGAGAACTTCTCGGGCACCAGACAATGAGAGCTCCAGTTCCACCCCGGGGTAAGGTATCCAACACGCTCCTTCCTGCTCCGGTTCTTCAGGTTTTAACGCTCCTCAGCGGGGAATGACCGCTGCGCTGCTCCGGGGAGCTTATTTTATACTCTGCTTTTGATCCAAAACTCCTCCCATATGACATAATCTCTGTTTACTAACAGACCCAAGATTCCTCACATGTGACATCTTCTTTGTCTACAAACAGAGCGGTGTTTAACCCTTTGAGTGATTAGCTAGAACCGTGGCTAAGCTAATCTAGTGGCTAAGTAGCTTCCTTCTAAAGTAAATAAGGAAGTGCTTTTGGGGAAGTCCTTTTAAGGAACTTTCTCTGTCCCTCAACTCTCAGTGTTACAAAACCTCATCAACATCAATACAATACATCCAAACAGTAATACAGTATAGCGATCAAATATCATAGATCAAAACCAGTAAATCACTCTATACTTCACATTGTTACACTTAATCATCGTTATCATTCTCATACTTGATTATGGACACAGTAGTACTTTTTGTTGGGGATTCCCACTACCTGACCTACTTCACCCCGTAGGCCCTATATAATATCCCCTTTTATGCAATAATAAACCTCTGTATCATCAAAATAAACGTCAGTAATATAGTATCATACATCAGTAATCATCCCTGAGTAAGATTACACAATCAAACATTGGTATTCTTATATTCTTAGTACTTTCACTGTTAGCATGCCGTCATCATAATGAGGCCTAAGCAGACATGTTGACACGGGGTCATACACTCACACTCTAGTTCCTCTTAAGCAGTTATGCAGTTACACATATTTGAATCAACTTATCATCTATAAGCAGTTATGCAGTTGCAACTATTTGAGGGATAGATGGAAGATAAAATGTGTTTCAGGAACATCCTCAGCCGCAGTGTCCCTCGTCAGGTCGGGCCCCCGGCTGCTAAGCTTTTTCTCTTGTGTCATGGTGATTCACCAAGGTTGCTCTCAAACCTCGGGCCGATCCTGCTGTGCTTAACTGAGGAACGTTGGGAATGGTGTTCAGGCCGGGGAAAGGCCGTACTAGACTCACCCTCGGTGACACAACTCAAACACCCAATCTAGCCAACTCTTATATACATACAGACACTCTCTCCTGTGTTATTCTCACAGTTCATCATCAGCCTGATTTGATCATCTAATGATTCATCTGGATTGTTTCCCTGTCAGTTGAATTTCTTCTATACATCCACTCTCTCCTTGTGGTCCGAGGAAGACATTTGGGCTGACAGGTCTCAGACAGGGCTACTCATCTCAAGAGCTACACTGACACGACACACTGTTCACTACACACTGTACACTACACACTACACACTACACACAACACCCTACACCTTTGGTGTTCAGTATGATCTCCCTGAGACTCGTTTACACAGGGTCACTGAACTGCCCTCGCCCCAAAGATAAAACCCTGGGTAGAGGGGCTCAGTGAATGTGGAGTGGAATGTGTGCAGGAGGGTCCGTGTGTCAGAGGAGACGCTGTAGAAGGACAGAGTGCCGGCCGGCCAGTCCAGATACACTCCTACTCTGTGGGAGCCAGAGGAGGGGACAGGTATGACAGTCCTTTTATTATTGTGCCAGGCAGAGTAACTGTTACCAGAGCAGTACAGACTCCAGGACTTGTCATTGTATCCCAACCCATTACCCTCTCCTCTCCTGCTGATTCCTTTATATGTCACTCCTATATAAGCCCCTTCCCCACTCCTCTCTACCTCCCAGTAACGGCGCCCAGTCAGACCCTCTCTACACAGCACCTGTGACCAGTAGTCAAATCTCTCTGGGAGATCAGGATACGACTGCTTCTCTCTCCCCCGTGTCACCTTTCTGTTCTCCTCAGACAGAGAGAGGTCTCTGTGTGCTGTGTTTGGGTCCAGTGTGAGCTCACAGGCATCTGATTGAGAGGGCAAAAATAATCATCAAATCAATACAATTGAATAAATTACAATATTCACAATGTCATCTTGTTATGGCAACATTATTTTTTTCACAAAATATTACTTATTAATTTAAGATGTTTTACAAGGGATATAACTAATTCATGTTTACTAATATTTTAGATTTACACATGAATACAATACTGGTGCTCTGTTTGAACTCTGCTGTACCCTGGTTCTTGAGTAATATCACAGTCCTATTTTCTACAGCGTTGGTGACTTACATTTGATCAGCCCAGGTTTGAGCCTGCACTCTCCACCATGGTCCACACTATATCAACCACAGAAGAACCCACAGTGGTTGAATGACACACTCCAAATCATGTGGAAAATAGATACAGTGCATTAATCTCATTGATACGTCCAGCCACATATTCAGCCTTTACCTGAGTGTCTGTAGTTTACAGAGTGGATCTTTCTGTACAGCAGAGAGCAGTGCCAGTCCAGAATCTCCTGGGTGATTGTAGCTGAGGTCCAGCTCTCTCAGGTGGGAGGGATTAGACCTCAGAGCTGAAGCCAGAGAAACACAGCCTTCCTCTGGGACTCCACAGCCTGACAACCTGGGGAAATAGTGTCACTCCATCTGATATCAAGAATCTGATTATTCCTCTCTAATGTACATGTGCAGCTTTAAATCCAAGGCCACATATGAATGAGGAATACAAATTAATACATGCAGCCAAACGATCACAGAGCGTGCAGACAGCCTCCCCCTCTCACCTCACACACACACACACACACCCACAAACACATACATACATACATACATACATACATACATACATACATACATACATACATACATGCATACATACACACATGCACACATACACACACTATAGTAATTGAATCTTAATTATTTGAATCTTAGTAATTTATCGTTTTGGAGGGGACAGTAGTCCTTGGTTAAGGGAGCACGAGATGACGGTCTGGAAGCTCACAAAAGAAAAAGTTGGAATACAAATGAAGTGGTACGCCGAGTGTTGTCACAGCCAAGAGTTTATTGATTGATTGAACTGATTGGAAGATCATGTAAATGTTCTGTCTCCGTCATTGAGTTTTGCAGAGCAAGTGTCATTGATAATGTAAAACACTTAGGAATGATTTGTCTGACAACAAGAATAGTCTCAGACCTCACCTCAGTGTCTGTAGTTGACAGTGTGGACTTCCCAGTCCAGCAGAGAGCAGCTTCACCCCCCCGTCACCTAGATCATTATAACTAAGGTCCAGCTCTCTCAGGTGGCAGGAGTCTGAGCTGAGAGCTGAGGCCAACGCTTCACAGCATCTCTCTGTGAGGCCACATCCATTCAGCCTGAATGAGGAATACGAATAAATACATGCAGCCAAACGATTAGTGTGATGCATTATGATAAGAATTCAAAATTGAGAGTTATAGTTGCTCTCATCAGGGGAGCAAGCCACCATGGATACATTTGTAGTCACTAGATTTCTACGTCTAGTATGATGTAATTGCTAGCTATTGGGTTAGTGCAGTATTGTGTAGTCCCATGAGCTGATCTAAGGCTAGGTGGGTCAGGATTTGATAAGAGTAAAGTTATTCAGAGAGTGAAGACAGAGAAGCCCCCCCTGCCACTGTGCACACAAACACACACACACACACACACACACACACACACACACATAGACACACACAAACACACACACATTATATAGTAATTGATTGGAAGATAATGTACATGGTCTGTCTCAATAATTAAGTCTTTCTGTTCAAGTATCATTGATTCCATAGAATGATAATGTTACAGACACTTAGGAATGATGTGTCTGATAACAAGAATAGTCTCAGACCTCACCTCAGTGTCTGTAGTTGACAGTGTGGACTCCCCAGTCCAGCAGAGAGCAGCTTCACCCCCCCGTCACCTTGATCATTATTACTGAGGTCCAGCTCTCTCAGGTGGCAGGAGTCTGAGATGAGAGCTGAGGCCAACGCTTCACAGCATCTCTCTGTGAGGTGACATCCATTCAGCCTGAATGAGGAATACAAGTAAATACATGAAGCCAAACCATCACTGTGGTGCAAGAATTCATGAGTGAGAGTTATAGTTGCTCTCAACAGGGGAGCAAGCAACCATGGATACATTTGTAGTCACTGGATTTCTACGTCTGGTATAATATATTTGCTTGCTATTGGGTTAGTGCAGTATTGTGGAGTCCCATGTGCTGATCTAAGGCCAGGTGGGTCAGGATTTGAGGAGGGCAAACATATTCAGAGAGTGAAGACAGAGCAGCCCCCCCCTGCCACCACACACACACACACACACACACACACACACACAAACACACACACACACACACACACACACACAGAATATAGTAATTGATTGGAAGATAATGTACATTGTCTGTCTCAATCATTGAGCCTTTCTATTTAAGTATCATTGATTCCATAGAATAATAATGTAACAGAAACTTAGGAATGATGTGTCTGACAACAAGAATAGTCTCAGACCTCACCTCAGTGTTTGTAGTTGACAGTGTGGACTCCCCAGTCCAGCAGAGAGCAGCTTCACCTCCTTGTCACCTAGATCATTATAACTGAGGTCCAGCTCTCTCAGGTTGCAGGAGTCTGAGCTGAGAGCTGAGGCCAACGCTTCACAGCATCTCTCTGTTAGGTGACATCCATTCAGCCTGAATGAGAAATACAAATAAATACATGCAGCCAAATGATCACTGTGGTGCATTATGATAAGAATTCATGAGTGAGACTTATACTTGCTTTCAACAGGGGAGCAAGCAACCTTGGTACATTTGTAGTCACTGGATTTCTAGGTCTGGTATAATGTATTTGCTAGCTATTAGGTTAGTGCAGTGTTGTGGAGTCCCATGAGCTGATCTAAGGCCAGGTGGGTCAGGATTTGAGGAGGGCAAACATATTCAGAGAGTGAAGACAGAGCAGCCTCCCACCACACACACACACACACACACACACACACACACACACAGACACACACAATATAGTAATTGATTGGAATATAATGTCCATTGTCTGTCTCAATTATTGAGCCTTTCTGTGAAAGTATCATTGATAACATAGAATGATAATGTAACAGACACTTAGGAATGATGTGTCTGACAACAAGAATAGTCTGAGACCTCACCTCAGTGTCTGAAGTTGACAGTGTGGACTCCCCATTCCAGCAGAGAGCAGTTTCACCCCCCCGTCACCTACATCATTATTACTGAGGTCCAGCTCTCTCAGGTGGCAGGAGTCTGAGCTGAGAGCTGAGGCCAACGCTTCACAGCATCTCTCTGTGAGGTCACATCCATTCAGCCTGAATGAGGAATAAATAAAATCATTAAGAATTGTTGATTCAAAGAAAAAGTAAAAAATGTACCTGTGTGATGTGTTCTCTCATTTCCAGTTGCTTGTCGCCGCACTTGATTAGCAAATAATTACATTTTCGTCCAAAACCTGTACATGGGCTGTTTTGGGATTTTAACATTTTACTAGAACATGTTTTCTAATAATTTGTTAATTGTTTTAAAGGCGAAATCAACATCTATCCATACTTTTCATGCCTTAAATGATGGATAGAGTGTTCAGTTCTAGATGAGTGGCGAGCTCCTGAAAACAGCAGTGTGAACTCACTGGCTAAAGAACTGACTCATTCCACTTTCACAAAAATAAAGCTGACAAACTCATTAGCTGAACTGTGAACACAGCCATCCATGTTATTATATATTCTACCTATGTTATTTGCTTAATGTCAGACAAAAAGTCTTCATTTGCTGCGGTGTGAGTATCTGTGGTCCCGCGAGTGGAATGCGATTGTCGTCAGGTTAAAAACAGAGTCGACATCAGGAGTGGATTTTTCCGAACCAGTTCCGACTGGAAAAGAATGACCAAAGCGAAAATCTGACTTCTTTCTAACTCATTATAGGGAGTCGAGACACAAAGCAACTGAACATGATGGAGCAAGTCACATATTTGTGTGTCAATAAAACATGAAAGATAAACATAAGTGTGCAATCAATTAATGAATGACTTTTGACCGTGTGATCAATAACTCAGTTTCTTCCATTTAATCCATAAATCATAATAAGTGATCACATACTCCATTCATAGCCCAAGTTTCAATGCAGTGTTTTGTCCATCTACTTACAGTGCCGTCTTAGAGGCTGTGACCACTGGCAGCAGCCTCAGAAGACCCTCTTCTGATCTGGAGTATTTCTTCAGGTCAAACACATCCAGCTCCTCTTCTGAAGTCAGCAACACAAAGACCAGAGCTGACAATTGTGCAAGTGAGAGTTGGGCTTTCGAGAGACGTCCTGAGGTCAGGTAGCTTTGGATCCCCTCCACTAGAGAATGGTCATTCATCTCATTCAGACAGTGGAACAGATTGATGCACCTCTCTGGAGAGGGATTCTCCCTGATTTTCTCCTTGATATACTTGACTGTTTCCTCATTGGTCTGTGAGCTGCTTCCTGTCTGTGTCAGAAGGCCTCGTAGGAGATTCTGATTGGACTCCAGTGAGAGGCCCAGGAGGAAGCGGAGGAACAGGTCCAAGTGACCATTCTCACTCTGTAAGGCCTGGTCCACTGCACTCTTGTGTAGGTTGATGATGGGGTTGATCAGTGGTGTGTCAATCTTTGGTTTGCGGCTGTGTGATGACTGTAGCTTCATGGATGAGGATTTCTGTTTGACCAGTGGATTCTCATTGCTGTGGTTGAATGTGAGGAACACATATAAAGCAGCTAGAAACTCCTGGATGCTCAGATGCACAAAGCTGAACACTTTGTGCAGCCCACACTCCTCTCTGAAGATCTCAGTGCACACTCCCGAGTACACTGTGGCTTTTGTGACATCAATGCCACACTCCCTCAGGTCTTCCTCATAGAAGATCAGATTGCCATTTTCCAGCTGATTGAAGGCCAGTTTTCCCAGTGACAGAATTAGTTCTTTATCCCACTGTGGATCTCTGTCATGGTCTCCAAGGTACTTCACATTCCTCTGTTTGGTTTGAAATACCAGGAAGTGTGTGTACATCTGTGTCAGAGTCTTGGGCATCTCTCCTTTCTCTGCTTCACCCAACAGTCTCTCTAGGGTAGTGGCTGAGAGCCAACAGAACACTGGAATGTGACACATGATGTGGAGGCTCCTTGATGACTTCATGTGTGTGTGGATTCTGCTGGCCAGGTTCTCATCACTGATTCTCTTCCTGAAGTACTCCTCCTTCTGTGGGTTGTTGAACCCTCGTACCTCTGTCACCTGGTCAACACACTCAGGAGGGATCTGATTGGCTGCTGCAGGTCGGGATGTTATCCAGAGGAGAGCAGAGTCAAGCAGATTCCCCTTGATGAGGTTTGTCAGCAGCACGTCCACTGGGGTTGACTCTGTGGCATTACAACATGTCTCGTTGTTCTGGAAGTCTAGAGGAAGTCGACACTCATCCAGACCATCAAAGATGAACAGAACTTTATACTTGTCGAAGTTGGAGATTCCTGATTCTTTTATTTCAATGAAGAAATGACCAAGAAGTTCATTCAAACTGCACTTCTTCTCTTTCATTAAATTCAGCTCCCGAAAAGGAAGTGGAAATATGAACTGGACATCCTGATTGGCTTTTCCTTCAGCCCAGTCCGTAATGAACTTCTGAGTAGAGACTGTTTTTCCAATGCCAGCGATTCCCTTTGTCAGCACATTTCTCATTGGTTTGTCTTGTCCAGGTAAAGGCTTGAAGATGTCGTTGCATTTGATTGGTGTCTCCTGTGTTGCTGGTCTCCTGGATGCTGTCTCAATTTGTCTGACCTCATGTTCGTTATTGACCTCTCCACTTCCACCCTCTGTGATGTAGACCTCTGTGTAGACCTTATCGAGAAGTATTTTGTTGCCTTGCTTTGCTATTCCCTCAAACACACACTGAAACTTCGTCTTCAGGGTGGACTTGAGTTCTTGTTGGCACACCACAGCAACCTCATCTGAATGACAAAACAATGAAAAAAATATTCCTGGCACACTTTAGATTAAGTTGACCCAATACCTGCAGTGACTGTAAAATATATATATATATATATATATATATATATATATATATATATATATGCCATTTAGCTGACACTTTTATCCAAAGCGACTTAAATTGCAGTGAGTGCATACATTTCAGTATATATGGTCCTAGCAGGAATCAAACCCACAATCTAAGCGTTGTTAAAGCCATGCTCTACCGACTGAGCCACAGAGGACCACATATTGTATTAATTAACAAGTTGTTATATAGTAATTAATTATTAATTAATTATATAGTAATTAATTACATAGTATGTAGTGTAGTTGAATGATATATTACTACACGTGTAGGAAAGAACAGTCCTTATTCCATCTGTGTTATAGGAAACTGTCCAAACCCATTACTATGCAATTATACAGAAACAACAAATCTTGATACTGGAGTAATTACAGAGAAACTAAGGTATAGAGGCAACATAATATAAAGAGTGACCAAATGGGGATATACATCATAATTACAGTTAGTGGTGTTTATATTTCCAAAAATATTTCAGGCCCAGTACCAAAACACATGAGATCTCTTACATTTCTCCAGTGTGTCAGCGATGTCCTTCTGGTTCATGTTCCTCAGGACATGCAGTGTGATCTTCAGAGCCCCTTCTCTGGCACTGCTCTCCTGCTTCTCTTCTTCTTCATCATCCACCACTTCCTCTTCCTCCCCCTGACTCTCAAAGCACTCTGGGTAGTCTTGAGAAATAAGCCTCTTGAACCTCTTCAGCTCATTTCTCAGTAAAGTGATGACATTGTCTTCAAGCAACTAGTGAGATAGACACGTGAGATAGACAATAATGGGCAAACCTTTACAGTAGAGAGACTAAATACAAAAAACACTTGACTTTGGCATGCAATTGAAATAAGAAAAAAATAACTTTTGTATGGGGATGACTTTGCCATCTTCAATGTCATACTTTCTATTTAGCTCACCCTGAATATGGAGGCCAGATCACTTTGACTCTGGACAGACTGACCACTGGGAATCTCTGACTCTGGTCTCTCCACTTGGTCACTGGGGATTCTGGGTAAAAACAAGAAATAAGCAGATGTCTTTATCCAGAGAAGTGTGAATGAGGCCCAGTTCCCCAAATAGAATAACTTAAGTGTGTATACCGCAAAACCTATTTCCTGGGTCAGATGAATATTACCAAAAACTAACATTGGTGGACGGTGTGGTCAGTCCAAATGAATATATCTGTATTGAAAGTAGCTTGTATGTTTTTAGTGGCCATCTCTCTCCAGGATCTGCTCTCCTCCTCTGTGGACAACCCTTCTAGTGAGTGTTGTAACACTGTCTGTTGCTACAGTTTGCATTAAACTACAGTATATCTACATTCCTGTGTCTAACATTTGCCTTTAATGATAAATTTGTGCTGAACTCCTAGAGCTGAAGATGATGTGATTTTAAGCTGTGCAATAAATGATTGTTGCATTGTGTGCGTTATTCCCATGCTCCCTCCTTGAAAGTAGAACCTGAGTTCATTATAGTTTCCTCGGAGGACCTCGTGAAACAAACAGGTGGCGTAGTCTAGCAGTTAGTTCATCACATCCCCCATGATACACCTACCCTTGTTTAGTAGTGATGGTTCCTTGTCTGAAGTCTATTGGTTCTTCCATAGACCAGTCACTCTTCATGGACACACAGCTGGGTACAGGTGAGGCTGGTCTCTCTTTCTGGACCCTGTCAAACAAAAAATTAATTCACATTAACTTACAGTCGACAGTGAACATCACATGTTCATGAGTGTGTATCTGTGTTGTCAGGATATGAGGAATAAACATCAAACTGACCTTTGACCAGAATGAGGAAGTCTTCCTCTGAAGTCTATTGGTTCTTCCATAGAGCTGTCACTCTTCATGGACACATAGCTGGGTACTGGTGAGGCTGGTCTCTCCTGCTGGACCCTGCATTACAAGGTGGAGTTGTGTTTTTAAATGTGCCTGTGGGGGGACATGCAGCGTTCGGCCTGTAGAGGGTGCTACAGGACCGTGGCCAAGGTGCGGAAGCGAGGCTTTGTCGCACACCTGTTGCAAATGAAGCTTTGTTAACGAATGGTTTAAGATGTGTGTGCCTCTGCTTTCAGAGAGCAGCGGCGAAAAGGTCAACGAGAAGGCTGAACAGCTAAAGACTGAATAGTTGACGAGGACTGGAAAAGGAACTACAAAAAAGAAGCAACATTCTAAATAAATGGGCTATCTTCCCTTATCACCACCAACTAGTCCGCCTCTATGTCTAGGACCCTGCTACAGTGCCATATGAGCTGAGCTTCTAGAGCCAGTTCCACAGGAGGGTGGCATTGTGAAGGACAGAGTGTTAATGAACCTGTCTTTGTTTCATTCAGGGGATCCCCATTACCATGGAGGGTTGGGGTGCGCTGGGAGGAGGAGAGTGGGGACGGTGTGGCCTGTCCAAATTAATATAACTGTATTGTGAATTGCTTTTGAATCATAAATATATTTTTTTGTATCCTCCCCAGATCTGTGCTTTGACACAATCCTATCTCGGAAGTCTACGGACAATTCCTGCGACCTCATGGCCTGGTTTTTGCTTTGACATGCACTGTCAACTGTGGGACCTTTTTTCTCCTGTTAAAAAAAAATAAATCTTCTTCTAGCATTGTGACTGCCTATGTCCCTAACCCCTAACCCTAACCCTAACCCTAACCCTAACCCTAATCCTAATCCTAACCCTAATCCTAACCCTAGTCTGACCATTGATTACTTTATCTTATGATGACTGATGGATAGATGATTCACTTACTTAAACAGATCTATTTACTGTAAGTCACTTTGGATAAAGGTGTCTGCTAAATGCCATAAATGTAAATGTAAAATGACCTCATATAGACAGGTATGTGCCGTCCCAAATCATGTCCAATCAGTTGAATTTACCACAGGTGGACTCCAGTCAAGTCATAGAAACATCTCAAGGATGATCAATAGAAACAATATGCACCTGAGCTCAATTTCGAGTGTCACGGCAAAGGGTTTGAATACTTATGTAAATGTGACATTTAATTTTTTTATTTTTAATAAATTCGCAAACATTTCTAAACACCTGTATTGTATTTGTCATTATGGGGTATTGTGTGTAGATTGATGAGGAAACAAATGAATTGAATCCATTTTAGAATCAGGCTGTAAAATGACAAAATGTGGAAAAAGTTAAGGGGTCTGAATACTTTCCGAATGCACTGTATCTGTATTGTCAGTAGCTTTTAGGTTTTTAGTGGCCATCTATCTCCAGGATCTGCTCTCCTCCTCCATGGACACGCCTTCTAGGGAGTGTTGTAACACTGTCTGTTGCTACAGTTTGCATTGAACTACAGCATATCTACATTCCTGTGTCTAACATTTGAAATTCTACCTTTAATGATTAATATGTGCTGAGCTCCTAGAATTGAAGATGATGTGATTAGAAGCTGTACAATAAATGAGTGTTGCATTGTGTGCGTTATTCCCATGCTCCCTCCTTGATAGTAGAACCTGAGGTCATTCTAGTTCCCTCCGAGGACCTCATGAAACAAACAGGTGGCGTAGTCTAGCAGTTAGTTCATCACATCCCCCATGATACACCTACCCTTGTTTAGTAGTGATGGTTCCTTGTCTGAAGTCTATTGGTTCTTCCATTGACCAGTCACTCTTCATGGACACACAGCTAGGTACAGGTGAGGCTGGTCTCTCTTTCTGGACCCTGTCAAACACAAAATGAATTCACATTAACTAACAGTCGACAGTGAACATCACATGTTCATGAGTATGTATCTGTGTTGTCAACATATGAGGAATAAACTTCAAACTAACCTTTGACCTGAATGAGGAAGTCTTCCTCTGAAGTCTATTGGTTCTTCCATAGAGCAGTCACTCTTCATGGACACACAGCTGGGTACAGGTGAGGCTGGTCTCTCCTGATGGACCCTGTATTACAAGATGGAGTTGTGTTTTTAAATGTGCTATATGAGCTGAGCATCTAGAGCCAGTTCCACAGGAGGGTGGCATTGTGAAGGACAGAGTGTTAATGAACCTGTCTTTGTTTCATTCAGGGGATCCCCATTACCATGGACGGTTGGGGTGCGCTGAGAGGAGGAGAGTGGGGACGGTGTGGCCTGTCCAAATTAATATAACTGTATTGTCAGTGGCTTTTAGGTTTTTAATGGCCATCTCCTTCCAGGAACTGCTCTCCTCCTCCGTGGACACACCTTCTAGTGAGTGTTGCAACACTGTATGTTGCTACAGAATGCATTGAACCACAGTATATCTACATTCTTGTGTCTAACACTAATCTGGTTATGAATGAAGTATCTATCATCATCATCATCATCATCATCATCATCATCATCAGTATCATCATTTTCATGATAAATGCCCTTCAGAGACTCTTCTCTTACCCCATGGCTTCAACCTCCCCAGAGAGACTCATTTTCGAGGCAGTGTTCCCCTCTTCTCTCTCCCCAGAGAGACTCATTTTAGAGGCAGTGGTCCCTTCCTCTCTCTCCTCTCCTCAAAGAACCTCCTGCTATAAACCCAATGAACACACACAGCACGTTAAAGGAGACCAAAGACCACACACACACACACACACACACACACACACACACACACACACACACATACACACACACACACTCACGCATGATTTTCATGCTGCAGGAAATAAACTTAAAAGGATGACCAAGGGGAAATTTGAAATTTGAAATTGATTGATTATTTGATTGATGATGTGATGTGGGACTCACTCAACAAGGTCTATGTAGAGTTCAAGAGTCACGGTTGTCTGCTGGTCCAGGACAAGGTCTCGGCAGGGTTCAAGAGTCACGGTTGTCTGCTGGTCCAGGACAAGGTCAATGTCTGGTCAGACAACTGGAATGTTGAGTAAAAAAATTCTGATGGGAAAAGTAAATCTTCAGCAACAGTTCTCTGTAACTGACTCGGTCAACGCCTCCCATTTGCTGTACAATGTGTAGTAGAGAGCTGCGTGTGTCGAGGAGGGCCACATCTCTCTCTCCTCTTCCTCCTGTGCCGGGCCGAGCTTCTCATTTCTACTCTGAGGAGGTGTGTACACCATATAGACTAGGATAGATTATCTGATTCATTGTCAGATATAGTTATAATATATATATATATATATATATATATATATATATATATATATATATATATATATATATAATGTATAATATTACAAAAAAAATGATATTTTTTTCATGAGCTGTCCCTTTAATGCAGTAAGAATGTCCAGTAGGCGTCAATCAAAGCTGTTTTCCATTTTAAACTAGCAGACGAAGCCAGCTCAGCCTGAATATGGAGGCCAGGTCAGTTTGACTCTGGACCGTAACTGTTAATATCAGATGATTCATCATAGTCATAGTACCCTCCCTTCCTGGTTAATAATCAACAACATGTACACTTACACAACTTTTACTGCTCAGTATTATAGCTCACACCACACTACACTACACTAAACTACACTACACTACACTACACTACACTACACTACACTACACTACACTATACTACACTACACAACACACCACACTAAAAAACTACACACCACACCACACCAAACACAACACAACACAACACTACACACCACACCAAACACAACACAACACAACACAACACAACACAACACAACACAACACACAACGCAACACAACAAACCACACTATACACTTTCTCCGTCTTTTTCTCTCTCTCCGTCTACCTCCCCCCCTCTCTCCCTCTACCTCCCACCCTCTCTCCCTACCTCCCTTCCTCTCTCCCTCCATCTTTCTCCCTCCCTCTCTACCTCCTTCACTCGCTCTCTCTCTCCCTCCCTCTCTCTTCTCCCCATCCAATCTCTTTCTCTCTCTCTTTTCCCTCTTTCTGTCTTTTTCTCTCTCTCCCCCCCTACCCTCCTCTCTCCCTCTATGTCCCACCCTCTCTCCCTCTCTCCCTACCTCCCTTCCTCCATCCCTCCCTCTTTCTCTCTCCCTCCCTCTCTCCCTCCCTACCTCCCTCTCTCCCTCCTTCACTCGCTCTCTTTCTCTCTTTCTCTCCCTCCCTCTCTCTCTCTCTCTCTCTCTCTATGTCACAATCTCTCTCTCTCTTTCTTTCACTCCCCTCCCTTTCCTCCTCTTGCTCTGGTTAATTATTAACAACAACATGTACACTTAAACAACTTTTACTACTCAGTATCATAGCTCACACCACACAACACAACACTACACACCACTACACACCACACAACACAACACTACACTACACTACACTACACTACACTACATACCACTACACACCACACAACACAACACACTAAAACACTACACAACACTACACTGCACAACACACACAACACTACGCACCACAACAATACAAACCACACTACAGAACACACAACAACAAACCACACCACACCACAACACTACACAGAACACACCACAACACAACACCACGAGTACACTTTTCCAGCAGAGCACACTCTTCCTGGTTAATGATCAACAAGAACCATAAACAGTTATATGATTTTTACTGCTCAGGATCACAGTTCACACAACACAACACTCACAGTGAACATTTCCATCACAGTTCAATCTTGTTAAATATGATGATTCATCAACAAGAGAGTTTCTCACGTTTCTCTTCTTCTGGCTTGTTTGTGGACACACGTTGGAGCTCATCCCTTAGCTGTTACACAGGAGAGTGTCCCTGCTCCGTGATTCCCAGTCACCCCTTAGAGACTTGGTACTCGACTCCTTAGTCTCCAACAGCAGCCATCGTCTCCAGAGTAAAGAGAAAACAGAGCTTTGCTGCCTAACTGATCATTCTGGTCCTTTTCGATTGGTCGTCTGCAGTTCTCCACTCTGTCTGTCAGTCAGGACTAAAGACAGTCTGATGGCTGCTGTCTGACTGAGAGGTTAGTCTGAGACTGAACTTCTCTACTGATGACAGACATGGAGGACAGATCAGGTGAGTTACCTGTCAATGTGTGACCATGGGAGGGGTGGGGCAAGATATTTCTTACCCAATGAAATGATTCTGTGTGTGAATAATTCTGAGGAGGTGTCAGGTTGCAGAAGGCAGGGAAACTGGCAGTCACTCAATTCTGTTATGTGATCAAGACGTAGCCTCACCCACCCACAGTTCTACTTCCTTATCACCCATCATGTAGCTTGGAGCACCAAGGGATCAGATCACAAAGTGGAAAAAAGGAAAACTATGGTGATTAACTACAGAAGCTTGAATGTTACAAGTAAAGGAAATCATCAATACAATCAATCACAGTTAAATCCTAACCCTAACCCTAACCCTAACCCAATTAATCACAGTTAAATATGTATCCAGTCCAGATCTCTGTCTCTGTCTCTGTGCTGAACCCTAACCCTGACCCTACCCCTAACCCTGACCCTGACCCTAACCCTAACCCTGACCCTAACTCTAACCCCGACCCTAATCCCCCTCCTCCCCCAGCTTCATTCTATTCTGTGAGCAAGGCATAGCCACACACACCCGCAGTTTTATCTGTCGTCCTACTTGTATCTGTAGTCCTAGTTGTATAGTTTGATCTGTAGTACTAGTTTGATATGTAGTCCTAGTTGTATAGTTTTATCTGTAGTCCTTGTTTGATCTGTAGTCCTAGTTGTATAGTTTGATCTGTAGTCCTAGTTTGATATGTAGTCCTAGTTGTATAGTTTTATCTGTAGTCCTTGTTTGATCTGTAGTCCTAGTTGTATAATTTGATCTGTAGTCCTAGTTTGATACGTAGTCCTAGTTGTATAGTTTGATCTGTAGTCCTTGTTTGATCTGTAGTCCTAGTTGTATAGTTTGATCTGTAGTCCTAGTTTGATATGTAGTCCTAGTTGTATAGTTTTATCTGTAGTCCTTGTTTGATCTGTAGTCCTAGTTGTATAATTTGATCTGTAGTCCTAGTTTGATATGTAGTCCTAGTTGTATAGTTTGATCTGTAGTCCTAGTTGTATAGTTTAATCTGTAGTCCTAGTTTCTCCATGTAACTTGGAGCACCAAGGGATCAGTTCATAAAGTGGAAAAAAGGAAAACTATGGTGATTAACTAAAGAAGCTTGAAAATACAATTTGATCAGTTTGATTTGTAGTTCTAGTTGTATAGTTTTATCTGTAGTCCTACTTGTATCTGTAGTCCTAGTATTATAGTTTGATCTGTAGTCCTAGTTTGATCTGTAGTCCTAGTTGTATAGTTTTATCTGCAGTCCCAGTTTTATCTGTAGACCTAGTTTTATCTGTAGTCCTAGTATTCTGGGTATGTTTGTCTCTGGCAGGGACTGGGGAGTTTCTCAGGGTCAAGAGAAAATTATGAAATTGGCTGAGTTGGTCGTGACATCCTAATCCACACAGTGTGGAATTGATTCCGATGTAAATCAGAGACTCTATGAAAACAAAGATATTAATTCCAAAATTACTTGAACTCAATTAAACTTATTGAGTGAATTGTTGATGACATTTTAGCATTTTAGCTCATTTTAAGAGTGTCATAGCAAAGGGTCTGAATACTTCTGTACATAAGAGATTTCTGTATTTAAATTGTAATAAATTTACTGAAATTTCAAAAAACGTGTTTTTGCTTTGTCATTCTGGGGTATTGCGTGTGGATTGATGGCAAATTAATTTAATTCAATTCATTTTAAATTGAGTCAAAAACACAACAAAATGTGGAGAAAGTGAAGGGGTCTGAACATTTTCCGAAGGCGCTGTTGATCGAAAGATTGACTGTGCAGGGCCGAGCTTCTCCTTTCTACTCTGAGGAGGTCTGTACACCATATAGACTAGGGTAGATTCTCTGATTCTTTGTCAGATAGAGATATATACATATACATATATATACATATATATGTATATAAAAAATATAATATAATATTAAAAAAAAATTAGATTGTTTTTTTTGTGAGCTATCCCTTTAATGCAGTAAGAATGTCCAGTAGACGTCAATCAAAGCTATTTTCCATTTTAAACTCACAAATGAAGCCAGCTCAGCCTGAATATGGAGGCCAGGTGAGTTTGACTCTGGACCATAACTGTTAATATCAGATGATACATCATAGTCATAGTACCCTCCCTTCCTGGTTAATAATCAACAACAACATGTACACTTAAATAATGTTTACTGCTCAGTATCATAGCTCACACCACACAACACTACATTACACACCACTACACACACAACACTACACTACACAACACACTAAAACACTACATAACGCAACACAACACAACACAACACACAACACTAAAACACGACACAACACAACCCACACAACACACCACAACACAACACAACTCAACACACAACGCAACACAACAAACCACCCTATACACTTTATCTGTCTTTTTCTCTCTCTCCCTCTACCTCCCACCCTCTCTCCCTACCTCCCTTCCTCTCTCCCTCCCTCTTTCTCCCTCCCTCCCTACCTCCCTCTCTCCCTCCTTCACTCACTCTCTCTCTCTCGTTCTCTCTCCCTCCCTCCCTCTCTCCCTCCCTACCTCTTCTCCCCATCCAATCTCTTTCTCTCTCTCTTTCCCTCTTTCTGTCTTTTTCTCTCTCTCCCTCCCTACTCACCTCTCTCCCTCTACCTCCCACCCTCTCTCCCTCTCTCCCTACCTCCCTTCCTCTCTCCCTCCCTCTTTCTCTCTCCCTCCCTCTCTCCCTCCCTACCTCCCTCTCTCCTTCTTTCACTCGCTCTCTCTCTCTCTTTCTCTCCCTCCCTCTCTCTGTCTCTCTCTCTCTCTCTCTGTCACAATCTCTCTCTCTCTTTCTTTCACTCCCCTCCCTTTCCTCCTCTTGCTCTGGTTAATTATTAACAACAACATGTTCACTTACACAACTTTTACTGCTCAGTGTCATAGCTCACACCGCACAACACTACACTACACAACACTACACGGCATTACACTACAGTACACTACACTACACAACACAACACAACACCACACTACACACCACAACACACCACACCACACAACACAACACACTAAAACACTACACAACACACACAACACTACGCACCACAACACTACAAACCACACTACAGAACACACAACAACACAACACACCACACCACACCACACCACAACACTACACAGAACACAACACAACACCACAAGTACACTTTTCCAGCAGAGCACACTCTCCCTGGTTAATGATCAACAAGAACCATAAACAGTCATATGATTTTAACTGCTCAGGATTACAGTTCACAGAACACAACACTCACAGTGAACATTTCCATCACAGTTCAGTCTTGTTAAATATGATGATTCATCAACAAGAGAGTTTCTCACGTTTCTCTTCTTCTGGCTTGGTTGTAGACACACGTTGGAGCTCATCCCTTAGCTGTTACACAGGAGAGTGTCCCTGCTCCGTGATTCCCAGTCACCCCTTAGAGACTTGGTACTCGACTCCTTAGTCTCCAACAGCAGCCATCGTCTCCAGAGTAAAGAGAAAACAGAGCTTTGCTGCCTAACTGATCATTCTGCTCCTTTTAGATTGGTCGTCTGCAGTTCTCCACTCTGTCTGTCAGTCAGGACTAAAGACAGTCTGATGGCTGCTGTCTGACTGAGAGGTTAGTCTGAGACTGAACTTCTCTACTGATGACAGACACGGAGGACAGATCAGGTGAGTTACCTGTCAATGTGTGACCATGGGAGGGGTGGGGCAAGATATTTCTTATCCAATGAAATGATCGTGTGTGTGAGTAATTCTGAGGAGGTGTCAGGTTGCAGAAGGCAGGGAAACTGGCAGTCACTCAATTCTGTTATGTGATCAAGACGTAGCCTCACCCACCCACAGTTCTACTTCCTTATCACCCATAATGTAGCTTGGAGCACCAAGGGATCAGATCATAAAGTGGAAAAAAGGAAAACTATGGTGATTAACTAAAGAAGCTTGAAAATACAATTTGATCAGCTTGATTTGTAGTTCTAGTTTTATAGTTTTATCTGCAGTCCTGGTTTTATAGTTTTATCTGTAGTCCTACTTGCATCTGTAGTCCTAATATTATAGTTTGATCTGTAGTCCTGGTATTCTGGGTATGTTTGTCTCTGGCAGGGACTGGGGAGTTTGTCAGGGTCAAGAGAAAATCATGAAATTTGTCGTGACATCCTAATCCACACAGTGTGGAATTGATTCCGATGCAAATCAGAGACACTATAAAAACGAAGATATTTATTCCAAAATGACTTGAACTCAATTCAACTTATTGAGTGAATTGTTGATTTTTGCATTTTAGCTCATTTTAAGAGTGTCATAGCAAAGGGTCTGAATACTTCTGTACATGAGGGATTTCTGTATTTAAATTTTAATAAATTCACAGAAATTTCAAAAAACGCCTCATGGGCATATAACCGGTCTGTATGAGCCAGAATTCTTGTTGGTTTGTAAGGGATCAAATACTTATTTCCTTCGATCAAATGCAAATTAATTTATAACTTTATATAATGTGTTTTTTCTGGACTTCTTTGTTGATATTCTGTCTCTATTTGTTGAAATAAAAGTACCATAAAAATTATAGACCGCTCATTTCTTTGTAATCGGGCAAAATAACAAAATCAGCAGGGGATCAAATAATTATTTCCCCCACTGTATATAAAATATAATATAATATAATATTAAAAACAAATTAGATTGTTTTTTTTGTGCGGGGTCAACTTTGCGAACTTGAACGGCTAAATATTCTCTGTGAATAAAGTCTTTGAATGAATCAACAGCTCTGGTATTGAATACTACGGTATTTAAAAAGTATTATAACTTAAATTCTACGACAAACACACCACACAACACACCACACCACACTAAAACACTACACAACACACACACACACACACACCACACCACACCACACCACACCACACCACACTACACCACACCACACACAACTACACAACACTACACACCACATCAAAACAAAACAGAACACAACACAACACAACACAACACCACAATTACACTTTTCTAGCAGAGCACACTCTTCCTGGTTAATGATCAGCAAGATCCATAAACAGTTTTATGATTTTTACTGCTCCGGACCACAGTTCACACAACACAACACTCATTTTAGAGGCAGTGGTCCCCTCCTCTCTCTCCTCTCCTCAAAGAACCTCCTGCTATAAACCCAATGAACACACTCAACATGTTAAAGAAGACCAAAGACCACACACACACACACACTCACACACTCACACACACACACACACACACACACACACACACACACACACATGATTTTCATGCTGCAGGAAATAAACTTAAAAAAATGACCAAAGCGAAAATCTGACTAGAAATTGAATGATTATTTGGTTGATGATGTGATGTGGGACTCACTCAACAAGGTCTATGCAGGGTTAAACAGTCATGGTTGTCTGCTGGTCCAGGACAAGTTCTAGGCAGGGTTCATCAGTCACGGTTGTCTGCTGGTTCAGGACAAGGTCTAGGCAGGGTTCAAGAGTTACGGTTGTCTGCTGGTCCAGGACAAGGTCTAGGCAGAGTTCAACAGTCACTGTTGTCTGCTGGTCCAGGACAAGCCGACAGTACGAACTAGAGAAAGACTGAACTGTAAAGGAATGTAACAATCAATATAAAACAACAGAGGCTTGAATGTTACAAGTACAGGAAATTATCAATACAATTACACAGTTAAATGTGTCTCCCCTCATCCTCTCTGATCTCTGTCAGAAGATGATACAGTTATTGTAATAATTACGACTAAAAACACTTTAGGTGACTTTAGGAAATGAGGTGGTAGTTGTGGTTGGTCCATGGGAGAACAGAAGAGGGAAGTAAATTATACATGTTAACATAAAGCATGATGGCCGACTAGAAGATGTGTTTCGACTAGGATAGAGTCTCTAAGCTCAAGAGCTTGTTAGCAGTGTCTACAGTAGACACAACCATAGACACACTACTCTGCACACGTGACAGTTCTTTGTAACTGACTCGGTCAACGCCTCCCATTTGCTGGAGAACGTGTAGTAGAGAGCTGCGTGTGTCGAGGAGGGCCACATCTCTCTCTCCTCTTCCCCCTGTGCCGGGCCGAGCTTCTCCTTTCTACTCTGAGGAGGTGTGTACACCATATAGACTAGGGTAGATTCTCTGATTCTCTGTCAGATACAGATATAATATATACATATATATTTATATTTATATATATATAATATGAATATTACACAACACATCTATCCCTTTAATGCAGAAAGAATGTCCAGTAGGTGTCAATCAAAGCTATTTTCCATTTTAAACTCACAAATGAGGCCAGCTCAGCCTGAAAATGGAGGCCAGGTCAGGTTGACTCTGGACCGTAACTGTTAATATCAGATGATACATCATAGTCATATTACCCTCACTTCCTGGTTAATAATCAACAACAACATGTACACTTACACAACTTTTACTGCTCAGTATCATTGCTCACACCACACCACACCACACCACACACCACTACACACACAACACTACACTACACCACACTACACTACACTACACTACACTACACACTACACACACAACACACCACACTAAAACACTACACACCACACCACACCAAACACAACAAAACACTACACACCACACCAAACACAACACAACATACCACACCAAACACAACACAACACAACACAACACAACACAACACAACACAACACAACGCAACACAACAAACCACACTATACACTTTCTCTGTCTTTTTCTCTCTCTCCCTCCCTCCCTACCTCCTTCTCTCCCTCCTTCACTCGCTGTCTCTCTCTCTTTCTCTCTCTCTCCCACCCTCTCTCCCTCCCTCCCTCTCTCCCTCCCTACCTCTTCTCCCCATCCAATCTCTTTCTCTCTCTCTTTCCCTCTTTCTGTCTTTTTCTCTCTCTCCCTCCCTACCCCCCTCTCTCTCTCTACCTCCCCCCCTCTCTCCCTCTCTCCCTACCTCCCTTCCTCTCTCCCTCCCTCTTTCTCTCTCCCTCCCTCTCTCCCTCCTTCACTCGCTCTCTCTCTCTCTTTCTCTCCCTCCCTCTCTCTCTCTCTCTCTCTGTCACAATCTCTCTCTCTCTTTCTTTCACTCCCCTCCCTTTCCTCCTCTCTTCCTGGTAAATAATCAACAACAACATGTACACTTACACAACTTTTACTGCTCAGTATCATAGCTCTCACCACACCACACCACACTACACCACACTAGACACCACTACACTACACTACACTACACTACACTACACTACACTACACCACACCACACAACACTACACTACACAACACTACACTACACTACACTACACAACACTACACACACAACACACTAAAACACTACACAACACTACACTGCACAACACACACAACACTATGCACCACAACACTACAAACCACACTACAGAACACACAACAACACACCACACCACACCACTACACTACACTACACAGAACACACCACAACACAACACCTCAAGTACACTTTTCCAGCAGAGCACGCTATCCCTGGTTAATGATCAACAAGAACCATAAACAGTTATATGATTTTTACTGCTCAGCATCACAGTTCACACACAACACAACACTCATAGTGAACATTTCCATCACAGTTCAATCTTGTTAAATATGATGATTCATCAACAAGAGAGTTTCTCACGTTTCTCTTCTTCTGGCTTGGTTGTGGACACACGTTGGAGCTCATCCCTTAGCTGTTACACAGGAGAGTGTCCCTGCTCCGTGATTCCCAGTCACCCCTTTGAGACTTGGTACTCGACTCCTTAGTCTCCAACAGCAGCCATCGTCTCCAGAGTAAAGAGAAAACAGAGCTTTGCTGCCTAACTGATCATTCTGCTCCTTTTCGATTGGTCGTCTGCAGTTCTCCACTCTGTCTGTCAGTCAGGACTAAAGACAGTCTGATGGCTGCTGTCTGACTGAGAGGTTAGTCTGAGACTGAACTTCTCCACTGATGACAGACACGGAGGACAGATCAGGTGAGTTACCTGTCAATGTGTGACCATGGGAGGGGTGGGGCAAGATATTTCTTATCCAATGAAATGATCGTGTGTGCGAATAATTCTGAGGAGGTGTCAGGTTGCAGAAGGCAGGGAAACTGGCAGTCACTCAATTCTGTTATGTGATCAAGACGTAGCCTCACCCACCCACAGTTCTACTTCCTTATCACCCATCATGTAGCTTGGAGCACCAAGGGATCAGATCATAAAGTGGAAAAAAGGAAAACTATGGTGATTAACTAAAGAAGCTTGAATGTTACAAGTAAAGGAAATCATCAATACAATTAATCACAGTTAAATATGTATCCAGTCCAGATCTCTGTCTCTATGCTCAATCTAACCCTGACCCTAACCCTAACCCTAACCCTAACCCTGACCCTAATCCCCCTCCTCCCCCAGCTTCATTCTATTCTGTAAGCAAGGCATAGCCACACACACCCTCAGTTTTATCTGTCGTCCTACTTGCATCTGTAATCCTAGTTTTATCTGTAGTCCTAGTGTTATCTGTAGTCCTACTTGTATCTGTAGTCTGAGTATTATAGTTTTATCTGTAGTCCTACTTGTATCTGTAGTCCTACTTGTATCTGTAGTCCTAGTTTTATCTGTCGTCCTAGTTGTATAGTTTTATCTGTAGTCCTACTCTTATCTGTAGTCCTAGTTTTATAGTTTTATCTGTTGTCCTACTTGTATCTGTAGTTCTAGTATTATAGTTTGATCTGTAGTCCTAGTTTTATCTGTCGTTCTAGTGTGATCTGTAGTCCTAGTTGTATAGTTTTATCTGTCGTCCTACTTGTAACTGTAGTTCTAGTTTTATCTGTTGTCCTACTTGTATCTGTAGTCCTAGTATTATAGTTTGATCTGTAGTCCTAGTTTTATCTGTCGTTCTAGTGTGATCTGTAGTCCTAGTTGTATAGTTTTATCTGTTGTCCTAGTTTGAGCTGTAGTCCTAGTTGTATAGTTTGATCTGTAGTCCTAGTTTGATCTGTAGTCCTAGTTATATAGTTTGATCTGAAAGTCCTAGTATTCTGGTTATGTTTGTCTCTGCCAGGGACTGGGGAGTTTGTCAGGGTCAAGAGAAAATTATGAAATTTGCTGAGTTGGTTGTGACATCCTAATCCACACAGTGTGGAATTGATTTGGATGCAAATCAGAGACTCTATAAAAACAAAGATATTAATTCCAAAATTACTTGGACTGAATTCAACCTATTGAGTGAATTGTTGATTTTTGCATTTTAGCTCTTTTTAAGAGTGTGATAGGAAAGGGTCTGAATACTTCTGTACATGAGGGATTTCTGTACTTACATTTTAATAAATGTACTGAAATTCAAAAACACAACAAAATGTGGAGAAAGTGAAGGGGTCTGAATACTTTCCGAAGGCACTGTTGATGGAAAGATTGACTTTAGGAAATGAGGTGGTAGTTGTGGTTGGTCCATGGGAGAACAGAAGAGGGAAATAAACTATACATGTTAACATAAAGCATGATGGCCGAATATAAGATGTGTTTCGACCAGGATAGAGTCTCTAAGCTCAAGAGCTTGTTAGCAGTGTCTACAGTAGACACAACCATAGACACACTACTCTGCACACGTGACAGTTCTTTGTAACTGACTCGGTCAACGCCTCCCATTTGCTGTACAACGTGTAGTAGAGAGCTGCGTGTGTCGAGGAGGGCCACATCTCTCTCTCCTCTTCCCCCTGTGCCGGGCCGAGCTTCTCCTTTCTACTCTGAGGAGGTGTGTATACCAAATAGACTAGGATAGATTCTCTGATTCTCTGTCAGATAGAGATATATACATATGTACACATATACAGTATATATATATATATATATATATATATATATATATATATATATTTTTTTTTTGTGAGCTATCCCTTGTGAGCTATCCCAGGGAGGAGATCCAGCACCTAACAGTGTGGTGCACCGACAACAACCTGGCTCTCAACACCAGGAAGACCAAAGAGCTCATTGTGGTCTTCAGGAAGTCAAAAGCTGGCACACACACCCCCATCCTCATCAACGGGACTGAGGTGGAGCGAGTCACCAGCTTCAAGTTTCTGGGTGTCCACATCTCTGAGGATCTCTCCTGGACCCTCAACACCTCTACCCTGATCAAGAAGGCTCACCAGCATATCTTCTTCCTGAGGAGACTAAAGAAGGTCCATCTGTCTCCTCAGATCCTGGTGAATTTCTACCGCTGCACCATCGAGAGCATCCTCACCAACTGTGTCATTGTATGGTATGGCAACTGCTCTGCCTCTGACCGGAAAGCACTGCAGAGGGTGGTGAAAACTGCCCAACACATTACCAGTTCCTCACTCTCCTCCATTGAGGCTGTCCAGCATCGTCAAGAACAGTTCTCACCCCAACCACAGACTGTTCACCCCACTCCCCTCCGAGAGGCGCTACAGATCTCTCCGTACCCGAACCAGCAGGTTCAGAGGAAGCTTCTTCCCTGCGGCTGTCACCCTACTGAACTCCAACTCTGCACCTAGGTGACAACGTACCAACTAACCCCTACACCCCCCCCCCCCCCCCCGGACAATTGTACTACTCTTACCCTATAGCATTCCTATAAACTGTACATACTGTATCTTCACTTATACACACTGCTCTTATACTATATACTACTGCTCTTCTGTACATATCTGTCTATACTGTTAATAATGCACATACCCTTATTTTTTACTAATCTTATAATGCTACTGTTAATACACTGCACATATCTGTACATACTCTACATATCTGTTTTTACTGTTCATACTGCATTCCATATTTATTCTACTTATTTACTCTGCTTTAATGTTACTGTTACTACATATACTGCTTATACTGCACAGCTTATACAGCTCATATACTGCTTATACTGTTCATACTGCATTCTATATTTATTCTGCTTATAATGTTTCTGTTAATACATATACTGCTTATACTGCAATACTTAAACTGCTCATATATATCTTATACTGCACTACCTGTATATATTGTTCACATTGCACTTTTCTGCTTTTTTTGCACTTCTGGTTAGACGCTAACTGCATTTCGTTGTCTCTGTACTTGTACTCTGCACAATGACAATAAAGTTGAATCTAATCTAATCTAATCTAATCTTATGCAGTAAGAATGTACAGTAGATGTCAATCAAAGCTATTTTCCATTTTAAACTGGCAGATGAAGCCAGCTCAGCCTGAATATGGAGGCCAGGTCAGTTTGACTCTGGACCGTAACTGTTAATATCAGATGATACATCATAGTCATAGTACCCTCTCTTCCTGGTTAATTATGAACAACAACATGTACAGTTACACTCCCTCTACCTCCCACCCTCTCTCCCTCTCTCCCTACCTCTCTTCCACCCTCTTTATCCTTCCCTCCCTCTCTCCCTCCCTACCTCCCTTTCTCCCTCCTTCACTCGCTCTCTCTCTCTCTTTCACTCCCTCTCTCTCTCTCTTTCTCTCCCTCCCTCTCTCCCTCTCTCCTTCCCTCCCTCTCTCCCTCCCTACCTCTTCTTCCCATCCAATCGCTCTCTCTCTTTCTCTTTCCCTCTTTCTGTCTTTTTCTCTCTTTCCCTCCCTACCCCATTCTCTCCCTCTACCTCCCACCCTCTCTCCCTCTCTCCCTACCTCCCTTCCTCTCTCCCTCCCTCTTTCTCCCTCCATCCCTCTCTCCCTCCTTCACTCGCTTTCTCTCTCTCTTTCTCTCCCTCCCTCTCTCTCTCTCTCTCTCTCTCTCTCTCTCTCTGTCACAATCTCTCTCTCTCTCTTTCTTTCACTCCCCTCCCTTTCCTCCCTCCCTCCCTCCTCTTGCTCTCCCTCCGTGCCTCTCTCTCCCTCCCTCCTCTCTCCATCCCATCTTTCTTCCTCCCTTCCTACCTCTCTCTATTACTCTCCCTCCCTCTCTCCCTCCATCCTCTCCCTCCCCCCCTCTCTCTACCTCCCTCTCTCCCTCCATCCTCTCCCTCCCTCCCTGCCTCCCTCCCCTTCCTATCTCCCTACCTCTCTCCCTCCTCTCCCTCCCTCTCTGCCTCCCTCCCTTCTCTCTCTCCCTCATTCTCTCCCTCCCTCCCTCCCTCCCTCACTCACTCTATCCCTCCGTCTGGCACCAACAACTATGCCACGTTCAAAGTCACTTAAATCACCTTCTTTCCCCATTCTGATGCTCGGTTTGAACTTCAGCAGGTTGTCTTGACCATGTCTACATGCCTAAATGCATTGAGTTGCTGCCATGTGATTGGGTTAGGGTTAGCAGTTGAACAGGTGTACCTAATAAAGTGGCCGGTGAGTGTATATATAATATGGAGGCCAGGTCAGTTTGACTCTGGACCGTAACTGTTAATATCAGATGATACATCATAGTCATAGTACCCTCCCTTCCTGGTTAATAATCAACAACAACATGTACACTTACACAACTTTTACTACTCAGTATCATAGCTCACTACACACAACACTACACTACACTACACACCACTACACACACAACACTACACTACACTACACCACACCACACCACACCACACTACACCACACCACACTACACTACACTACACAACACCACACAACACACAGCACTACACTACACACCACTACACACACAACACTACACACACAACACTACACTACACACCACACCACAACACTACACACCACACAACACTACACTACACTACACAACACACACAACACACCAAACACAACACTACACACCACACAACTCAACGCAACACAACAAATCACACTATACACCACAACACAACACAACACACAACACAACGCAACACAACAAACCACACTATACATTTTCTCTGTCTTTTTCTCTCTCTCTCTCTCCCTCTACCTCCCCCCCTCTCCCTCTACCTCCCTCCCTCTTTATGCCTCCCTCCCTCTCTCCCTACCTCCCTCCCTCCCTCCCTCCCTCTCTCCCTCCCTACCTCTTCTCCCCATCCAATCTCTCTCTCTCTCTCTCTCTCTTTCCCTCTCTGTGTTTTTCTCTCTCTCCCTCCCTACCCCCCTCTCTTACTCTACCTCCCCCCCTCTCTCCCTCTACCTCCCTCCCTATTTATCCCTCCCTCCCTCTCTCCCTCCCTACCTCCCTCTATCCCTCCTTCACTCGCTCTCTCTCTCTTTCTCTCCCTCTCTTTCTCCCTCCCTCCCTCCCTCTCTCCCTCCCTACCTCTTCTCCCCATCCAATCTCTCTCTCTCTCTTTCCCTCTTTCTGTCTTTTTCTCTCTCTCCCCCCCTCGCTCCCTCTACCTCCCACCCTCTCTCCCTCTCTCCCTACCTCCCTTCCTCTCTCCCTCCCTACCTCCCTCTCTCCCTCCTTCACTCGCTCTCTCTCTCTTTCTCTCCCTCCCTCTCTCTCTCTCTCTCTCTCCCTCCCTCCTTTCTCCATCCCATCTCTCTTCCTCCCTCCCTACCTCTCTCTACTACTCTCCCTCCCTCTCTCCCTCCATCCTCTCCCTCCCTCCCCCCCTCTCTCCCTCCTCTCCCTCCCTCTCTGCCTCCCTCCTTTCTCTCTCTCCCTCTTTCCCTCCCTCTATCCCTCCCTCTCTCCCTCCCTCCTCTCTCTCATTCTCTTCCTCCCTCCCTCCCTCACTCCCTCTATCCCTCTGTCTGTCACCAACAACTATGCCACGTTCAAAGTCACTTAAACCACCTTCAGCAGGTCGTCTTGACCATGTCTTCATGCCTAAATGCATTTAGTTGCTGCCATGTGATTGGCTGATTAGATATTTGCTTTAAAGAGCAGTTGAACAGGTGTACCTAATAAAGTGGCCGGTGAGTGGATATATATATATAATATAAAAAATAAAAAAAAGATTATTTTTGTGATCTATCCCTTTAATGCAGTAAGAATGTACAATAGACGTCAATCAAAGCTATTTTCTATTTTAAACTCATAAATAAAGCCAGCCTGAATATGGAGGCCAGGTGAGTTTGACTCTGGACCGTAACTGTTAATATCATATGTTACATCATAGTCATAGTACCCTCCCTTCCTGGTTAATTATCAACAACAACATGTACACTTACACAACTTTTACTGCTCAGTATCATAGCTCACACTACACTACACTACACAACACTACACTACACACACAACACTACACTACACTACACTACACTACACTACACTACACAACACAACACAACACCACTAAAACACAACACACCACACCACTAAAACACAACACAACACAACACACAACGCAACACAACAAACCACACTATACACTTTCTCTGTCTTTTTCTCTCTCTCCCTCTTCCTCCCCCCCTCTCTCCCTCTACCTCCCTTCCTCTCTCCCTCCCTCTTTATCCCTCTCTCCCTCCCTCTCTCCCTCTCTCTAACCTGTGTGAAGTCTATGAAGGCAGGTGACTGAAGAGATAATGAGGTCAACTTTGCAAACCTGAACGACTAAATATTCTCTGTGAATAAAGTCTTTGAATGAATCAACAGCTCTGGTTAATGGTATTTTATTTCAAAGTATTATAACTTAAATTCTAACACTAACCCAAACACACCACAAAACACACCACACCACACTAAAACACTACACAGCACACGCACCACACCACACCACACACATACCACACTAAAACACTACACAGCACACGCACCACACCACACACACACCACACTAAAACACGACACAGCACACGCACCACACCACACCACACACACACCACACTAAAACACTACACAGCACACGCACCACACCACACTAAAATACTACACAACACACACACCACACTAAAACACTACACAGCACATGCACCACACCACACCACACCACACTAAAACACAACACAACACAGCACCACACCACACCACACCACACCACACCACACCACACAACACACACACCAGACCACACCACACTACACACCAAACCACACCACACCACACTACACACCAAACCACACCACACCACAATAAAACAGTACACAACACACCACACTACACACCACAACAGAACACAACACAACACACCACACCACACCACACCACACCACACCACACCACACGTACACTTTTCCAGCAGAGCACACTCTCCCTGGTTAATGATCAACAAGAACCATAAACAGTTATATGATTTTTACTGCTCAGGATCACAGTTCACACAACACAACACTCATTTTAGAGGCAGTGGTCCCCTCCTCTCTCTCCCCAGAGAGACTCATTTTAGAGGCAGTGGTCCCCTCCTCTCTCTCCCCAGAGAGACTCATTTTAGAGGCAGTGGTCCCCTCCTCTCTCTCCCCAGAGAGACTCATTTTAGAGGCAGTGGTCCCCTCCTCTCTCTCCCCAGAGAGACTCATTTTAGAGGCAGTGTTCCCCTCCTCTCTCTCCCCAGAGAGACTCATTTTAGAGGCAGAGGTCCCCTCCTCTCTCTCCCCAGAGAGACTCATTTTCAAGGCAGTGGTCCCCTCCTTTCTCTCCTCTCCTCAAAGAACCTCCTGCTATAAACCCAATGAACACACACAGCACGTTAAAGGAGACCAAAGTTCAAAACCAGTGAAGTGAGAAACTTCAGTCTGGGGCTCAACAGAGGGAGGAAAGGGACATGATAGCCTGCTGATCCTGGATATACAGTATCTCTCTCTCCTGAAGCCAACAAGGGACACTGACAATGTCTCTGTCTGTCTGTCTGTCTGTCTGTCTGTCTGTCATTCTTCAAACTTGTTTGTCTACTGATGCACGTCCTACTTCTGTCAGCTTATGTTCAGTTCATATGTGTTCAGACACTCTCTTTACTGATGAACCAGTTTGTCCAGAAACAATCGCTCACCCTGACTCTGGACAGGTGTGGCTCTGTTTTCCTGTATGGACAGTGATGTAAACAGGGTAAACAGGGCAAGTACCAATGTAGCACAATGTAGAATGAAGGGTGTAGACACCCCCCCCCCCACACACACACACACACACCCCCACACACCCCCCCCCCCATACACACACACACACACACACACACACATTATCACACAGACACACACAAACACACTCTCTCTCTCTCTCTCTCTCTCTCCACCCCCTCTCTCTCTCCCCCGCCCCCTCACACACACACACCCACACACACACAAACACCCCCCCCATATATATATTGCACCTCCTATATATATATGGCCCATTAGGGTGACCCCTTTTACCCCGCCCCCCCCATGACCTTTGACCCCTGCCCCCCCCACCCCCAGGGAGAGAGTGGAGGGAAGGAGGGAGAGAGAGGGTGGCCCCTTTTGCCCCCCCTACAATGACCTATGACCCCTGCCCCCCCCCCATGAACCATGACCCCCCCCCCCTCACTCTTGCCCCCCCCCCCCCCCCAATGACCTATGCCCTCCCCCCCCCAGGACCCATGACCTATGACCCCCTTCCCCCCCCTTGACCCATGACGCCTTTCTCCCCCCCCCATGACCCATGACCCCATCCACCCCCCCACTCTTCGCCCCCCCATGAGCCATGACCTATGACCCCTTCCCCCCCTCACTCTTCCCCCTCATGACCCATGACCTATGACCCCTGACCCCTTCTCTCTCGCCCATTACTCACTCACTCTCTCTCTCTCTCTCTCTCTCACTCTTCACCCCCTCTCTCTTCCCCCCCATGACCTATGACCCCTTTCCCCCCCTCTCTCTTCCCCCCCATGACCTATGACCCCTTTCCTCCCCTCTCACTCTTTCCACCCCCATGACCCCTTCCCCCCCCCTTGACCCATGACCCCTTTCCCCCCTTCCCTCTCTCATGACCTATGACCTCTGACTCCTTTCCCCCGCCCCTCTCTCTTGCCCATTTCTCTCTCTCTCCCCCCCCCCCCCCTCTCTCTCTCTCTCCCCCCCTCTCTCTCTCAATGTCATGTCAATAGCACCTTTGGAAATATATGTACTGAGAAAAATGGTGACGTGTTCAATACTTATTTCACCTGCTGTATGTAATTCTAGCCTGTCTCTCTCATATACAAACACTGTATATATATATTACATAAGTATATATTGCAGAAGCGATATACAGCAGCAAAATAGAACAGAACTCTCTCTCCCTGTGGTTTGATTTCCCTGTCAGATAAGAAAATTCCTTCTAAACAATCTTTCACTCACATCAGCGGGTGTCCATTCCTGTTGCCAACTGTTCAGAGAATGAGGAAGGTAGTTCAACTAAAATGTGGTCATTGTAAAATAGAAGTTGGATCTTCACTTACAGGATGAATAAATGTCAAATTAAATCAAAGATGAAAGTTAACTTTGATTACACAAGCCAATCTTACATAAAAAACAAAACATACAGTAAACCAACTGATTGACTCTTCACAGAGGAGTGTATTCAACACTCACACAGTCTGTCTGTCAGTCTTACAGCTCTGCTGGTTGGTCAATAGTGACCTGTGTAAAGACTGTTGACTAGTCTAGACACAGTCATTATTATCTATTGTTATCTAGGGCCTCATGTAGTTGAACCTACTAGATCACAGTCAGCTGGACAAAACCAGGTTGAGG